>NC_064817.1:63357210-63472816 GCF_023721935.1 Panthera uncia | reverse complement strand
AAAACTGAGAACAAAGTGAGGGTTGATGGGGGGGTGGGAGGGAGAGGTGGGTGGGTGATGGGTATTGAGGAGGGCACCTTTTGGGATGAGTACTGGGTGTTGTATGCAAACCAATTTAACAATAAATTTCATATTTAAAAAAATAATATAAATAAATAAAAGAAAGAAAGAAAGAAAGAAAGAAAGAAAGAAAGAAAAGAAAGGGAAGAAAGAAAGAAAGAAAAAGATGGCTGGTAATTACCTAGTGAGTTCAAGTATAGCAAATGAAAAAAATCTAGATAAATTAGATAATTCCTTATCCCTACATCACCCCATCCCACCCCCAAAACATTTTTACATCTATAGATAAAAAAATTATTGGAGACTGCATCTGAATTATGAAGATTAGTTTTGATATAGGCAATTTATGTAAAATCACATTTGTTCTACCAGTGATGTCACTGATGTGCTGTGTGACCTTGGTCAAGTCTTTTTATCCTTCTGAAACTCAGTTTTATGTGTGAAATAAGTTTAAACAAGATGAAATTAAAAATTCCTTTCAGATAAAGTTATTACCATGAAGGACATAACCACCACCTAGAATAGATGTCCTTATTATAGTGAAGTACAGAGCAATCTAAAAACACTAATTGAAACTAGCAAAATTTCTAATCCTCACTCTGCTACCATTTCTTTAAGAATTCCAGGGCTAGTCACTTAATATTATCATATCTTAGTTTTCTGCCATTCATTGATGCTTAACAACCTTCATATAAATTAAGTATTCTATTGCTTGCCATCTTCATGAAGCTTGGAGAAGAATAGGGAGTATTATATTGCTCGTTAATTCTCCTTAATATGAGATGTGACCCATTTGTTTAGTCACAAATATCTTAAGCATATAAAAGCAGGGAAACTTGCTTAAAATCTCTCTTGAGGAAGAAAATTTTGGAGAGTAGACATTAAAATAGGTCTGTGCTGGGCTCCTTCTGTCAAGCTGTGTCCATATCTCTCTATATGACATAGTCAGAAAGTTCATATGGAGATTAAGTTATATTGACAATCCATAACATAATCACTCTGCCCAGTGATGTGTCTCTCTCAACAAAATAGGCAGGCATGCAGGCACAATTCCTATGACTCCAGATTAGATAGTTCAGGGCTCTGATCAGAGTTTTATACAGACAATTGACAAATGATCAAATCATTGGAAAAATGCTCAACTGTTCCTTATTTCCTATAGGGAAATATCCTACTTCTTCATTACTGACAATATTCTAAATCCTCCTATTTTTAATCCTCTATTTTCAATTCTCTAAACTGAGACTATTTAATTTGAACATTGGTTTATTAGATTCTGTAACAAATTGCCACAAATTTAATGGCTTAAACTAACACAAATTTGATATCTTAAATTTCTGGAGGTCAGAAATCCAACATGTTATAATGGGCTAAAATCAAGGTGTTGGCAAGGTTGCATTGTCTTCTGGAAGCTCTAGAAAATAATCCATTTTGTTGCTTTTTCCAGCTTCTAGAAGCTATCTGCATTCCTTGGCTCATGGCCTATTCTTCCATTTTCAATCCAGAAATGCCTGTCAAACTGTTCTCATATGACATCAATCTGACACTGACTCTCCTGTCTCTATCTTTTACTTACAACAAAACTAGTGATGACATCAGTCCCTTATGGATAATCCAAGATAATTTCCCATCTCAAGATCTTTAATCACATCTGCAAAGTCCTTTTTGCCATGTAAGGTAATACAGTCACAGGTTCCAAAGATTAGGATGTGGACATCTTTGGGAGGCCATTACTCCGCCTACCATAATTGGTCTTAATACTAATTAATAATTAATCCATTGTGATTGTATGTAGGCATTCATCTATGTAAATTCACTCAGTGAATTCATCCAATAAAGGTGGCCATAGTAGCCCAATGATTGTAAAAATGCCCCTCTTCAATTTGCCCTAATAGAAAATAGGGGATTTGAAAATTACTATTCCACTTAATTATAAAACATAGGCACAGCTCTTATCTCTATCACATTTATTCCAAGTGTCACTGCCATCAGAGTCTCTCTCAGTCACAAGGACAATCTGAACACACCATTCATCTTAATATGCTTTTGTTAAAATTTATTAAATTTCTCAGAAATAAAAGTATATATGTCCAAAAGTACATTGAATACTTACAGTAATTTTTCAGGATTAAAAACTTTAAAGATAATTAGTGAAGCTCAAATTAGAAGGTGGCAGCCAAGATGGTAAAAGGCCTAAAATATATGCATTATATGGAATACTTGAGAGAACTAAGAATGCTCAGTCTGGAGACAGATATTCAAAAACTATTTTCAAAAAACTATAAGGAGACATGATGTGGGTCTTCCTTTAGATGAAGTGTTCTGATATCAAAGAGAGGATTTAGTACCAAAAAAAAAAAAAAAAAAAAAATCCAGACCACAAGGGAGAACTTAGAATGAACCACATTTTGGCTTAATTTGAAATTACTTTTATTTTATTTTTTAAAGTTTATTTATTTATTGAGAGAGAGAGAGAGAGGGCACAGGAGTTGTGGGGGAGCAGAGAAAGAAGGAGAGAGAGAATCCCAAGCAGGCTCCGCACTGTCAGCACATGATGGTGCCCGACTCAGGGCATGATCTGATGAAACGTGAGATCATGACCTGGGCCAAAATCAAGAGTCTGATGCTTAGTCGACTGAGCTACCCAGGCACCCCTTAAAATTACATTTAATAACTGGAGTTGTCTAACAATGAAACAACCTGTTTGAATAATTAGTAGAAGTTGTATTTATTAACTTAGTCGTTAATAGTAGTAGTTATGAACAGTTAGTAGTTAGTAGTAAAAGTTAACTGGAGCTGTTTAACAATGAAAAAATCTGAAGAATTACTAGAAGTATTAATGAAGAAGGGAATATTTAAAACACTATTTAAAAAAGGATGTTGCACTGAATAAAATGTTGGACACACTGGGCTGTAGGTCCAGTTTGCCCAGAAGATTCTATGCGTCTAGAATTACACTTTGCCGATAGATACAATTTCTTCCACATAAAACCTTACACTAATGTTGCTTACTTTATTAAGGCAGCAACATCATTAATAAAAGTAAAGCAATTGATCAACAAGCATTTACTGAATATCTCTTTTGGCTTCAGGATTGAAGACATATATGATATAGTTCTTATTCTCATAAAGTTTAGTGGAATGGTTAGAACATAGCCATAAAAAGATAATGGAAAATATGATGAGCAGCCCTCGTGAAACACATAGACAATAAGTGCTAAAGGAGTTTAGATGAAGAGAGAACTACATTACTTTAAATATCCAGGAAAGACTATTTGTGAGAGGGGGTAATAAATAAGACCAAAGCCTATGAAATGGGTGGAAAAGGATAACTCAGGTGGAGGAAACATGAGGAGCAAAGGCACAGAAGTGAGGATTTATCTGGCACATTCAGGAAGTGGTAAGCCCAGTTGTCTGACCCAAAGAGTGCCACTAATACAATGCTTCCTACTAATTACACACAAATGATTTTTAATACATGAATGAAGATGTTTATTTGTGTTCATACTAATGTGTAATAGAAAAAATAATTAGCATATTAAATCCATGATTCCACAGATACTATTCTATGGGATAAATTAAGTTCTTTATTCATGCATGCATCCATTGATTCCATAAGCATGTATTCATTACACACTTTCTGGTGACTGGGCCCTGTGCTACAGTCTGAGAACACAACAGAGATAAACAAAGCAAAGTCCCTGAGTCCAAGGAGTTCACAGACTTATAGATAAGATAGATATAAGCAGAAAATTATAATATGCAATGATATAAAAATATGCACAAGGTGTTACTGGAAATGTATACACTTTTAATGAGTGCTGAGATTCTTAAGTCATGACCTCCTATTTCTCAAGTTAAATATTATCAACATAACCCCAGCCATAATGAAAAAAAAAACTTTCATGGGAACAAAATTTCAGTTAATGTTTGGAAATTCAAAACATTCATCAAAGAATATACAAAATAAATGGGATGAATTTAGGTGTCTAAAAATCTGTCAAAGGCCTAATTAAAAAAATTGTTTTTTGGAAAAATATTAGTTATCTGCCCATACTTAGGTTAAGGTGCAGCATTTCTTTTTCTGGGGCCTTGAAATTATTTACAGTATAATTTGTAGTGACCCATAACTTTGGTTAACAGTCCAACTAGGATCATTCTATTTCCTTAGTCTTAATCATATAAAATTAACAGAATTGGTACTGGGGGTTGCAGAACTTACCTCAGGCTTCAAAGGCTTGAGAAAAGGCCTAAGTGTTGAGTGAAATATAGTCTCTACTTGTATAGAGCTTTTATGAAGAAGTCAGCTTTATCTAACTCTACATATCATTTATCAGGTCATTATCTGATCCATTGTTTTCTTTAGAAAAGACTGAAGTTGAGTCAGCTTTAAATCAGCAATCTCCAAGAAGAAACTATAATAACACCTCCTTCACGGTTTCTCTAATTACTGAGAAAAAAAAAATCTGTGTTTCCAATCCCAGAGTTGAAGAAAAAGGAAGGAAAAAAGACTACTGACAAAAAAATGACTGAACAAAGGATAATTAGTGGTCCTTTTATTATACTATGTAAAAAAATGGAGTATAAGGAAAATGCAGTGGGGTCATAAGGGAGACTAAAAATAAGATTTTTTGTATAAAATGAAGTTATTAAATACAAAACATCTTAATCTCAGCTTTCCCAGATTAATTATGACCTGAAATAATGCCTTCTGATATCTATTCTTTTTTTAAAATTTCTTAATGTCTATTTATTTTTGAAAGAGAGAGAGAGTGAGAGTGGGGGAGTGGCAGAGAGAAGGAGACAGAATCTGAAGCAGGCTCCAGGCTCTGAGCTGTCAGCACAGGGCCCCACACGGGGCTCAAACCCATGGGCAGTGAGATCCTGAGCTGAGCTGAAGAAGGATGCTTAACTGACTGAGCCACTCAGGTGCCCCTGATAACTATTCTTGATAAACTCTGTCTTGCCTCCACCTATGTGGTTCCAGTTTAAGCATATAACCTGTGCTTTAGCTCATCTTCCTGATTCACAAATTGTATTTTAAAGAAGTCATATTTGGGGTATATATGATAGGGTTTCACAAAATTTGTTTATAATTTAGGATGGTCTTGAGACTGGTACCTACTGCAAATTTGCCTGAAATAGTTGAAAAATACTCAAAGAGAGTAGATTTTTAATATTTTACAATTAAGTATAAGAGGTCCTAAGAGATTCAGAAGAAATGGAGGTGGGAAGGAAAATATTCAAAAAGAGAAAGATTATTAATGAAAAGAATGTGATTATTTTCAATAGCATGGGATTCCCTTTCCAGAACACAAAAATAAATATACTGAAGTCTATATGTGACAATTCTAATTTGGAAATGTGAAAATAATAAGCAGCATAATTAGCCTATTTTTCTAGAGTTGGAGGTCCTGTATGACTTTTTCTTAGTACCCTTTTCCTTCCTTAAAATACAACTTCTTTGAGACACAAATTTGCTATTAAATGTCATGTTCAACTAACTGCAAATCACTGTGCATTCTTTAAGTTTATTGATTTTGAGAGAGAGAGAAAGAACACGAACATGGGAGGGGCAGGGGGTGGAGAGAATCCTAAGCAGGCTCCATGCTATCAGCACAGGGCCTGATGTGGGGCTGGATGTCTGGAGCCAAGATATCATGACCTGAGCCAAAATCAAGAGTCAGACACCTAAACCGATGACTGAGCCTCAGGTGCCCCAATCACTGTGCATTCTTACAAGGCCATAGAAAAGAAGCTGAGAGAGAGAGAGAGAGAGAGACAGAGAGACAGAGAGACAGAGAGAGAGAAGGGTGGAGGGAGAAAGTGAGGGAAATAGTGAGAGAGGACAGAAAAGTCTACAATATTTCTTCTTAAAAAGAGTTCATTTTTCAAAGGAAAAAGAATAAGGATTCTCTTCTATGCCCAATATTAGAATTTCAAAATAAAATAAAGAGATAACGTTTTCTTGAAACCTAATCTTGAACTAGTAAAAACAAACACACAATTCTAAGTTATAAAAGAAAAATAGAAAGGCCATCCTGCCTTGGCAGTTTTAACAAATTATTTTGGGCTGCTAATGAAAATTATTTTCTTTCAAAGGAATTCAAAGTACTTACCATTAATAACATTAAAAAAAATCAAACTAACATTCAAGGGAAGTTGGGATAAGGTCATTTCTTCTATTTTACAATGGGGAAAAAACATAGAGATTAACCCATTATTCTAACATGTTGTATACTCCCTAATTCAGGGTTTTCTTGTTGATTAGTACACTAAAAATGGAAAGTATTCCAAAAAAGTTACTACTAAACAACGTTAAAAGTCACAGCCTTCAGTTAAGAGTTCTAGAACAGCATATAAGAAGAATTATCACCATGATCAAGTGGGATTCATTCCTGGGATGCAGGGCTGGTGCAACATTCGCAAATCACTCAATGTGATACATCACATTAATAAAAGAAAAGAAAAGAACCATATGATCCTGTCAATCGATGCAGAAACAGCATTTGACAAAATTCAGCATCCTTCCTTAATAAAAACCCTCAAGAAAGAAGGGATAGAAGGAACATACTTAAACATCATAAAAGCCATTTATGAAAAGCCCACAGCTAATATCATCCTCAATGGGGAAAAACTGAGAGCTTTCTCCCTGAGATCAGGAACACAACAGGGATGTCCACTCTCACCACTGTTGTTTAACATAGTGTTGGAGGTTCTAGCATCAGCAATCAGACAACAAAAGGAAATCAAAGGCATCAAAATTGGCAAAGATGAAATTAAGCTTTCACTTTTTGTAGATGACATGATATTAAACATGGAAAACCCGAGAGACTTCACCAAAAATCTCCTAGAACTGATACCTGAAGTCCACAAAGTCGCAGGATACAAAATCAGTGTACAGAAATCAGTTGCATTCTTATACACTAATAATGAAGCAACAGAAAGACAAATAAAGAAACTGATCCCATTCACAATTGCACCAAGAAGCATAAAATACCCAGGAATAAACCTAACCAAAGATGTAAAAGATCTGTATGCTGAAAACTATAGAAAGCTCATAAAGGAAATTGAAGAAGATATAAAGAAATGGAAAAACATTCTGTGCTCATGGATTGGAAGAATAAATATTGTTAAAATGTCAATAATACCCAATGCTATCTACACATTCAATGCAATCCCAATCAAAATTGCACCAGCATTCTTCTCGAAGCTAGAACAAGCAATCCTCAAATTTGTATGGAACCACAAAAGGCCCCAAATAGCCAAAGTAATTTTGAAGAAGAAGACCAAAGCAGGAGGCATCACAATCCCAGACTTTAGCCTCTACTACAAAGCTGTCATCATCAAGACAGCATGGTATTGGCACAAAAACAGACACGTAGACCAATGGAATAGAATAGAAACCCCAGAACTAGACCCACAAACGTATGGCCAACTCATCTTTGACAAAGCAGGAAAGAATATCCAATGGAAAAAAGACAGTCTCTTTAACAAATGGTGCTGGGAGAACTGGACAGCAACATGCAGAAGGATGAAACTAGACCCCTTTCTTACACAATTCACAAAAATAAACTCAAAGTGGATAAAGGATCTGAATATGAGACTGGAAACCATCAAAACTGTAGAGGAGAAAGCAGGGAAAAACCTCTCTGACCACAGCTGCAGCAATTTCTTATTTGACACATCTCCAAACGCAAGGGAATTAAAAGCAAAAATGAATTACTGGGACCTTATGAAGATAAAAAGCTTCTGCACAGCAAAGGAAACAACCAACAAAACTAAAAGGCAACCAACGGAATGGGAAAAGATATTTGGAAATGACATATCGGACAAAGGGCTAGTATCCAAAATCTATAAAGAGCTCCCCAAACTCCACACCCGAAAAACAAACAATCCAGTGAAGAAATGGACAGAAAACATGAATAGACACTTCTCTAAAGAAGACATCTGGATGGCCAACAGGCACATGAAAAGATGCTCAACATCGCTCCTCCTCAGGGAAACACAAATCAAAACCACACTCAGATACCACCTCATGAAGGTCAGAGTGGCTAAAATGAACAAAACAGGAGACTATAGATGCTGGAGAGGATGTGGAGAAACAGGGACCCTGTTGCACTGTTGGTGGGAATGCAAACTGGTGCAACCGCTCTGTAAAACAGTGTGGAGGTTCCTCAGAAAATTAAAAATAGACCTATCCTATGACCCAGCAATAACACTGCTAGGAATTTACCTAAGGGATACAGGAGTGCTGATGCATAGGGGCACTTGTACCCCAATGTTTATAGAAACACTCTCAACAATAGCTAAATTATGGAAAGAGCCTAAGTGTCCATCAGCTGACGAATGGATAAAGAAATTGTGGTTTATATACACAATGGAATACTATGTGGCAATGAGAAAGAATGAAATATGGCCTTTTGTATCAACGTGGATGGAACTGGAGAGTGTTATGCTAAGTGAAATAAGTCATACACAGAAGGACAGATTCCATATGTTTTCACTCTTATGTGGATCCTGAGAAACTTAACAGAAGACCATGGGGGAGAGGAAGGAAAAAATGGTTAGAGAGGGAGGGAGCCAAAACATAAGAGACTCCTAAAAACTGAGAACAAACTGAGGGTTTATGGGGAGTGGGAGGGAGGGGTGGGTGGGTGATGGGTATTGAGGAGGGCACCTGTTGGGATGAGTACTAGGTGTTGTATGGAAACCAATTTGACAATAATTTTCATAATAAAAAAAAGAGTTCTAGAACAGTTGTGTTTTCTCTATAATGGCAAGTAAGTAGTATAATAATTTCACAACAAAATATGTTTTTCTGGAAATTAAACCTTTTAAAGGCACTACATTGGATATTACATTAGCCATGCCATATAATACTCTTCATTAATAACACCATCAACTATCATAAGAACAATGCCTAGTACTTGGGCTTTAATGAATTACTAACTTGAAGGTGCTTAAACTGCTGATTTTGAGATTAAAGTCAATAAATCACAAGTCTCATGAAATAACCAATATATTGGAATATTCCTTTTGCCATGAGATTAGAGGGTACTGTTCTGTAGGCATGAACAACACCCAGAATGTTTCCCTCTAAAAAAGAGTGATATAAAAGAAGAGAAAAAAATACCATCAAACATATTTTAAGCTTTCAAAAACAAGGTAGGTTGTAAACTCTTTCAGGACAAACATCTTGTCCTTCACAGAGTTGAATATTTTGTCGTCAGATATTAGGAAATATATGTTGAGCTGATAACTAGTTGATTTCTATGAATTGCATAGTGCTTTACTTCCTTTGCATCCATGGTTACAAGAATCTGATCTCCCTCTTTACTACACAGAAAAAGGTAACACATATTCTTCATTGGTCATGCAAAGTTCCATAATCTAAGTTCACAAGTCTAAGACAACAGAAAATAGAAGAAAGAAGTACTGCAGCATATTACCAAGGGAGGCTGAGGATTTCCTTCTTTAGAGATTTTACTAAGAGAAAATTGATTACAATCTTGGTGGGACAGTTCACAGGCAGTCCTTATTTGGATAGACTGGATGACTTCCTAGGCTTCTACCTAGATGCTTCTAATAGTTTATTTTCAGTACATTTGATGTTGATGAAAATAGAAGATACTGAAAGCCAATTTTTTTTACGAAGGGGAATTAACTTTCAATGTTAAACTCTAGGTTTATTAATAACAAGTGACATTAACAACCAAAAATATTTTTCCATGTCCTTTCCATCTAGATATAGTCTTTTTAGTTCACTAAAACACCATTATAAAAATTTGAAAGCCTTAATGCTATTTTAAGAACTATCTGGTACTAGGAGAAAATTTATCCACACCAACAACAGGGTCCAACTGGATTTCAATGCTTATTAACTCTTGGTATTTAGGCAACAATTTTTTTTGACAGAATTTACATGTTTGTAGCAGGGAGTTAGAAATATGGTGGAAGGGGAAAGGAGAGACTAAAATTATCTTTATTATTTAACAATTGGTGGCAACATGAGGAGAAATATTGTTTCAACACTTAGCTTCTTTGCCATATACTTAATCAAAGGCAAACATATTGAATAGCCTGGCTATTCAAGTCTAGCTTAAGATACAGTCCTTATCAAATTTAATTGTAGCAATGGCATGAATTGAATCCAAAGTAAATAAAGCACGTTGATATGCAGAACCCTGAATGAAACAGTGAACCATATACTGTAGTTCGGAATCCTATAATCCTTGGAAAAGAAGGAAAGAGCTAGGAAGAGCACAAAGGGAGAGACAAAAATAAGATGGTTGAGGTAGTATAAATAAAGGAGTCAGATTTTTGTAACACATAACTGTTTACACAAAAGATCAAAGCTGGGGTGATCCCAAAGTGAAGGGATTATAGAGTGGTCTAAAAGGTATTTTTTAGACAATAAAACAGGAATCTAGCATCTTTGTTCCAGAATCCCAAAGTAACTGATAGAAATAGTAAGGCAATAAAACCACAAATCTTCATCTTGTTGCCATTGCTATATTTGGCTTTAATCAGAACTGTATAATAATCATACTTGTGCAAAATGTTAAAAAATAAGACGAAAGTGTAAATTGTGCTTAGGACCTATTTCCCACACCCTTCTCTGGTGAAATGGCAGGAAAACTGAGTAAAAGTTAAATTCAATTAATAAACTATCACTGCTTTTGGAATAGTTATTCAAGGTGAAGATCATTGTCAGGGCAACTGGAAGAGGTAGACAAAGTAGCTTGGGACATTTGTTGAGGGGCAAGAGAATGATAATTCCTGTGAGATAGCATACCAACTTGCACACTAGTCCCTAAATTGCTTCTGCTTTTGAGCCCCTCATATATACCTCCTTATTTGTAAACCACATAGTTTGGTACCCCAAATTGATGTCTCTATATGTTCTCCCTTATTCTGGCTCAGAGAAGAGGCTAAGGATTATTCCTGGCTGTTTTTTGCCCTCGAGGACCTGGATCCAGAGTTTAGCCCAGTGGATGACAGTAAATATTATATGAATGAATGAATGAATTTTGGAATAAGAGAATCCTCAGTACAGCCTAGAGATCTAGAATTGTCAGGGCCCATCCATCCTATCTAAGATTCTGCACTTGAGTATCTCTGCAAAATTTTTATATAGCATATGTATGTACACATATTATAAAGTTTGTTAAATGTAGAAGTACTAAACCAGAGCTCCATAAACACTATAAAATTGAATTTAATAATTTATGTGGATTCCCACATTTCTAATTTCTTTTCATTTATCTTTCTTTGTCTTTTGTTTTTTTGAATTGCTTTCACCAGATCCCAAGTCAGCCCAGAAATCTTAAGGGGGTTATCTGACTAACTACTCATCTCCCAGCCCTATACTCCTTCTTGCCTCTTGGAAGATAGATTAGGATTGAGAGTAGGGGGACTAAATGTAAAAGAAGAAACTAAAAAAAAAGGATAAATTGTACTTTCTTATGACTAAAATAATCCATCTAATAGAAGTTAGAGTTGAGAAGAGCAATATTTTCTAAAGAGTCAAAGTAGTCTTTGCCTGAACTCTTACTGAAGTAAGAGTAAGGTAAATTGTCCAGCTGTTCTTTATAATTTCTGTAAGAACTTTGACTTTCCCGCCTATTCTCTTACAAGGGTAATTTAAATTTGTCACTAAAAATAAAGACATTTTGCTACATAGTCAACACAGATTTTATATGGTCACTGAAATTAGCAAAGGCTTTTATACTTTTTTTTTTGTCTACTGCTATGCATTTTATTTATTTTTTTTAGCTTTCACCTTTTTTGTTGAGCTGATTTTTTCTTTTTTTTTTTTTCAATATATGAAATTTATTGTCAAAATGGTTTCCATACAACACCCAGTGCTCATCCCAAAAGATGCCCTCCTCAATACCCATCACCCACCCTCCCCTCCCTCCCACCCCACATCAATCCTCAGTTTGTTCTCAGTTTTTAAGAGTCTCTTATGCTTTGGCTCTCTCCCACTCTAACCTCTTTTTTTTTCCTTCCCCTCCCCCATGGGTTTCTGTTAAGTTTCTCAGGATCCACATAAGAGTGAAAACATGGTATGTGTCTTTCTCTGTATGGCTTATTTCACTTAGCATCACACTCTCCAGTTCCATCCATGTTGCTACAAAGGGCCATATTTTGTTCTTTCTCATTGCCCTGTAGTACTCCATTGTGTATATAAACCACAATTTCTTTATCCATTCATCAGTTGATGGACATTTAGGTTCTTTCCATAATTTGGCTATTGTTGAGAGTGCTGCTATAAACATTGGGGTACAAGTGCCCCTATGCATCAGTACTCCTGTATCCCTTGGGTAAATTCCTAGCAGTGCTGTTGCTGGGTCATAGGGTAGGTCTATTTTTAATTTTCTGAGGAACCTCCACACTGTTTTCCAGAGTGGCTGCACCAATTTGCATTCCCACCAACAGTGCAAGAGGGTTCCTGTTGCTCCACATCCTCTCCAGCATCTATAGTCTCCTGATTTGTTCATTTTGGCCACTCTGACTGGCGTGAGGTGATATCTGAGTGTGGTTTTGATTGTATTTCCCTGATGAGGAGCGACTTTGAGCATCTTTTCATGTGCCTGTTGGCCATCCGAATGTCTTCTTTAGAGAAGTGTCTATTCATGTTTGCTGCCCATTTCTTCACTGGGTTATTTGTTTTTCGGGTGTGGAGTTTGGGGAACTCTTTATAGATTTTGGATACTAGCCCTTTGTCCGATATGTCATTTGCAAATATCTTTTCCCATTCCGTTGGTTGCCTTTTAGTTTTGTTGGTTGTTTCCTTTGCTGTGCAGAAGCTTTTTATCTTCATGAGGTCCCAACAGTTCACTTTTGCTTTTAATTCCCTTGCCTTTGGGGATGTGTCGAGTAAGAGATTGCTACGGCTGAGGTCAGAGAGATGTTTTCCTGCTTTCTCCTCTAGGGTTTTGATGGGTTCCTGTCTCACATTCAGGTCCTTTATCCACTTTGAGTTTATTTTTGTGAATGGTGTGAGAAAGTGGTCTAGTTTCATCCTTCTGAATATTGCTGTCCAGTTCTCCCAGCACCATTTGTTAAAGAGACTGTCTTTTTTCCATTGGATGTTCTTTCCTGCTTTGTCAAAGATGAGTTGGCCATACATTTGTGGGTCTAGTTCTGGGGTTTCTATTCTATTCCATTGGTCTACGTGTCTGTTTTTGTGCCAATACCATGCTGTCTTGATGATGACAGCTTTGTAGTAGAGGCTAAAGTCTGGGATTGTGATGCCTCCTGCTTTGGTCTTCTTCTTCAAAATTACTTTGGCTATTCGGGGCCTTTTGTGGTTCCATATGAATTTTAGGATTGCTTGTTCTAGTTTTGAGAAGAATGCTGGTGCAATTTTGATTGGGATTGCATTGAATGTCTAGATAGCTTTGGGTAGTATTGACATTTTGACAATATTTATTCTTCCAATCCATAAGCAGGGAATGTCTTTCCAAGGCTTTTATACTTTAAAGAGAATGCTTTCTGAAGTAATTTGGATATGTCTTGGTAAAGAAGATTGATTGAAAATTTCAATAAATAAAATAAAGATGTTTATTTGGTTTCATTGTTTTCTCATCACAAATATTCATCTTCTCTATGTGTCATAATTTCTAAAATATTAATTCTTCAATATTTCAGCCACTAGTAATTGTGTTATTTAAAATTGATTCTACAATGAAATAAAAAAAAAAACAATGTTCTGATGAATCTAGGCTGGGGAAAGTGGCAAATAGGATTTTTCAGGGAAAAATTCTACTTCATTTAGTTTTGTTCTATTTTAATCACTCTAAAATAGTGTTATTTTAATTCTTTCAACTATCTTCCTTTTTTCTTTTCATCCAACTACTCAAATGTTAGTCTACATACTCACCTCTTCATCATTACATAATGCATTTCTTTACACTTTCTAATATGGCTTCTGTCCTCAGAATTCCACTGAAAATGAAATTTTCAAGATCATTAATAATTTCCTTATTTTTAATTCAATGGCCTTTTCAAATCAGTTTCTTTCTTTTTTTTACAATTTGTATATGGTACCAGCCTACAATGGTCACCTTTCTTCAAAACTCTTCCCTACTCCAGTTTCCACTAAAGGATGTTACTCTGATCTCTCTTAATGAATCCTCCTGTTTCCTTCTGCATCTGCTTCCTTTCACACCATCCTAAATGTGAACATCCACCAAGATACTGTGTTTGTTCTCAGCCCTCTTCTCATCTCACTTTATAATTCCTCCCTCCAAGTGAGCTCTTCTTTCCTATGGTTTCTAGCACTTCTTTGTGAATAACTCTAAAATCTGTCCTCTAGCCACCAACTTCCCCAAGTTCTAGTCACACATTTCTCACTATCAACTGCATATCTCCATTTGGATGACATGTTTGTACTTGAATTTAAACATGTCATCAATTTATGCATCAACAAATATTTATTTAGAAACTTACCATGTATAAGCATATTCTGGACAGTAAGGAGCTCATGGTCTGGTGGAGAAGGTAGGTAAGTTGTTATCTCCATTTAATTTTGAAATAGTACTATTCTAAAGTAGAGCTCTACAAAGGATCTTAAATACTGACAGGCCCGTCATTCTGAGAGGAGGAAAGCTAAGACATAAACTGTAAAAACATTGACTTGGCCTCCAAATCTGTTCTTTTATATACAGAAACCCACTTTATATGACTTAATTACTGTGGTAGAGACAATCTCTATAGCTTGAGAAAATGTTTAGAAAAACATTCTAATGCTATTTTTTTTTCCCTTTTCAATGTCTATCTTTTTAAACTTATTTATTTAAATTCAAGTTAGTACTAGTTTCAGTGCAGTACTAGTTTCAGGAGTAGAATCCAGTGATTCATCACTTATATATAACACCCAGTGCTCATCCCAACAAGTGCCCACCCCTTAATTCCCATCACACATTTAGCCCATCCCCCCACCTACCTTCCCTCCAGCAACCCTCAGTTTGTTCTCTGTATTTAAGAGTCTCTTATAGTTTGCCTCCTTCTCTGTTTTTATCTTATTTTTCCTTCCCTTGCCCTAAGTTCACTTGTTTTCTTTTTCTTTTTAATTTTTAATATTTATTAGTTTTGAGAGACAGAAAGAGAGTGTGAGCAAGGGAGAGGCAGAGAAACAGAGAGATACAGAATCTGAAGCAGGCTCAAGACTCTGAGCTGTCAGCACAGAGCCTGACACAGGGCTCGAACCCATGAACCGTGAGATCATGTCCTGAGCCAAAGTAGGATGCTTAACCAACTGAGCCACTCAGGCGCCCCCATCTGTTTTGTTTCTTAAATTCTACATTATGAGTGAAATACAACAACATGCGATCTTTTTTATCATATGCTTTTACAAAATAAGGGCTCATTGGTAATCATATGAAATAAATGCTGCTATACATTTTTACTAAAACAAAACCAAAATAGACACATAAATTAATGCTTACCATTTCAACTTCAAATATTTTCAAGAAATCTTATAGTGGCATCAAATAGTGGTCCTTTTTGCAAGTGCGAGTATAAAATTAGGTCATAATGGCCTCACTCATTAGGAGATATTCTAACTACTTTTCTTTATAATTGTTGAAGCAGTTCATGTTTTGGCAACCCAATAATTCAGATTTTGCTTTTTGTTCCCCCAGAATCTCTCAGCATGAGGTATTGCACATTAAGGTGTCTAATTGTTGTACCAAGAGCCCCTTTTGAGATGTTCTCTATATATTCCAAGCAACAATATGCTTGTGAACTGTTTACCTGCTTTTAAACATTATCCTAAAAGGACAGTTCTAATATTTCTTTATCCACCCACATTATGCAGTAAAAAAAAAATCAAATCCATCTCTATATATGAGACATTTTCAAAAAGTAATTAGAAATTAATTTATAGAAAATTTACTTGGTCATCTAGACATAGATTATTTAGATAAGATTGTGTTAGATCCTTTGTGTTTTGAAGCATCATAGAGTGCATTACTTTTTATGAAATCTAGAGTCACTGGCTTTCAAAAGTACACATATGCTGTATGGCAGGTAGGACCTCTCCAGAGCAGTCCTTGATATTTGGGCAATATAAGAATTTCCTGGGATGTGTAGTTTTAGTTCTTGAGGTCAACCTTTTGGTAGTCAGACTGAATTCCAAGTGAGATATATAAACTTCTCTCTTAAGGTTCCCATGCAGAGTCTGATCATAACCAATTTTTAAGGGGATATAAGCACATACCAAACAAAAATTATTCTTTAAACTTCCAAATGTAATCGTAAGTACTAATGCAACTGGACAATAAGTCAATGTTTAGTCACAGTTTCCTCATAATATTTTTGTACTTGTCTTTCAACAAGCTTTTCTTAAAAATTCCAAGTCTGGTATAGAATTGGCCTTATCTTGTCACACTTCCTACTTATTCCCTTTAAAATTCACCAAGTCTTTGTCTCTGGAAAACTCTGTATATCATCCCACCACCCTTGATTGTCCTCTCAACATTGCTTAGAAAATATAAACAATATTCCTAAATTTTTAAATAGAAATTTATTGAAAAAGCCTCACCCCAACTACTGCATCTTTTGAGTTCAAAATAGCTGATACACAAGACCAAAAATATTTAAGTTTCTGAAAGTGTGAAATCAAATACTATAATTTTCAGTAATGGATTTCTAAAACACTTGTAGAAGCTTTCTTCCATGATACTCTCATTTTATGACAGCTATATTCCATTTGTCGGGGTTATGAGCAGTACAGAAAGGTTTAGTGACCTACACATCACATGGGCAATACCTCACCCTAAAGCTACCTGCTCTAGCTGAAAGCTTAAAATCCATTCTAAAAACAATTTCTCTCATCTACTTTTAGTTAGACTGCCTTACACAAGTAATTTTCTTATGTTGAGATAAAAGTACATATTCTGCATTCTAAGTAATAGAACATATTGAGCTATTATGACTTTGATTTTCTGCTCTGAAGAATTCTAAGTTCTCTACATGATATAACAGACCACCAGAATTATTCTTGGTGCTGCTATAAAGCAATTAATTAAGAAGTACTTTTCATGATTTACCCAGTTTGTCAGAAAACCAATTTTGCAATGACTTATAAATTAATTTTAAAGCCACATTCATAGTGGATAATCAGTAAATACCAACCAGAAGGCCAAATAGCATAGTTGTTAAGATCATGAGCTCTGGCATCAGACAAAGCTGGGGGAGGGGTGCTTTGCTAGCTCTCTTGACCCTGTTTCCTCTTCTTAAAAATGGACAATGTTAAGAGTACTGACTTTGTTGAGTTATCACAAGAATTCAATGATATAATGTATGTAAAGTTCTTACCACTATCCCTGGTACATTTTAAGAGCTCACTGGCAAATTATTTGCGTGAGAATTTTAAGTGAGATAATTTATCATATTTTTAACCTATCCTCATCTTCCTTCTAAATAAACTGAAATACCACACTGGACAGAATGGTTTCTGATATTGCAGCTACTATTAAGTATATATTTAGTGTTTTATTTTTATTTTTTAATTGTTTTAATGTTTATTTATTTTTGAGAGAGAGACAGAACACAAGTGGGGGAGGGGCAGAGAGAGAGGGAGACACAGAATCTGAAGCAGGCTCCAGTCTCTGAGCTGTCAGCACAGAGCCTGACGTGGGGCTCGAACTCACAAACCTCAAGATCATGACCTGAGCTGAAGTCGGACGCTTAACCAACTGACCCACCCAGGTGCCCCTATATTGATTGTTTTAATTTTAACATTGAGAAATATGCTGCACTTAATGATGAAATAATTGGCTAAGTGGTGGTGGTAAAACAGACAAAATTTTCCCAAATTGTAACTGTTAACTGAAATAAATATTCTCTGGTATTTAAAAGGTAAAGTTCTATTTGTTTTGACTCACTGTTGGAAATCCCCTAAACAAAAATGTTTGGCTTTAACTCCAACTCTGATAGGGTCTCATTTTCAGAAAGGACTAAGCCAAAGGGCCAGAACTCAGACTAGAATCCAGAACCAGAGTTTACAAGTCATACTAGTACTGCCTTTCTAATAAAGTTAGAAGGTAAGAATCAAAGAAAGCCATCTCTGAATTATGTTGGTTTATAGCAACATAAAAAAATTTTTTAGAGAAAAGAATCAAAGTCATAAAACTTCAATACATGGCACAAATGCTATTTTAAAATCTGCCCTTGGCTAGGCAACTTTTTCACTTTAGAGAAAGAGAGTACAAGTTGCAGGAGAGGGGCAGAGGGAAAGAGAAGGAGAATCTTAAACAGGCTCCACTCACAGCACAGAGCATAATGCAGGGCTCAATCTCATGACCCTCAACCAACTGAGTCACCCAGGCACCCCTATGCAATTTTATTTTTATTTTAAAGAAAGAACTAAAATGTATCTAAAACTGATGCTGCTAACCAACCCCCTTACTTCCCTCAGTTGCACCGAATTCATGTACAGATTATGGATGAAGACACATTTCCCTGCTTAGGCATCATATAGTCTTTTTTCCCAACATTTATTTATTGTTGAGAACAGAGAGAGAAAAGCATGATCAGGGGACGGGCAGAGAGAGAGGGAGATAAAGAATCTGAAGCAGGCTCCAGGCTCTGAGCCGTCAGCAGAGAGCCCAACACATGGCTCAAACTCACAAGCCATGAGATCATGACCTGAGCAGAAGTCAGGCGCTTAACTGACTGAGCCACTCAGGCGACCCAGGCATCATCCAGTGTTAAATGATAATTATAGATCCATAGTCACATGAGATTTTAATGTACTATTGACCTAATGTTTGTTCAATACCTATACACTAAAAGGATGTGAAAATTATACAGTGTTTAGGAGTGGTTTCTGGAGTCAGAACAACTTGGGTTCTAATCCTAGTTCTGCCATTTGTAACTCTTTGATTTGAAGAATATACCTAATGGTTCTGGGTCTTAGGGATACTCTCAAGTGCATGAAATAGATATAATAATAGTACTTACATCCCAGTGTCATTATAAGGATTGAACTAATTAAGATTATGTATGTAAAACACTGGGCACAGTGCCTGATATATATAATGCATAAATAAATGTTAGCTTTTACTATTACTAGACTCAAATCTTGATTAGTCACATTAATGAACGAGTAATAAAATAAAAAACCTAGCAACACTGACACTGTATACTTTTATATATACAATCTTTGAATTTGTCATGATTTTTTAAAATTTATATTTAATTTTTGCCTAATGGTTCTGGCAATCTGCAAAACTTTAAACAACCTAATAAAGCCAAAATGTGAAGGACTGGGCTAGCAAATTAGCCCTTTGCTTAAAATTCTGCTCAACTGGCCAAGTGTAAATGCCAGTTTTGGCTCTCTTATTAATAAAAAGTCATAATAAATGAGGTGCCCCTTCTCTCTAAATATACGTTTGTTTAATCTTGGTCTGGATTGGAGGAAATAATTCAGTACTAGGTTTAAAAGGCCTCCTGGTGATGTTCGGAAGATGGCGGCATAGGAGGACGCTGGGCTCACCACGCATCCTGCTGATCACTTAGATTCCACCTACACCTGCCTAAATAACCCAGAAAAACACCAGAAGACTAGCAGAATGGAGTCTCCGGAGCCAAGCACAGACGAGAGGCCCACGGAAGAGGGTAGGAAGGGCGGAGAGGTGGTGCGCACTGCTCGGACTGGCGGGAGAGAGCCGGGGCAGAGGGGCAGCTTGTTGGCCAAGCAGAGCCCCCGAGTCTGGCTTGCAAAAGCGGAGGGGCCAGACAGAGTGTGTTCCAACAGCAAGCGGGACTTAGCATCTGGGAGGTCATAAGTTAACAGCTCTGCTCAGAAAGTGGGAAGGCTGGAGGACAAAGGGAGGGAGAGTTGCTGAGCCCTGGGATGACAGAGCTCAGTTTGGCGGGGAACAAAGGCGCTCACCAGCGCCATCTCCCTCACCCATCCCCCAGCCAAAATCCCAAAGGGAACCAGTTCCTGCCAGGGAACTTGCTTGCTCCACAAAAACACCCAACGCTGTGCTTCTGCGGAGCCACCCATCTGGCAGCGGGTCTGACTCTCTCCCACTGCCAGAGGGCCCCTCCTGAAGTGGAACACCTAAGGACAAGCAAGCTAAGCCTGCCCCTCCTGCCCCCGTGCACCTTGCCTACCCACCCCAGCTAATACGCCAGATCCCCAGCACCACAAGCCCGGCAGTGTGCAAGTAGCCCAGATGGGCCATGCCACCCCACAGTGAATCCCGAACCTAGGAGAGGGGAAGAGAAGGCACACACCAGTCTGACTGTGGCCCCAGAGGTGGGCTGGGGGCAGACATCAGGTCTGACTGCGGCCCCGCCCACCAACTGCAGTTATACACCACAGCACAGGGGAAGTGCCCTGCAGGTCCCCACCACTCCAGGGACTATCCAAAATGACGAAATGGAAGAATTCCCGTCAAAAGAATCTCCAGGAAATAACAACAGCTAATGAACTGACCAAAAAGGATTTAAATAAGATAACAGAAAGTGAATTTAGAAAAATAGTCATAAAATTAATCGCTGGGCTTGAAAACAGTATAGAGGACAGCAGAGAATCTCTTGCTACAGAGATCAAGGGACTAAGGAACAGTCAGGAGGAGCTGAAAAACACTGTAAACGAGATGCAAAATAAAATGGAAATGACCACGGCCCGGATTGAAGAGGCAGAGGAGAGAATAGGTGAACTAGAAGATAAAATTATGGAAAAAGAGGAAGCTGAGAAAAAGAGAGATAAAAATATCCAGGAGTATGAGGGGAAAATTAGAGAACGAAGTGATACACTAAAGAGAAATAATATACGCATAATTGGTATCCCAGAGGAGGAAGAGAGAGGGAAAGGTGGTGAAGGTGTACTTGAAGAAATAATAGATGAGAACTTCCCTGATTTGGGGAAAGAAAAAGGCATTGAAATCCAAGAGGCACAGAGAACTCCCTTCAGATGTAACTTGAATCGATTTTCTGCATGACATATCATAGTGAAACTGGCAAAATACAAGGATAAAGAGAAAATTCTGAAGGCAGCAAGGGATAAACGTGCCCTAACTTATAAAGGGAGACCTATAAGACTCGTGACTGATCTCTCTTTTGAAACTTGGCAGGCCAGAAAGGACTGGCACGAGGTCTTCAATGTGTTGAACAGAAAAAATATGCAGCCGAGAATCCTTTATCCAGCAAGTCTGTCATTTAGAATAGAAGGAGAGATAAAGGTCTTCCCAAACAAACAAAAACTATAGGAATTTGTCACCACTAAACCAGCCCTACAAGAGATCCTAAGGGGGATCCTGTGAGACAAAGTACCAGACACATCACTACAAGCATAAAACATACAGACATCACAATGACTCTAAACCCATATGTTTCAATAATAACACAATGTAAATGGATTAAATGCGCCCACCAAAAGACATAGGGTATCAGAATGGATAAAAAAACAAGACCCATCTATTTGCTGTCTACAAGAGACTCATTTTAGATCTGAGGACACCTTTAGACTGAGAGTGAGGGGATGGAAAACTATTTATCATGCTACTGGAAGCCAAAAGAAAGCTGGAGTAGCCATACTTATATCAGACAAACTAGACTTTAAATTAAAGGCTGGAACAAGAGATGAAGAAGGGCATTATATAATAATTACAGGGTCTATCCATCAGGAAGAGCTAACAATTAGAAGCGTCTATGCGCCAAATACGGGAGCCCCCAAATACATAAAACAATTACTCATAAACATAAGCAACCTTATTGATAAGAATGTGGCAATTGCAGGGGACTTTAACACTCCACTTACAGAAATGGATAGATCATCTAGACACACGGTCAATAAAGAAACAAGGGCCCTGAATGATACATTGGATTAGATGGACTTGACAGATATATTTAGAACTCTACATCCCAAAGCAACAGAATATACTTTCTTCTCGAGTGCACAGGGAACATTCTCCAAGATAGATCATATACTGGGTCACAAAACAGCCCTTCATAAGTTTACAAGAATTGAAATTATACCATGCATACTTTCAGACCACAATGCTATGAAGCTTGAAATCAACCACAGGAAAAGTCTGGAAAACCTCCAAAAGCATGGAGGTTAAAGAACACCCTACTAAAGAATGAATGGGTTAACCAGGCAATTAAAGAAGAAATTAAAAAATATATGGAAACAAACGAAAACTAAAAGACAACAATCCAAACTCTTTGGGATGCAGCGAAGGCAGTCCTGAGAGGAAAATACATTGCAATCCAGGCCTATCTCAAGAAACAAGAAAAATCCCAAATACAAAATCTAACAGCACACCTAAAGGAAATAGAAGCAGAGCAGCAAAGGCAGCCTAAACCCAGCAGAAGAAGAGAAATAATAAAGATCAGAGCAGAAATAAACAATATAGAATCTAAGAAAACTGTAGAGCAGATCAATGAAACCAAGAGTTGTTTTTTTGAAAAAATAAACAAAATTGACAAACCTCTAGCCAGGCTTCTCAAAAAGAAAAGGGAGATAACCCAAATAGATAAAATCATGAATGAAAATGGAATTATTACAACCAATCCCTCAGAGATACAAACAATTATCAGGGAATGCTATGAAAAATTATATGTCAACAAATTGGACAACCTGGAAGAAATGGACAAATTCCTAAACACCCACACTCTTCCAAACTCAATCAGGAGGAAATAGAAAGCTTGAACAGACCCATAACCAGTGAAGAAATTGAATCAATTATCAAAAATCTCCCAACAAATAAGAGTCCAGGACCAGATGGCTTCCCAGGGGAGTTCTACCAGACATTTAAAGCAGAGATAATACCTATCCTTCTCAAGCTATTCCAAGTAATAGAAAGAGAAGGAAAACTTCCAGACTCATTCTAGGAAGCCAGTATTACTTTGATTCCTAAACCAGACAGAGACCCAGTAAAAAAAGAGAACTACAGGCCAATATCCCTGATGAATATGGATGCAAAAATTCTCAATAAGATACTAGCAAATCGAATTCAACAGCATATAAAAAGAATAACTCACCATGATCAAGTGGGATTCATTCCTGGGATGCAGGGCTGGTTCAACATTCGCAAATCAATCAACGTGATACATCACATTAATAAAAGAAAAGATAAGAACCATATGATCCTGTCAATCGATGCAGAAAAGGCCTTTGACAAAATCCAGCACCCTTTCTTAATAAAAACCCTTGAGAAAGTCAGGATAGAAGCAACATACTTAAACATCATAAAAGCCATTTATGAAAAGCCCACAGCTAATATCATCCTCAATGGACAAAACCTGAGAGCTTTTTCCCTGAGATCAGGAACACGACAGGGATGCCCACTCTCACCGCTGTTGTTTAACATAGTGCTGGAAGTTCTAGCATCAGCAATCAGACAACAAAAGGAAATCAAAGGCATCAAAATTGGAAAAGATGAAGTCAAGCTTTCACTTTTTGCAGATGACATGATACTATACATGGAAAATCCGATAGACTCCACCAAAAGTCTGCTAGAACTGATACATGAATTCAGCAAAGTTGCAGGATACAAAATCAATGTACAGAAATCAGTTGCATTCTTATACACTAACAATCAAGCAACAGAAAGACAAATAAAGAAACTGATCCCATTCACAATTGCACCAAGAAGCATAAAATACCTAGGAATAAATCTAACCAAAGATGTGAAAGATCTGTATGCTGAAAACTATAGAAAGCTTATGAAGGTAATTGAAGAAGATATAAAGAAATGGAAAAACATTCCGTGCTCATGGATTGGAAGAATAAATATTGTCAAAATGTCAATACTGCCCAAAGCTATCTACACATTCAATGCAATCCCAATCAAAATTGCACCAGCATTCTTCTCGAAACTAGAACAAGCAATCCTAAAATTCATATGGAACCACAAAAGGCCCCGAATAGCCAAAGTAATTTTGAAGAAGAAGACCAAAGCAGGAGGCATCACAATCCCAGACTTTAGCCTCTACTACAAAGCTGTCATCATCAAGACAGCATGGTATTGGCACAGAAACAGACACATAGACCAATGGAATAGAATAGAAACCCCAGAACTAGACCCACAAACGTATGGCCAACTCATCTTTGACAAAGCAGGAAAGAACATCCAATGGAAAAAAGACAGTCTCTTTCACAAATGGTGCTGGGAGAACTGGACAGCAATATTCAGAAGGATGAAACTAGACCACTTTCTCACACCATTCACAAGAATAAACTCAAAATGGATAAAGGACCTGAATGTGAGACAGGAACCCATCAAAACCCTAGAGGAGAAAGCAGGAAAACATCTCTCTGACCTCAGCCGTAGCAATCTCTAACTCGACACATCCCCAAAGGCAAGGGAATTAAAAGCAAAAATGACTTACTGGGACCTTATGAAGATAAAAAGCTTCTGCACAGCAAAGGAAACAACCAACAAAACTAAAAGGCAACCAACGGAATGGGAAAAGATATTTGGAAATGACATATCGGACAAAGGGCTAGTATCCAAAATCTATAAAGAGCTCCCCAAACTCCACACCCGAAAAACAAATAACCCAGTGAAGAAATGGGCAGCAAACATGAATAGACACTTCTCTAAAGAAGACATCCGGATGGCCAACCGGCACATGAAAAGATGTTCAACGTCGCTCCTTATCAGGGAAATACAATCAAAACCACACTCAGATATCACCTCACGCCAGTCAGAGTGGCCAAAATGAACAAATCAGGAGACTATAGATGCTGGAGAGGATGTGGAGCAACAGGAACCCTCTTGCACTGTTGGTGGGAATGCAAATTGGTGCAGCCACTCTGGAAAACAGTGTTGAGGTTCCTCAGAAAATTAAAAATAGACCTACCCTATGACCCAGCAATAGTACTGCTAGGAATTTACCCAAGGGATACAGGAATACTGATGCATAGGGGCACTTGTACCCCAATGTTTATAGCAGCACTCTCAACCATAGCCAAATTATGGAAAGAGCCTAAATGTCCATCAACTGATGAATGGATAAAGAAATTGTGGTTTATATACACAATGGAGTACTACATGGCAATGAGAAAGAGCGAAATATGGCCCTTTGTAGCAACGTGGATGGAACTGGAGAGTGTGATGCTAAGTGAAATAAGCCATACAGAGAAAGACAGATACCATATGGTTTCACTCTTATGCGGATCCTGAGAAACTTAACAGAAACCCATGGGGGAGAGGAAGGAAAAAAAAAAGAGGTTAGAGTGGGAGAGAGCCAAAGCATAAGAGACTCTTAAAAAACTGAGAACAAACTGAGGGTTGATGGGGGGTGGCAGGGAGGGGAGGGAGGTGATGGGTATTGAGGGCACCTTTTGGGATGAGCACTGGGTGTTGTATGGAAACCAATTTGACAATAAATTTCATATATTGAATAAATAAATAAATAAATAAATAAATAAATAAAAGGCCTCCTGGTGGGCTATAAAGTATAACTGAAAGCAGATGATCAGATAATCACCAACAGCTTCTCACTATGTTTAATTTTATCAGTAAGAAACAAAATATAACCATGGATAATTCAATTAAAGCATAAAATATTTCTATAAAAGATATATGTTTGAGGCACCTAATTGCTCAGTCAGTTAACCATTGACTCATGACTGCAGCTCAGGTCATGACCTCACAATTCTTGAGATCAAGTCCCTCATTGGGTTTTGTGCTAACAGTACAGAGTTTGCTTGGGATTTTCTCTTCCTCTCCTTGCCCCTCCCCAGCTTGCACTCTCCCCCTCTCTCTCTCAAAAATAAATAAATAAACTTGGGGCGCCTGGGCGGCTCAGTAGGTTGAGCATCTGACTTCAGCTCAGGTCATGATCTCACAGTCTGTGAGTTCAGGCCCCGCATCAGGCTCTGTGCTGACAGCTCAGGGCTTGGAGCCTGCTTCAGATTCTGTCTCTCTCTCTCCCTCTGTCCCTCCCCTGCTCATGCTCTGTCTCTCTCTGTCAAAAATAAACATTAAACAAAAATTAAAAACATAAATAAATAAATAAACTAAAAAAAGATATATATTTGACTGTGTGATATATATTTTAGAGAAGAATTTAGAGATTAACCACAGAGAATTAGAACACTTAACCTGAGTGTATCTGAGGCGTCAATTTTTTTTTTTCAGGTCAACTCAAGGGGAGCATTGACCTTACAGTTTATTGATCAAAACTCCTCCTCAGTAGAGAAATTAGTCTTTGAGCTAGAGACAAATCCACTTTATCTTTCTCTTCTACCAGATTATAAATCTAATTTTATACTAAATTTCCAAAATACATTCTTCTCTGAAACCATTTGACTTTTAAAAGCTCAAAAATCATCATCACCAACAATTGTGTTTTCCAACCCTCTTTAAGTTGGGCAAAATTATTCCAAAAACTTTGTCATTATTGTTTTGAAATTGAGGAAGTCAGTCATCAAATATAGAGCATCAGGCTGAAGGTGCTGATATTGAGTTCCTGCATTTGCCAAGTGAAAGCTATCATTTCCCACTGTTTAGAACATCCAAAAAGTATGTCAATGCGTTCATATGATGAACAGTTTCTGATTTTGTCCTTTTAAGTAGTTTATCAATACCTTTAAATAGCATTCAAGCAAATCTTGACAGTTATAACAAAGACTATAGCATACATCAAATCAATGTTCAACTTATAAATGCAGAGTCAGAACAGCAAAATACTCTGTCACCTAAAATACAATTACTTGGGAATCATATAGATGAATAGCTGTAGTTTAATTATTCCACATCTATATTATCCAAATGAAAAAAAAATACTGTGACTCATGCTTTGGTAATCACAAGCATTTGTTTTACTTAAATGTTTTTATAACTTGTATAGCAGATACTGTCCTAAAGAAAAATTATGTATATTTCATTTATTCATTAGTAATAGCTTATGTTTTAGCAGTCATAAAAAAGATCATCTTACAAATTTTATTTCATAAATAAAACCCCTAGAAATGATCTATCCTACCACAATCTTAACATTTCTAAACCAAGCACACCTAGAATGTATAGAGACCAAACAATGGAGATTATTATGGGTCCAAGGAAAAGAAGTTTGAGAAAAAAAAAATAAAAACCTCTCAAACCAGTTAAAAATCTCTAAGCAATCATCACTCTAGCAATTCTGATCAAAGGCCAATATTGATTTTTGTTAAAAGTTATTGAAATTTATTTTTATAGGTCTGTGCTTATTATTTTTCCATTAAATACAAATTTATAGGGCATTACAATCTCAAGGAAAAAAAACCATGGTGTACACTTCTGTGTTACAGTGGGTCAAGACATGCACACCAGCTCTGAACAGGCAGAAACCACTAAATCACTTCCTATGAACAGACAACTTTGGAATTGCATTGCTACTAAATTGTTTCCATAAAAAGAAACAATATTAATGCCTGAATTTCCATACCTTGATCTATAAAAAACAGTTCCAAATGGGCATGTCTCTATCTCCCTGTCCTTGAGTGAATGGTCATCTACCCCATTTACTGGCATTCAGCTTTGGACATACTATCCCTCCTCCACATCAGCTCCTCTTTTTTCTAACCTCTGGGTGTGTGTGTGTGTGTGTGTGTGTGTGTGTGTGTACACAGACACACACATACTCAGGCAATTCTTCCACTTAAAGGGCATAGTTATTTCTGTGCCTCTCACCTCATATTCACATTTCTCTTCTCATGCCTCCTAGCTATCATGCACCAGTGGAACAATATATTTGTTGGTGGTTAAACATATGTTACTGGATTCAAACAGCTTCTATTAGATACAAATTCTGTGGCTTCTTACTTATGTGACCTTGGAAAGTTGTTTAACATTTCTGAACCTGTATTTCCTTAACCTAAAAAGAGAGATAATCATAAGACCTGAGTCATAGGACTAAAAATTGTCAAGAAAAAATTAGATAGTACTTGACACAATTAAGTGTTCCCACTACTATTATTATTATGACTTTCTAGAAATCCGTTGCAAAAATCAACATACTTACTTTCATTTCTAAATTTTTGAGAAGCAAGTGTTACTCTTCTGTATTGGACAGAGTTAAGTAAATGTTTGAAAACTTTTCTGTTTTTTTTAAATCAGGCTATGAGGGAAAAAGAGTCTTGAAATAAAAACAGAATAACTTAATATTGTTTTAGAATTATCATAGATCCTCCCCTGCCTGACAAAACATCTAATATTGGTTATTTTGTAACAACCATTAGGAAGAGTCAGAAAACCATCAGAAATTATCAGTCCAAAATCAAAAGCTTTCTTTTAAATGCTCTTCAGAGAACTACACTAAATCACTTATAAGACTATCTCACTTTGAGTAATTTTTGGGTTCCTATTATGATTTTTACCCTAAAATTTCTAAATTGTGTGTTAAAAACTATATGGTAGCAATCTTAAGGGAAAAACTTAGTATTGCCACTTGAATATTTCCCATTTATGTTATAAATGAGCTCTTCCTGAAGTACACTCACTTTATACCATTTTAGTATTATTTAAAAGTATGCATAATTTATAAAAAAATAAGAATTTATTTTGTCAATATGTATAATTTTGATAACAGGCTGAAAAGAACTATAATTACTTAAATAACAGACAAATCTAATTATGCATAAGAAAAAATTGAAACAAAATACAAATAGCATAAATATTTACTATTTGTAGAGTCTTCAACATTCTAGTCTAACAATGTACATAATAAGAGACAGCAGTTATTTTTTAAGGCCCTTAGAAACTTAAATCTTAATAAAGAGAGAGGTACAATTGTTCTTACTTTGATAGAAATTCTGAATGGAGTTTCTTTTTGAATATACTTTTGGAGGAGGGGTAGAAGAACAAGAAAGCAAAGAATAAATAGCAGTACTGTAACTGCATATCACCCAAAATGAAACTAACTTCCTGATCTGTTCAATCTAATCAGGAATTTAACCAAAGTTATTAAGCTGGTCTTTCAAATTTTACAATTGTTATACTGGACTTGAGACTCTGAGCAACTCAAATGTTACTCTGAAATATCAGAATATATATGGATAATAATGAGGCAAGAAGCTCATAAAATAAAGTTCAAAGGCAATATAAAAAGTTCTCTTTATGTTTTCAACCTAAACTTGTCCAAAAAATGTAAAGTTAAGTATTCTACCTGAAAACTGTCTGAACATACCCACACACGGTGACCAGAGAAGATAAAGTTCAAAGTTCAAGGTTCCTGTGATTTCACATAAGCTTCAGTTTAATTTTTTTTTTAGTGTTTATTTATTTTTGAGAGAGAGAGAGAGAGAAACAGTGCTAGCAGGGGAGGGGCAGAGAGAGGGAAACACAGAATCCAAAGCAGGCCCCAGGCTCTGAGAGGTCAGCACAGAGCCCCATGCGGGGCTTGAACCCACGAATCGTGAGATCATGAACTGAGCCAAAGTGGGACACTCAACCCACTGAGCCACCCAGGCACCCCCAGAACCTTCAGTTTTATCCCAAACCCACTTAGGGGGTAAATAAACAAAACAAAAATAAACAATAACAGTGAAAACATGGAATAGCTGCTGCTCTAAAGCTCAGAAGAGGGATGCAGTTCCTACATCCTACATCCTGAACTCACACATAAGAAATGTGCTACTTACTGTTAGCTTTTCCCTTGAGTTGTGAAAAACAGGCACTTTCATTTATCATGGATATACACTCAGCTTTCACCCCAGTTTACCCTATTGCTCCCCACAGCTGCTGATATATTATTCTAAATTAAAAGCACATGAATCCAGTGGGGACCTGTCCTATCATTTTAAGAAGCAGCAACTGGAGGGGTGCCTGGGTGGCTCAGTGGGTCCTACTTCAACTCAAGTCATGATCTCAAGGTTCCTGGGTTCGAGCCCCATGTCTGGCTCTTTGCTGGTAGCTCAGAGCCTGGAGACTGCTTCAGATTCTGTGTCTCCCTCTCTGTCTGCCCCTCAGCTGCTCACGTTCTGTCTCTCTCTCTCTCTCTCTCTCAAAATAAGTAAATAAATAAATAAATAAATAAACATTAAAAAAAAAAAGCAAGTGGAGTCTGCCTCTACACAAGAAGCCACTTATTTTTTAGTTCCATTTTTAGTTCTCAATATAGTTGACGCAGTTAGAAATATTACAAGTAAAATCTTTTGAAAAAACAAAAAAGAAAAAAATCAAAATAAGGGGCAATATGGAAGGAAAAAACAGGCCCCTTGTCACATTAAAGTTAAAAAAACCCCACAACTTTGCATCATTGTTCCCAAAATCCCCTCCCATTCTGCCTAGTTCTAACACTTTTTAGGCTGAATTTAAACACCCTCTCCCACACATTGGCAATATAACTCTCTGATTAAAGGGGTCTCACTTCAAAAATAATCACAATGCCTAAATAGGCCTCCACTCAATTATCTTCAGTTAGCAAGTTCTGCATCCTTACAGAACTGCACTCCTGCCCTTGATCTCAGTACCTAGAAGCACAAATGGCAAATTTCCCACTCCAGAAACTCACCAGTGTGTGATTTTACTTGCCTTCTTCCCCTAACCTTAAAGACCCTAAGCCACCATCTCCCATCTACCAAAACTCAGTAGCCTTCTTTTTCCTTCAAAGAAGAAATGTGGTTCTAACATAAGGCAAACAAAGCTAAACCCCATGGAAAAAGGAAATCGATGCAACAAAGAGAAGAAACAGAAGAAGGGGAGGAGGGGTGGAAGATGTGTGTGTCTTCTGAAAAAACAGCTGCCAGAGGAACTTCAATTTAAGGGTTCTGGGGCAGAAGGAGACTGGTATGTAGGAAAACAAAGTGGTCTCCCCACCCTCCTTACCGCCGTAGAACCAGAGGAAGATGCAATATACACACGGATCACCATCCTGGGAACGATGGCCGGCCGCTGTTGTTTGGGTCCTGCAAAGGGCTAGAGAGCAGCTGCCGCAAAGGCTGGAATCCAGCTAGAGGTGGAACAGAGGTTGGAAGAGAAGGGTGGGGGAAGTTAGAAAGGGAAATTGCCAGAGACCCGCCTCCTCCCTTGACTGCTTTCACTGAGCTAAGAACACTGCAGTCTCAGCCCCAAAGCCCGGAAAACACAGGCTCATTTGCATCATTTCTATTTTTTTTTATTAGGGAATCTCGAATAACACCGCGAGATCTGTTGAAACATTTACTTTTTACTATTCTCTCCCCGAGAAGAGGTAGAGGAGAAAGAAAAAAACAAAAGAAAGGGTTGAATTAAATTATATTAAAATGAAGGACATTTTCCCACAGAAACTAAAAGTTCTGTGCATAACTTCCTGGTCAGAAATGTATGCAAATAAGACAGACCTTTCTTGAAATAAGAGGCTGTATGTTGAATACAGACACTGGTAAGAAAGCCCATGCCTTCCAAGCCTTGTGCATTTTAAGACTCCTATTATGTAGTGATTATCTAATGTTAGTTGGTAGCAGAAATTAGGCACTGAAGAAGTAACCAATGACACAGAAGGTTTAAGAAGTTTCAGGTTTCTCTAAGCCCAGAAACGGCAGGACTAGTTTTCTTTCTGTTTCGTTTTTTGTTATGATAGGGAATCCTGTCTCTGTGAAAATTCACAGGAGGCCTGACTGGCAAACTCAATAATGGAGGAAGAAATTGCAAACAATAACAAAATTGAAAATACAGTGGAAGAAAGTGAATGACTTTTTGCTTTGTTTTGTTTTTTTTTTTAACTGACTGAAGAAAGGGAGTTTGAATCGTATGTTGCAGAGATGTTTAAATGATGAACAGAGAAAATAAACGGTTATTTATAACTCTAGGGAAATGAATAAACAATTGATAATGTCTAGAGAGGGACCCTGTACTTCAGAGTGTAATTTCATTATCCCAGATTATGTCATATGAACAGAAATAAGAAACTTGCAAGATGAATAAGAGTAAGGTGAGGTAGTCACTTATCTGTCCTACTTCTTTCCTTTTCCTTTGCAGTTTTTCCTCCCTCTCCATTCTAGTGGTGTAATCACCTTTGTCCAGGTTCATTCATTGTAATACCTTCCTAACTGTTCCCTATTCACAGGTTCTCCCTTCTTCAATCTATGTGATCCATACAACAACCTTGAAGGGTGGATATTATAACAATTTTACAGATGAAGAAACTGAGACTCAGGAAAATAAGTAATTTTCCCAATGTCATATAGCTGGTAAATTCCAGAGTCAGTACTAGACCTTAAGTCAACCAACTTCAAAGGCCACCCTCTTGCCCATCCTGTATCACATTGACCAGAATAAGGAAAGTACTCAATAATAGTTAGCTATCTTTCCTTCTAAAATATTACTTTCATACAGGGCACCTGGGTGGCTCAGTTGGTTGAGTGTCCGACTTCGGCTCAGGTCGTGATCTCACAGTTCGAGCCCCACGTCAGGCTCTGCGCTGACAGTTCAGAGCCTGAAGCCTACTTCAGATTCTGTGTCTGCCTGTCTCTCTGCCCCACCCCTGCTCATGCTCTGACTCTCTCTCTCTCTCTCTCTTTCAAAAATAAACACTAAAAAATTTAAAATATTACTTTCATATATCACTAAACATAGCTCTCCATAGACTATCAAATCAAACCTAAATTCTGTTTCTAAGGAGCTCCTTCCATAATCTGGCCCTACACTAGCCATAGTCTTATCCCTTCCTCCTCCAAACTAACTTCCCTACATAATCATTGTTGACTCCCCATTGAAATCACCATATTTATTCTCATTTTCATGCATTTTCTGTTTTTCTCTCATTCTTCACTTTTCCCCCACACCCTTTTACTCTTTTCTGTCCTCCTCATGTATCTAACTCCTTCTCTAGATACAACTCAAAATCATTATACAAATGATCAGACAGAAATAAGTCAGGGTGATAAGCCACTTTCATTGTTGTCTAATTCAGGGTGACTGTTATTGTGCTTCCCAGTCCACAGGATAGGAAAATCTTCATTCAAGTTTTGATTTGGCAAAATGTACACAATTTTTCATATACATATATCGCCCAGACTCCTGTCTCTTAGTGGTCAACATGTATTCTATTTGGACATTTTGACCCATAGTCTCTTTTGAATTGAAAAAATAAAAAGAAAGAAAGAAAAACTCTTGTACTTATTCTATATACTCATAAAATAAATTTACATCTGCAGAGAACTGGATGGCAGAATGAATAATGAGTTCAGTTTATCTGAAACTCTCAGGAATGGGAAGATGGAATTCCTGGTATTCCTGGTATTCCTGGTATTTAATGAATTTTAAATCCAGATATATTAATCTAAGTGAAAATTTCACCAATAAACAAAATCTGTTGTCCCTTATTAACAATACTTGGGATACATGAGGGGACCGGCTTTACCAATATTTTTATCCTAGAAATTAACATTATAGATTATATTAGACTTACACCTTACTATATTCAACCATCCCTGGAATGTATATTCTAGAATAGACATTTTTGCTTCATTTTAATCTTATATAAAGTAGTTCCCCAAATCATTTCAATATAATTGTATTGGAAAGACTATGGCCTGATTAAAGTAAGATAGATCAAAGAATTTTCAAACAGTATTTGTGACTTATTGCCATAAGATATCATTTATTTATTTATTTATTTATTTATTTATTTATTTATTTATATTTGTAAAATATAATTTATTGTCAAATTAGCTTACATACAACACCCAGTGCTCATCCCAACAAGTGCCCTCCTCAATGCCAATCACCCATTTTCCCTCTTTCCACCCCCATCCACCCTCAGTTTGTTCTCTGTATTTAAGTGTCTCTTGAGGTTTGCCTCCCTCCCTCTCTGTTTGTAACTATTTTTACCCTTCCCTTCCCCCATGGTCTTTTGTTAGGCTTCTCAAGATCCACATATGAGTGAAAACACATGATATCTGTCCTTCTGACTGACTTATTTCACTCAGCATATGTGTACAATGGAATACTACTTGGTAATGAGAATTAAATCATGCCATTTGCAGCAACATGGATGGAACTGGAAATCTACCGATTTATTAACCAAATGTTAGTATTTTTCAAAATTTATAAAATAAGTTCATGCTGTGTTCAGAAAATTTAGCAAATATTGGAAAGAAAGAAAGTATCTGGAGATAACCATCTTTAATACATTGATGCAAGCCCTTCTAAGTCTAGTCAGGGATAGATGAGAGTGGGTGTGAAGGGTTGAGAGAAGTGGCAAGAAGGAAGAGAGTAAACACATTTTAAAAATTATCGTAGGATACATACTATTTTGTAAATTACTGTTTTTCACTTACAAAGTATTTGAAAAATTATCCCATGTCAGGAAATATTATTCCACATGATTTTTAATGGTTTTACATGGTTCCATTTCACAAACATACCAAAAGTTATTTATCCAGTTCTGCACTATTGGACATGTTGCTTGTTTTCAATTATTCTATATTGTAGTTAATGCTGCAGTATATGTTTATCTACAAATTTTTGTCCACACCTCTAATAATTATTTTGGAATAAATTCTTACATGTGGAATTGCTGGCAAACTAGATAGGCACTCCAGCCTATTAAAATGTTATCATTTGGGCCCAGCATTGCCCTGGTCTATGCTGGAAAAGAATGTTGATTTCCTTGAGGAACTATCTGATGTTACCCCAATCACAAGAATGGAGCTGTGGAGGTATGAGTAGAGATTTTATGACTTTGGTCTTAGATATTGAAGTCTAACGACACTTCTTAGCAGGTTTTACTCCCCTCTCCTCCCTCACTGAGTTTTCTGATATAAGTTCCTAACCTTAGCACTTTTCTGATATGCAGGTAAGTTCCTACAAATGCTTCTCTGTCCCAAATCCCCTTTGCCGAGCCAGATACTCATACTAGTAATGGTGTCAGAATGAGTACACCACTACTCAAAATATATATTTTGGTTCCCTGTTTTGAATTTTTAGGCCAACTGCTGAGCTGGAGGGTATAGGATAGTTTCAGTGAGCTGTACACACAGTGATAAAATTGGAGTATAGGTGAAAAGATAGAATAAGAAGACAGGATTGAGGATATCTGTGATATGGGAGAGTTACATAACAGGAGTCTCATAATTTCTGGTAGAAATGGATCATGCATCTTGCATAGGGTAAGAGCTAGAAGACATCTCATTCAGAAATTCTACCTCAATTTCAATCTCCATATTTCCTCCCTCTCAAACGTTTTCACTATATTCCACTGGGGGTTCTGTTTATGATGAGAAAACTCTTCTACATATTCAACCTTTTCCCCATTCTTTCTACCTCCTTGCCTGAACTGATACTTGTTTCTTCAGGGCAGCACTTTCCCTTCTCAAGTAGAGACTACTTATGCTGTCACACCCCATTCCGGGTTGGGAGTCTTCAGGCGGGTTATCTTCAGGAGAGAAGGTCTGCCTAGAAGCTTCATTTTCCTATGCAGCAAATGGCCCATGGGAAAAAGCAGCTCTAATTTATCACTGAATTCTTTGGATTTGTAATCCATCCCCTTTTCTTACCCTGGTAATTCCTCACTCTTTTGACTAGGTCTTTGATATTTTTAAGAAGATTTTGTAAAGTGTCTTGTAACATTTAAATTGCCTTTTGCAAGAAGGTTGTTCCAGATCACCCAGTCCATTATTGACAAAAGCAGAAAATTTCCTATTTTTAAACTTTTGAGAAAGTGAAAATATTATTTAGCCCATAATACAAAAAGAAGACTACAAAATCACAATTAAGAAATAGTGAAATAGATGGAAAACATTACCATGTCAGCTTTTTTAAACTTTACATTTAACATTCATCAGTATTTTACTTCACTTGAAAACAATTTGCAGTTTAGATTTTTCTCCTACAGCAGCAGAATTCGCAAATATACATAATGGTTGTAGAGAAATCACTGTCAAGCATAATTTAATGACTTACTTGGTGCTAAATGATTTTAAAATTAAAAACAAAGTTATAGGGGCACCTGGGTGGCTCAGTCAGTTGCGCGTCCGACTTCAGTCCAGGTCATGATCTCACGGTTCATGGGTTCAAGCCCCGCATCGGGCTCTGTGCTGACAGCTCAGGGCCTGGAGCCTGCTTTGAATTCTGTGTCTCCCTCTCTCTCTGCCCCTTCCATACTCACGCTCTGTCTCTCTCTGTCTCTCAAAAATAAACATTGAAAAAAATTAAAAAAAAACAAAGTTATAAAATATTAATATTTTATTTAACATTTATATTTGAGTAAGAAGATAGGTACATTTGAATTTTTAAAAATTTTGATACACTGTGGAGTGGTGTTTCCAAAATAAGAGTGCCTAGGTTTTTAAGTGTTCAAACAGTGTTTGAACAGTGTTCATCAAACAGTGTTGGATGAAACCACCAACAATGTTATTCAGTGATGCCCTGGTCTCCATGCTTCCATCTGCTCTGGCAGGTGGAAGATTAAGAATATATCTTTTCTTTATTAACAGACAACACATTAACACATACATATCTAAATTTAAAAAAATATTGCACTTTGGAGGACTTACTGTTGTTTTCTCCAAGTGTCACCATCAATGGCATTATCTGCAGTGGAAACAGAGTAGGTTAAATAACAGAGAATTGTGCTTAGGAGTTCTAAGCCTGTTTCAGTCACCTGCTACATGGTGATGTGCATCAGCAGGAACTTTAGGACTTGGTGCCAGAAGACATCTTGGAAGTACTGGGTCCAAAGTTCTGATCTCATCCAAGATGTTATGACCATAGTTGTAGCAGCTACAGGGTGCCACACACCCATGAAAAATAAATGTTCTGTGCTTGAAAAAGCAACGCTTAAAGATAATTTTTTTTATCAGCACTATACAGAATTGCAGCAGAGAGGTAGAACGCTATTTTATCCATTGTCCTTGAGCAGTAACAAAAAAAAGGTCTCAGGGAACTGAACAGAACTCCAGGCAAGAACAACAACTATTTCTAAACCCTGCTGATACTTGCCATAAGGGCTACTGGCCCATTAATCTTTCACTGGGTGTCACTGATTCCAGAAGAGTAGTGAGTCAACCTGTGAGGATAACTCCATTAGCATCACAAAGAGATGAAATGGTCTAGGTTGGAGGGTGCTTTTCCAAGTATTAGTTCTTCCAAATGAGGCCTGCTTTCAGATCCCTTCCTTACACACGTATACACACCACACCATACCACAATTCCACAATTTAAGGAATCAAAGATCCGAAAAGGACCTCAGAGATCAAATTCCCAGCTCCTTCCACATCCTGACAATAACAACAAGTAGTCATCTAGGCATTAATTGCAAACACCTCCAGTTACAGTAAACTCACAATTCCTGAACCATTCCTATACTGTTTTTGTTCAAGGTAAAATTTTAGAATTTTTTTCTGAGGTTTAGCTGAGCAGTTTCTTTTTATGTTCCTTTGATACTAATAATTCATAGTTATCAACTCATTTCTCTTCTTGTGAAAGCCTTTGCAATAGGAAGCCTTCTCTCCTCCAAGTTAATATTTCCAGTTTCTCTAACCAGTCTTTTTTTTTTAACTATCCTTAATATGCTGTAATGTCCAGAGTCTTTCCTCTAAATAATGTTCCAGTTTGTCAATTTCTCTCTTCTGCAGAAGGTGGTCCCCAAAACTAAATGTCTTGTTCCAAGTATGATATGACTACCATGGTGTAGAGTACTGAGGGATCCTCATTCTGGACCATGTGTTTCTCTTTTAGTCCTCCTGCATGATGAGGAATGGCTTTTATCATTGCCATAATTTTTAACATACATATATATTTTTAAACATATATATATTATATTTAATTTTTATAAGGTGTATTTTTGAGAGAGAGACAGGGATGGCAGAGAGAGAGGAATACACAGAATCCGAAGCAGGCTCTAGGCTCTGAGCTGTCAGCACAGAGCCCAATGTGGGGCTCATCCTCAAGAACCACAAGATCATGATCTGAGCCAAAGTCAGACACTTAACCGACGGAGCCACCCAGGTGCCCCGACACACCTGTTAATATATTAAGAGCTCTTTTGGATATGTTGTTTAGGTGAATATTTGTGCAAAACTTTTGCACATTTTTTTATCTGTTTGTCTTGTTTGTTTCTATTCCAAATAGCAGCCTTACTACACATTTTTTTAAGTTTTAATTTAAATTTCTTCTTAGTAAACATATAGTGTAGCGTAATATTAATTTCAGGTATACAATATAGTGATTCAACACTTACATACAACACTCTGCACTGATCAAAAGTTCCCAGCTTAATCCCCATCATTTATATAATCCATACCCACCCACCTCTCTTCTGGTAACCATCTGTTTGTTTTCTATAGTCAAGAGTCTGTTTCCTGGTTTGCCTCTTTTTTTCCCCTTTTGCTCATTTGTTTTGTTTCTTAAATTACACATATGAGTGAAATCATATGGTATTTGGCTTTCTCTGACTTATTTCACTTAGCATAATACTCTATAGCTCTATCCATGTTGTTGCAAATGGCAAGATTTCATTCTTTTCTATGTCGAGTAATATTCCATGGTATTTGTGTATATATATAACATATATACATACCACATCTTCGTTATCCACTCATGGACACGGGCTGTTTCCATAAATGGGCTAGTGTAGATAATGCTGCTTTAAATATTGGGGTTTGTGTATCTCTTTGAACTAGTATTTTTGTATTCTTTGGGTAAATACAGTGTAGTGCAATTGCTGGGTCATAGGGTAGTTCTATTTTTAACTATCTGAGGAATGCCCATACTGTTTTCCAGAGTGGCTGCACAACTCTGCATTCCCACCAACAGGGCAAGAGGGTTCCCCTTTCTCCACATCCTCACCAACACCTGTTATTTATGGTGTGTTTTTTAAACTTTATTTATTTTGAGAGAGAGAGACAGACAGACAGACAGACAGATGTGGGGCTTAACCGACTGAGCCACCCAGGCACCCCTCTTATGTTGTTGATTTTAGCCATTCTGACAGGTGTGAGGTGATACCTCATTGTAGTTTTGATTTCCATTTCCCAGATGATCAGTGATCATGAACATCTTTTCATGTGTCCGTTGGCCATCTGTATGTCTTCTCTGGGAAAATGTCTATTCTGTCCATTGTTAATTGGATTATTCATTTTTTGACTGTTGAATTTTATAACATCTTTACATATTTTGGGTACTATCCCTTATCAGATATGTCATTTGTAAATACCTTCTCCCTTTCCCTAGGTTGCCTTTTAGTTTTGTTGACTGTTTCCTTTGGTGTGCAGAAGCTTTTTATTTTGATGAAGTCCCAATACTTTATTTTCCCTTGTCTTAGGAGGCATAGCTTGTAAGAAGTTGTACAGCCAATGTCAAGGAGGTTACTGCCTGTGTTCTCCAGGATTTTTAATAGTTTCATGCCTCACATTTAGGTCTTTAATCCATTTTAAATTTGTTTTTGTGTACAGTGTAAGAAAGTTGTACAGTTTCATTCTTTTGCATGTTGCTGTCAAGTTTTCCCAACACCATTTGTTGAAGAGACATTGTTTTTTTCCATTGGATATTCTTTCCTGCTCTTTCGAAGATTAATTGACCATATAGTTGTGGGTAAATTTCTGGATTTTCTATTTTGTTCTATTGATCTATGTGCCTATTTTTGTGCCAGTACCATACTGTTTTTATTACTACACCCTTGTAATACAACTTGAAGTCTGGAATTGTGTTGTCTCCAGCTTTGTTTTTCTTTTTCAAGATTCCTTTGGCTATTTAGCGTCTTTTCTGTTTCTGTATAAATTTTAGAATTGTTCTAGCTCTGTGAAAAATTTTCATAGGGATTGCATTAAATGTGTAGATTGCTTGGGGTAGTATACATATTTTAAGAATATTTGTTCTTCTGAGGCACCTGGGTGAACAAAGGATGAGAGATCACAACCAACACTGTCGAAATACAAACAATAATAAAAGACTAATATGAACAATTAAATCCCAACAAATTGGGCAATCTGGAAGAAAGGGACAAATTCCTAGAAACATGTATAAAAGCTGAAACAGGAAGAAATAGAAAATTTGAACAGACTCCTAACCAGTAAAACAAAAATGTATCAATAATAAAAAATCTCCCAACAAAGAGTCCAGGGCTGAATAGCTTTCCAGGGGAATTCTACCAAATATTTAAAAAAGAGTTAACACTTATTTTTTGAAGCTGTTCCCAAAAACAGAAATGGAAGGAAAACTTCCAAACTCATTCTATGAGTACAGCATTTCCTTGATTCCAAAACCAGACAAAGACCTCACTGAAAAGAACTACAGACAAATTTCCTTCATGAACGTGGATGCAAAAATCCTCAACAAGATACTAACAAACCTGATCCAACAATACAGTTAAAGAATTATTCACCATGATCAAGTAGGATTTATTCCTGGGATGCAGATCTCATTCAATATCCACAAATCAATATCTGCAAATCAACCAATGTGATACATCACGTTAATAAAAGAATGGATAAGAACCACATGATCCTCTCAATAGATGCAGAAAAATCATTTGACAAAATACAGTATCCTTCTTTATAAAAAAACATCAAGAAAGTGGGGATAGAAGGATCATACCGCAACATCATAAAGGCCATATATGAAAGACCCACCACTAATTATGATCCGCAATGGGGAAAAACTGAGAGCTTTCCCCCCTAAGGTCAGGAACATGACAAGGATGTCTACTTTACTCTCACTAGTGTTATTCAACATAGTGTTGGAAGTCCTAGCCTCAGCAATCATACAACACAAAGAAATAAAAAGTATCCAAATCGACAAGGAGGAAGTCAAACTTACACTCTTTGCAGAAGACATGATACTCTACATGGAAAACCCAAAGACTGTACCCAAAAAACTGCTAGAACTGATACATGAATTCATCAAAGTTACAGGATATAAAATCAGTGTTTAGAAATCTGTTGCATTTCTATGCAACAATAATGAAGCAGAAGAAGGAGAAATCAAGGAATCGATCCCATTTACAGTAACACCAAAAATCATAAAATACCTAGGAATAAACCTAATTGAAGCGGTTAAAAAACTATACACTGAAAACTATATAAAGCTTATAAAAATGAAAAAGAAACAAAAATTGGAAAACCAGTCCATGTTCATGGATTAGAAGAACAAATATTGTACTACAATTTGGGCAGTATCGATACTACCTAAAGCAATCTACATATTCAATGTAATCCCTATCAAAATAACACCGACTTTCTTCACAGAGCTAGAACAAACAATCTTAAAATATTTATGGAAGCAGAAAAGACCCTTAATAGCCAAAGCAATCCTGAAAAAGAAAATCAAAGCTGGAGGCATCACAATTCCAGACTTCAAGATGTATTACAAAGCTGTAATCATCAAGACAGTATGGTACTGTCACAAAAACAGACAAATAGATCAATTGAACAGAATAGACAACCCAGAAATGGACACTCAAATGTATGGTCAACTAACCAATGACAAAGCAGGAAAGAATATCGATTGGAAAAAAATAGGCTCTTCAGAAAATGGTACTGGGAAACCTGGACCAGATATGCAGAGAATGGACCTGGATGACTTTCTCACACCATACACAAAAATAAACTCAAAATGGATGAAAGGCCTAAATGTAAGACAGGAAGTCATCAAAATCCTAGAGGAGAAAACAGGAAACAACCTCTTTGACATTGGTCACAGAAACTTCTTACCTAACATGTCTCCAGAGGCAAGGGAAACAAAAGCAAAAATGAACTTTTGGGACCTCATCAAGATAAAAACCTTTTGCACAGAGAAGGAAAGAATCAACAAAACTAAAAGGCTACCAACAGAATTGGAGGAGATATTTGCAAATGACATATCACGGAAAGGGTTAGTGTCTAAAATCTATAAGAACTTATCAAACTCAGCACCCAAAGAAACTAATCCAGTGAAGAAATGGGAAAAGACATGAATAAACATTTTTCCAAAGAAGACATCCAGATGGCTAATAGACACATAAAAAATGCTCAACATGACTCATCATCAGGGAAATACAAATCAAAATCACAATGAGATACCACCTACCACCTGTCAGCATGGCTAAAATGAACAACTCAGGCAACAACAGTTGTTGGTGAGGATGCAGAGAAAGAGGAACCCTTTTGCACTACTGGTGGGAATTCGAACTGGTGCTACCACTCTGGAAAACAGTATGGTGGTTCCTCAAAAAATTAAAAATAGAACTACCCTACGACCCAGCAATTGCACTACTAGGTATTTATCCAAAAGATTAAAAAATGCTGATTCGAAGGGGCACATGCACCCCCATGTTTATAGCAACATTATCAAAAATAGCAAAATTATGGGAAGAGCCCAAATGTCACTCAAGTGATGAATGGATAAAGAAGATGTGGTTTATATATACAATGGAATACTACTTGGCAATGAGAAAGAATGAAATCTGGCCATCTGTAGCAACGTGGATGGAACTGGAGGGTATTATGCTAAGTGAAATAAGTCAGTCAGAGAAAGATGGATACCATATGTTTTCACTCATACGTGGATCTTGAGAAACTTAACAGAAGACCATAGGGAAGGGGAAGGGGGAAAAAAAGTTACAAACAGAGAGGGAGGGAGGCAAACCATAAGAGATTCTTAAATACAGAGAACAAACTGAGGGTTGATGGTAGTGGGGGAGAGGGGAAAGTGGGTGATGGGCATTGAGGAGGGCACTTTTTGATACACACACACACACACACACACACACACAATGGAATGCTACTTGGTGATGAAAAAGAATGAAATCTTGCAATTTACAACAATGTGGATGGAACTAGAGCATATTATGCTAATTGAAATAAGTCAGTTAGGGAAAGACAAATATCCTATGATTTCACTCATATGTAGAATTTCAGATACAAAACAGATGAACATAAGGGAAGGGAATCAAAAATAATAAAAAAAAACAGAGAGGGAAAGAAACCATAAGAAACCCTTAAACAAACTGAAGGTTGCTGGCAGAGTGTTGGGTAGGGTATTGGGCTAAATGGGTAAGGGGCATTAAGGAGGATACTTGTTGGGATGAGCACTGGGTATTATATGTAAGTGATGAATCACTAAATTCTATTCATGAAATCATTATTACACTATATGTTAACTAACATGGATTTGACTTTTTAAAAAATGGTATTTGGAAATCTGGACAGGGACATGCAGGGAATGGATGCAAAAAAAAAAAAAGGATTAGTATCCAAAATCTATAAAGAACTTATCAAACTCAACACCCAAAAAATAAATAATGCAGTTAAGAAATGCGCAGAAGGCATGAATAGACATTTATCCAAGGGAGACCTACAGATGGCTCACAGACACATTAAAAGATGCACAACATTACTTATCATCATGGAAATATAAATCAAAACCAGGATTAGATATGTCCTCATACTTGTCAGCCTTGTCAGAATGGCTAAAATTAACCACTCAGAAAATAACAGGTGTTAAGGATGTGGAGAAAGGTGGATCCTCTTACACACTGGGTGGGAATGTAAATTGGGGCAGCCACTCACGAAAAGAGTATGGAGGTTCCTCAAAAGATTAAAAATAGCTCTACCCAATGATCCAGTAAATGTACTACTAGATATTTTCCCAAAGGGTACAAAAATAGTGAATCTAGGGATACATGTACACTGATGTTTATAGTAGTGTTATCTACAATAGTCAAATTATGGAAAGATCCCAAATGTTCATCAACAGATGAATGGATAAAGAAGATGTGGTATATATATATATATACACACACACACAAATGGAATATTACTCAGCAATTCAAAAGAATGAAAGCTTGCCATTTTTAATGATATGAATGAAGGTAGAGAGTATTATTCTAAGTGAAATAAGTCAGAGAAAGACAAATACCATATGATTCCACCCATATGTGAAATTTAAGAAACAAAACAAATGAACATAGGGAAATCAAAAAGAGAGGCAAACCAAGAAACAGACTCTTAACTATAGAGAACAAACTGAGGGTTACTGGAGGGGAAGTGTGTGTGGTGGGGGAAGGGTTAAGTAGGTAATGTGTATTAAGGAGGGCACTTGTGATTAGCACAGCATATGTAAGTGCTGATTCACTAAATTCTACACCTGAAATTAGTGTTGCATTATATGTTAATTATCTGGAAATTAAATGAAATCATGGAACAAAAATAAAATTGCACATGAAATATTACAAAAATTGACACATGTTGCACAACTTATTAAGTCTTGATTAATTTCAAACGGTTTAAATGCATACAGAATATATTAGAGTAGAAATCAATAACAAAAAGAAAACTAAAAGATTCCCATATGTTTGAGCAAATTAAGTAACATACTTCTAAACAATTCATGAATGAAAGTGAAAAATCCACCATTGAAATTAGAAAATTTTGAACTCAATGGTGAAAATGCAGCATACTGGAACGTGTAATAATAAGAGGTTGTTACGGCTGATGTCAAAGAGGTTATTGTCTGTATTCTTATCTAGAATTTTGATGGTTTCTGATTTCACATTTAGGTGTTAAATCCACTTTGGATTTATTTTTGTGTATGGTATAAGAAAGTGGTCCAGGTTCATTCTTTTATACGTAGCTGTCCAGTTTTCCTAGTACCATTTGTTGAAGAGACTGTCTTTTTTCCATCGGATATTCTTTCCTGCTTTGTCAAAGATTAGTTGACCATATAGTTGTGGGTTCATTGCTGAGTTTTCTATTCTCTTCCACTGATGTATTTGTATGTTTTTGTAACAGTACCATACTGTCTTGATAACTACAGTTCTGTAATATGACTTGATGTCTAGAATTGTGATGCCTGCAGCTTTGCTTTTCTTTTTCAAGATTGCTCTAACTATTCAGGTCTTCTGTTGTCCCTTACAAATTTTAGGATTATTTATTCTATCTCTGTGAAAAATGCTTGTGATATTTTGATAGGTATTGAATTAAATGTGTAGATTCCTTTGGGTAGCATAGACATTTTAAGAATATTTGTTCTTCCAATCCATAAGCATGAAATGTTTTCCCATTTCTTTGTTTCATCTTCAATTTCTTTCACCATTGTTTTATAGTTTTCAGAGTTTTCACATCTTTTATCTCTTTGGTTAAGTTTATTCCTAAGTATCTTATGGTTTTAGGTGCAATTGTAAATGGGACTGATTCTTTGATTTCTCTTTCTGCGCTTCATTACTGGAGTATAGAAATGCAACAGATTTCTGTATGTTAATTTTGTATCCTATGACTTTACTGAATTTGTGTATCCATTCTAGCAATTTTTTTGGTGGAGTCTTTGGGGTTTCAATATAGAGTTTCATGTCATTTGCAAATTGTGAAAATTTGATTTCTTCCTTGCCAATTTTGATGCATTTTATTTCTTTTTGTTTTCTGATTGCCGAGGTTACGACTTCCAGTACTATGTTAAATAACAATGGTGAGAGTAGACATCACTATCTTCTGGACCGTAGAGGAAAAGCTCTCATTTGTTCCCCATTGAGGATGATACTAGCTATGGTATTTCATATATGTCCTTTATGATGTTGTGGTATGTTCCCTCTAACTCTACTTTGTTCAAGAGTTTTATCTTAAATTGATGTTGTACTTTGTCAAATGCTTTTCCTGCATCTATAAAAAGGATCATATGGTTCTCATCCTTTCCTTTTCAAATGTGGTGTATCATGTTGTCTGATTTGCAAATATTGAACCACACCTGTAGCTCAGGAATAAATCACACTTGTCTGGGTGAATAATTCTTTTAATGTTCTGTTGGATTTGATTTGCTTGTAATTTGTTGAGAATTTTTGCCACCATGTTTATCAGGGCTAGTAGCCTGTAGTTCTTTTTTTAGTGGAGTCTTTATTTGGTTTTGGCTTTGGGGTAATGGCCTTATAGAATGAATTTGGATGTTTTCCTTCCATTTATATATTTTTTGGAACAGTTTAAGAAAAAAATAGGTATTAACTCTTCTTTAAATGTTTGATAGAATTCAATTGTGAAGCCATTTGGCCCTGGGCTTTTGTTTGTGGGGAGATTTTTGATTACTGATTCCATTTCTTTGCTGGTTATCAGTGTGTTCAAGTTTTCTATTTCTTCTTGTTTCAGTTTTGGTAGTTTATATGTTTCTAGGAGTTAATCTATTTCTTCTAAATTGTGCAATTTGTTGGCATATAATGTTTCATAATATTCTCTTATAATTGTATATCTGTGATTTTGGTTGTTATTTCTTATCTCTCATCTATGATTTCATTTATTTGGGTTCCTTCTATTTTCTTTTTGATATATCTGGCTACAAGTTTATCAATTTTATTAATATTTTCAAAGAATCATCACCTGGTTTTATTGTTCTGTTCTACTGGCTTTTTTTTTTTGTCTATATCAATTATTTATGCTCTATCTTTATTATATTCCTTCTTCTGCTGGCTTTAGGCTTCATTTTTTTTTTTCTTTTTCTAACTCCTTTAGGTTAGGTTTCTGGTATTTATTTGACATTTTTATTGCTAATTGAAATAGGCCTATATTGCTATATACTTTTTCTGACAACTTTTGCTGCATTCCTAAGGTTTGGAACCATTGTGTTTTCATTTTCATTTTTTTCCATGTAATTTAAAATTTCTTTTTATGTCCTGTTTGAACCATTCATTGTTTAGTAGCATGTTGTTTAACCTGCATGTATTTATGGTTTTTCCAAATTTTTTTCTTGTGGTTAACTTCAAGCTTCATAGAATTGTGGTCAGAAATACCATATGAGTGGTATGATCTCTGTCTTTTTGTACTTGTTGAGGGCTGATTTGTGACCCAGTTTGTGATCTATTCTGAGCAATGTCCCATAAACACTTGAAAAGTATGTGTATTCTGCTGCTTTAGGATGGAAATATTCTGAATATATCTGTTAAGTCCATCTGTTCTGGTGTGCCATTCATAGCCATTGTTTCCTTGTTTACTTTCTGCTGAGATGATCTTTCCATTTCTGTAATTGGGGTGTTAAATTACCCTACTATAATTGATTATCAATCAGTTCCTTTTTGTTTGATATACTTTTTTAAATGTTTATTTATCATTGAGAGAGAGCAAGCACAAGTGGGGAAGGGGCAGAGAGAGAAGAAGATTCAGAATCTGAAGCAGGCTCCAGACTTTGAGTTGCCAGCACAGACCCTGATGTGGGGCTCAGACTCACGAACTGTGAGATCATTACCTGAGCTGAAGTTGGACACTTAACCAACTGAGCCACCCAAGCACCCCAATATTGATTTATATATTTTGATGCTGTCATGTTGGCAACATAAATATTTACAAGTTTTAGAACTTCTTGTATATAGTCCCCTTTATAACAATATAGTGCCCTTCTTTTTCTCTTGTTATAGTCTGGTTTAGAATCTGGTTTGTCTGATGTAATTATTACTACTCCAGCTTTATTTTAATGGCTATTTGTATGATAAATGTTTCTATATTCCCTCACTTTCAATCTGCATATGTCTTTAGGACTCAAATGAGTCTCTTACAGACTACATATAAATGGGTCTTGTTTTTTATCCATCCTGACATCCTGTATCTTTTGATTGGAGAATTTATTCCATTTACCTTCAGAGTAATTATTGATAGATATATATCTAGTGCCATTTCATTACTTTCTTGTTTCTGGAGATTTTCTCTGTTACTTTCTAGTATTTGTCACTTTTGTTCTTTCCTTTTCACTCAGAGAGTTCCCTCTTATATTTCTTGCAGGGCTGGTTTAGTGGGCATGAACTCCTTCAGTGTTTATTTGTCTGGGAAATTCTTATCTCTCCTTCTCTTCCATATGACAGTCCTACTGGATAGAGCATTCTTGGTTGCAGATTTTTTTTCCCACTCAGCACATTGAATATATCATGCCACTCCCATGTGGTTTGCCAGGTTTATGTGGAGAGGTCTGTTGCTCACTTTATTGGTCTTCCCTTGTAAGGAGGGACTCCTTTTTTCTTGCTGTTTTTATGATGTTTTCTTTATGGTTATATTTTGCAAATTCAATTACAATATATCTTGGTGTTGGCCTGCTTTTGTTGATTTAAATAGGAGTTCTCTGTACCTCCCAGTTTTGGACATATGTTTCCTTCCCCAGATTGGGGAACTTTTTGTTATAATTTCCTCAAATAAACCTGCTGTCTCCTTTTCTCTATTCTTCTTATGGAGTCCTATATACAAATATTATTACTTTTGATGGAGTGACTGAGTTCCCTAAGTCTACTCTTGTGACCTAAAATTTTACTTTCTTCTTTTGTTCAGTTTTATTATTTTGTATAATTCTATCTTCTATATCACTTATTTGATCCTCTGCTTCTTCCATCCTCATGGTCATTGAATTTTGGTTATTGCATTGTTCATCTTATCCTAGTTTTTTATAGCTCTTTTATCTCTGTAGCAAGGGTCTCCCTGAAATCTTCCTTATTTTTCTCAAGTCCAGCTAGTATCCTTATGATGTTGCTTTAATTTATGGATCAGGCATATTGCTTATACCTGTTTTGATTAGATCCCTGGTTGTGACTGTGACCTTTTCTTGTTTTTTCTTTTGGGATGAATTCCTCTGTCTTAGCATTTTGTCTAGGTCTCTGTCCTCTTCTCTGTGTTCAAAGTAGGTTATGTTATCTGCTCCTGAAGACAATGCCTTTATGAAGAAAAGGTCACATATTGCCCAAAACCTGGTGCTACAGGAAGTGTCTTTGGTTTGTGTTGTGTGCACTTTGCTGCTGTGTTTTAGCTGCTGTATCCCTCAGGTCAGTCATCTGTACTGTTTCTCGTTGCCTGCAGTGGGCAGTGTTTGGACCTTGGTTAAGGTGTCAGGAGTTTTAAGTTAGGTGAGCTCTGGTCTCCTTGCTAAAAGAGACATGATTCTATTTCCACTAGAACTGAAGCTTTGTAGAACTCTATGGTCAGTAGCCATAGCGTGTGCAGAACTGTTCTGCTTATCTTCTGGGGGTTGGGACTTGCTGCACTGGTCATTAGGTGCACTTGCATGAGAGAAGAGAAGCAGTATCAGTGGAGTGCAAGAGGGTGGGACTTGGTATAAGCAGTTTAGGCAGCCAGTGTTGGAACTATGTTGTTTAATGAAGTTGGTTTATGCTGAGGGGTGGGAGTGTATAATAGTGCCAGCCAGCTCCTTGATCCCTGGACAGGGGAGTCTGTGTTTGCTGTTCTCAGGGAAGCTCTTTCAGAGTATCAAATAACTTCCCCTTGTGCATCACAGGAATTTTTCAGATTGTTGATTTCATAGTGTCTGTTTTGGGTTACTTGCTTGCCTGAACACAAGTGCGGCATACCTTGAACTCTACCCTATCCAGGACTGCTGACTTTTAAAATGCCAAATTTCAGAGACTTGGTGTGGCAAGGACCTATGATGGTCCTCTGGAAAAGGGTCTCTCTCACTGCACTGGGACAAATGCAGGTTTGACCCAGAAGGGCATTCATGGCACAGCATCAGGGCTTGGGATTTGGAGCAAAGCAGGCTAAACAGCCAGTGTCTGTGTTAGCCACCCTTAGCAGGGGTTTACGCTCCTATGCTGAGGGGCAGGGGAGGAAACGGCACCTACCAGCTTTTTTGTCCCTGAAGAGGCTATGCTGCCTTTCACAGATGCACTCTAAGAAGAGGGAACAGTCTCTCCTATTTCATCTTAGGTAATAGATCATGCTGTCTGCCCCAGGGATACCTGCCTGCCTTCTTTCCAGAAATAGGGCAGTGCCCTGAGGGTTCTATTCCAGCCATGCCATGAACCTCTAAGACTCCAGTCTTTGAGCCCCACTGGTTGCAAAAACTCATGAAAATCAGCCCCTTTCATTTTCCCCAGCCAATGCCTTTGGGGAAGTGCTCTCTTTGAGCAATCTCCTGTGTTCTCCTTTCTCTCTCTCTTGCATTTCTCTGCAAACAGGGCTCCATCCCCTCCACAGCATCCATGATCTGTTTCTCCCCCAAAACATTCACTTCCTACCTTCCTTGAAGTGGCCTTTCCTGACCCTCTTGTGCAGTTTGTTCTATCAGCCCTCAATTCAGTTTCTTGAGTATTCAGGTTAATTTGGTGGTTATCTAGCTGTGTTTGAGGCATGAGGCAAGCCTAGGGTCCTCCTACTACACCACCGTCTTAGGTCTCTCATTCCCCAATAATAAAGCTATTATTTATGTAGATGTAGATAGTAGTTACATAGTTGTGTTTATTTAAGTTAATGAAGCTGTACATTTGATTTGGACACTTTTCTTGTTATGTATGTCTTATATATGTTACATAATTAAATGTTTCTTTTTAAATAATAAACTAAAGAGACATAAAAACTTAATGAATGTTAGCAATATAACATTGTATGAAAATATTGTTTTAAAAGATTACTTATGGCATAAATCTTTCTTAAATTAAAAAAATAGCTAAAATTATATACATCTTCAGAATACATTTAAATTCAATAAAGCTAAATAAAGTAGAAATCCAGGGAACACTAAACATGGAATCAAGGTAAGTCACCCAAAGAAGTGGAATAGCAGGAGGAAAATATATGGTTAAATGTAAAATCATTGTCATGGTCTAACTTTCATTTTGGCTGTTGGGTTTGTGCATGCTTATTACATTATAAAAACTGATTTACTAAAATAAATAACTAAAAGTAATCCATGTATGAGAACAATCAAGAGAGTGTATATGTGAAAATATTTGTAATAAAGTCAATTCTGTGCATCTGAGATCCAAAATATTTTAAATAATTTAAAAATGATGATAAAAACATTTTCTGTCTATTTAAAAATGTGAGTGATATATATGTTTTCAAAATTATTTTAGAAAGTATGAAAGCATAATGTTTAAATTTGATCTAGAAGACACTTTTCCATCTTATATTAATAACAAAATAATTTTTTTCAAATTCCTTCCAAAAATTAAAATATAATATGTCTGCTCATTCTCCTTTCTACTACTCTAGTGATTCTATAAAGAAACTTAAATTAGCACTGTATTTCCAAAACTGTATTTTATAAAATATTAGTTTGAGATAATGTTGATAAGTAATGCACTCATACACACAACAAAATAGTTTTGTGCTCACATTTGGGAAAGACTATATATTATGTTTACCCTATTGGAAATCTATAATACACTTTAGTGTATTAAAACTCTGCAAGACTTTACAGAGTGCATGTGGCTTTTCACATGTACATGTGAAGACATATGTTTCACTTTGCTTAATCTCATCTTTCCTAAATTTATTGGGTCATAGAAGACATATTTTCTTTTTGCAGAACTACCCTATTAACATTCAATACTCTAAGGGACAACAGTATAGGTAACACCGGTCTACTGGTCTAGCATAATATATTCCTAGTAAACCCACACTAACTTAGAGTGATCAACATTTCGTTTACAAAGTACTTTTTAATATATTTAGAATCTTTCTTAGAATTATAGTGCTTCATTCAAATAATATTCTCCCACTATCAGTCTTATGGAAACTCTTTCATTCTTATTGTTAAGATAATTCAATTTCATTCACTACTATCCTCACTACTAAGAAGTTGTTCTCACAAACCTCATGGAGACTGAGAATTAGGATAAGAGTACCAAGTGTGAATAGCAAGTCTATCTGTAAATATTTGGAATGAGGTCATATGCTACAATAAAGCAGATGACTGGTACTATTATGAAAACATAAACTGCAGAAAAGAACACTTCTATTTTTAGACAATAAGATTGAAAATAAATGCTTTTGGAGTGGTTATTATGTGCAATAATTGTGAATAGCACTACATGTGCATTATTACACCTAAATCTTCATAGAAATCATACAAAATAGCTATTATTATCCCTATTAACAGAAGATTAAACTAAGGTACAATGTTTAAGTACCTTGTTCAAGATCATGTAACTGGCAGAGAAGCATTATTTAAAAAGTAAGTTTATTTAATTTCATGTGTTCTTAGCCAGTATGCTATACTGCCTCCCTGAGGACAAAGACCACATTTTATTTACATCTTAATACTTCAGAATCCCTAGTAGTTGCTCAAAAATATTTGCTGAATGAACAAATGTATAAATGAATACATTTTAGCTAGATTAAGGGACATTCATGCATTCAAAGAATGTATGTGCTTTAGGTAAATATCTCTATCAGTCTTGGAATCTCAGTTCCTACTTATTAATGTTCTCCCCGACTAGTCTATTGAAGTCGGTCTAAATACCATCAATGTCTTCGAAATTAATCTTTGACATTCTGGAAACTAAACTGAAAGATTTTTTAAAAAGCTTAATAGATTTCTGCATACCTTTCAATAAAGGACTGTAGGATGTGTGAGGTCTCCATGAATAAGTGCAGCAGTGTAATAAATACACATATTTTAAAGATTTAATTCTTATTTTTGGCTAATGAGACTATTATTATACTAAAAAGTTATCATCTGAGGTATCACTAACTATTGTGATAGCATTGTCATCATATGTTAATTTAGGAGTTATAGAAAAACTATTTCACCATCCTAATTGACCACCTATTATAACTCCAGGGGTTCACAATCTCATAAAGACAACAAATCTAAGTAAATAATTCTAATACAAGATAGTGATAAATGCAATAAGAGACAACAGCAAAGAAACTGTAGGAAGAAATTCATTAACATAGGTAGAACTGAAAAGCTTGTATTAATTCAAAACACAATGTACTGGGCAACTATCATATGCCGGATATTGTGCACATTGTGAAAGAGACAGAGGGACATTAACAAAAGAGTCTTACACTTAAGTTCATAACATTGTAGGAATGACTGAAAAGAAACAAAAAATTATAGTACTGACTGAGGAGTGTTATGGAAACTGCATATAAACAGTGGAGGAGAACATTAAAGGGAAAGACTAAATCTTGGATGAAATGAGGAAGGCCTGCTGAGGAGTTAACTTTTTTCTTTTAAAATGTTACTTATTTAGGAGGGAGTTAAAATGGCAGAGAAGTAGGCAGACCGGGAATTTCCTCATCCATCAAACACAGTTGTATTGAGCTCAGATCACTTGAAACACTCAGGCAATCTGTGGAGTGGCAGAAGGATCTCCACAGGTGGAGGGAGACAGCTTGGCAGGATCAAGTTGTGTGTATGTGAATTGGAGGAGATTAAATGGGTTAGGCACAGAGGGGAGAGGACCCTTTCTGTGCAGAGACAAAAGAAAGGGAACGGCAGAGGGCTTCTGTATCTGGTTAGTACAAGAGGAAAACCTCTCCAGAATGGAGACTGAGAAATACAATACAAGGAGTTACCAGTTTATATTTTGCAAACAGCCTTAGAAGCTGAAACTTGGAGGTTTCAAAAGCGTGTGACTTTCTCCAGAGCAAAGCCAGAGCTGTGTGTGCATGCCTGGGGGGGTGGAAACAAGCCAGCCCAGAGTGCTGTAGAGATCTCACAGGTGCACTGGGAAAGAATAGTCCCCTTCCTTGAGTACTGTGGGAAAGTTTATTGCCTCCCCAAAGGACAAAAGATGCTGCAGGTGCCAGCAGAAGGCCTTTTATCAGCAGGGCTGAGTGGTGCTACACCAGAACGGGGTACATGCAGTGCAGGGCCCCTTAAGACATCGGGTTTGAATTCCATCCAGAATGCCTAAGTGGTGCGGGAGTACTGTGGAGCAGGGCAAGCTGATCATCAGTGATATATTGTGAGGGCTTCCTGAACAGTGTGGGTTGAGATTCCCCGCCTGGGGAAGACAGTGTGGGGTGAGGCCATTTTTCTTCACAATACCAAAACAGTAGGACTTCAGAGAGCAGTAAAGCAGCCCCCAATGGAGGTGGGGCCCGGTTCTGCCAAACTCTGCCCCTATATGCCTGGCAACTGCTTATCTACTAGAGGAAGACTGTCACTGAGCCAACTGGACTACCTCTCCTCCAGACCAGCACAGCCACCACTCCCAGGCACCAACAGACAACTGTTTTTTTGTTTTTGTTTTTGTCACTTGTCTGTCTTTTGTTCTTCTCTTCACTTCTCTTTTATTTTTCTTTCTATCCTCTTCTTTTTTCCTTTTCAATTCAGGCTCATAGTTTCTGATTTGTTTTTGGTCAATTCTTGTTATATGTATATTACATACAAATTATGTATTATATATATAAATTTTGTTTTGTTTTGTTTGTATAACCAGGCATTTTTACTCTATTCTTTTTACACCTTTTCAATATCTTCTTTTTCTTCTTTATTTTCCTTTCTCTCTCTCTCTCTGGATTTAGCCTTTTGGTTTTCCTGATTCTCTGCTTGGTCTTCTTTTCTCCACTTTTATTTTTCTCCTTGTATGGTATCAGGCTTATACAACCCCCCCCCTTTTCCTTTAATTCCAGGATTACTTCATTGAACAAATCAAAGTACACCTGTTTGGGGTATCTGGGTGGCTCAGTCGGTTGGGCATCTGACTTCACTTCAGGTCACAATCTCACAGTTTGTGAGTTTGAGCCCCATGTTGGGCTCTGTGCTAACAGCTAAGAGCCTGGAGCCTCCTTCATTTTCTGTGTCTCCCCTGCTGTCTGCCCCTTCCATGCTCATGCTCTGTCTCTCTCTGCCTCTCAATAATAAATAAACATTAAAAAAATTAAAATTCAGAGCACACTTGTTTGAAGCTCCAAACACTCCACCACTACAAGCAAGGAGGAGCTTTTCAGAGGACTAAGAAGCCAAAGCACAACAACAGAGTGCGTGCAGCACACACCAAAAACATTTTCTGAAGTGTCAGGCCCTGGAAAGTATATAACCCCTATTTAATATAGTAGTACTCACAGGGGCAGGACACATAACAAAACAAGGTATTAAAACACACAAAAGACAGAAACTTTGCCAAAATGATGAAAGGGATGAATTCTCTCCAAAAGAAAATTGAGGAAAAAATAACAGCCAGAGAATTGCTCAAAACAGATATAAACAATATATCTGAAAAAGAATTTAGAATAAAAGTTATAAGACTACTAGCAGGGCTTGAAAAAGCATAGAAGACAGCAAAGAATCTATTGCCGCAGAGATAAAAGACATAAGAACTAGTCACAATGAGGGGTGCCTGGGTGGTTCAGTTGGTTAAGTGTCCGACTTTGGCTCAGGTCATGATCCCGTGGTTCATGGGTTCAAGCCCTGCATCAGGCTCTGAGATGACAGCTCGGAGCCTGGAGCCTACTTCAGATTCTGTGTCTCCTTCTCTCTCTACCCCTCCCCCACTTGTGCTTTGTCTCTTTCTCTCAAAAATAAATAAACATTTAAAAAAAAAGAACTAGTCACAATGAATTAAGAAATGCTATGAATGAGATGCAAAATAAACTAGATACAGTGACAGTGAGGATGGAAGAAGCTGAAGAGAGAATAGGTGAAACATAAGAAAAAATTATGGAAAATAATGAAGCTAAATAAAGAAGGAAAAGAAATTACTAGATCACGAGGGGAGAATTAGAAGGCTAAGAGGTTCCATGAAATGAAACAATATCCGTATCATAGGAGTTCCAGAAAAAGAGTGAAAGGGGCAGAAGGTTTATTTGAACAAATTATAGCTGAGAACTTCCCTAATAGGGGGAAGTAAACAGGCATTCAAGTCCAAGAGGCACAGAGAACTTCCTTCAAAACCAACAAAAACAGGTCAAAACCATGACAAATCATAGTGAAACTAGAAAAATAAAAAGATAAAGAGAGAATTCTGAAAGTGGCTAGGGACAAATGGTCCTTAACCTAAAATGGTAGACACATAAGAGTAGCAGCAGACCTGTCCACTGAAACTTGGCAAACTACAAGGGAGTGGCAGGAAATATTCAATGTGCTGAACAGGAAAAAATGCAGCCAAGAATCCTTTATAAGCAAGGCTATCATTCAGAATAGGAGAGATAAAGGCTTTCTCAGAAAAACAAAAACTAAAGGAGTTCATGACCTCTAAACCAGCTCTGCAGGAGATCCGAAGGGGGGACTCTGTGAATGGAAAGCAGCAAAGACAACACCACAAACATGAAACCTACAGATAACACAATGGCACTAAATCCATATCTTTCAATAATTACTCTGAATGTAAATGGACTAAATGCCCCAATCAAAAGACATAGGGTATCAGGATGGATTTTTAAAAAAATCCATCTATATGCTGCCTAAAAGAGACTCATTTTAGACCTGAGGACACTTGCAGATTGAAAGTGAGAGAATAGAGAACAATCTATCATGCTAATGGACATAAAAAGAAAGCCAGAGTAGCCATTCTTATATAAGACAAGCTAGATTTTTTAAGACTGTAAAAAGAAATGAAGAAGGGCATTACATCATAATTAAACGGTCTATCCTTCAAGAAGACTTAACAATTGTAAATATTTATACCCCAATGTGAATGCACAAATATACAAATAAATTAATAACAAACATAAACAAATGTATAGATAATAATACCATTATTGTTGGGGACTTTAATACTCTGCTTACAACAATGGAAAGATCATCTAGGCAGAAAACCAATGAGGAAACAATGGTTCTGAATGACACATTGGACCAGAGGACTTAACAGATATATTCAGAACTTTTCATCCAAAAGCAGCAGAATACAAATTCTTCCCAAATGCACATGGAACATTCTCCAAAATAGATCACATTCTGGGTCACAAAACAGCCCTCAACTAGTATAAAAAGACTGAGATCATACCATGCATATTTTCAGATCACAATGCTATGAAACTTGAAATCAACCACAAGAAAAAATTTGGAAAGCCCCCAAATACATGGAGGTTAAAGAACATCCTACTAAAGAATGAATGGGTAAATCAGAAAAATAAAGAAGAAATTTAAAATATAGTGAAGCAGGGGAAGATGGCAGCATAGGAGGACGCTGTGCTGACTGCGTCCTGCTGATCACTTAGACTCCATCTACACCTGCCTAAATAACCAAGAAAACCGCCAGAAGACTAGCAGAACGGAATCTCTGGAGCCAAGCACAGATGAGAGGCCCAGGGAAGAGGGTAGGAAGGGTGGAGAGGCGGTGCACGCTACACGGACTGGCTACAGGGAGCTGGGGCAGCAGAGCCCCCGAGTCTGGCTTGCAAAAGTGGAGGGGCCAGATGGAGTGTGTTCTGACAGCAAGCGGGACTTAACATCTGGAAGGTTATAAGCTAACAGCTCTGCTGAGAGAGCAGGAGGGCTGGAGGACAACGGGAGGGAGAGTTGTTGAGCCCCAGACAACAGAGCACAGCTTGGCAGGAAACAAAGGCTTTCGCCAGCACCATCTCCCTCGCCCATCCCCCAGCCAAAATCCCAAAGGGAACCAGTTCCTGCCAGGGAACTTACTTGCACCATGCAAACACCCAACGCTGTACTTCTGCGGATTCATCCCTCCTGTGGGTCTGACTCCCTCTCAGTGCCTCAGGGCCCCTCCCGAAGCGGATCACCGAAGGAAGAGCGAGATGAGCCTGCCCCTCCTGCCCCCGTGCACCTTGCCTACCCACCCCAGCTAATACGCCAGATCCGCAGCACCACAAGCCTGGCAGTGTGCAAGTAGCCCAGACGGGCCACACCACCCCACAGTGAATCCTGCCCCTAGGAGAGGGAAAGAGAAGGCACACACCAGTCTGACTGTGGCCCCAGCGGTGGGCAGGGGGCAGATATCAGGTCTGACTGTGGCCTGCCCACCAATGCAAGTTATTCAAGACAGCACAGGGGAAGTGCCCTGCAGGTCCACACCACTCCAGGGAATATCCAAAATGACCAAATGGAAGAATTTCCCTCAAAAGAATCTCCAGGAAATAATGACAGCTAACGAACTGATCAAAAAGGATTTAAACAATATAACAGAAAGTGAATTCAGAATAAAAGTCATAAAATTAATCGCTGGGCTTGAAAACAGTATACAGGACAGCAGAGAATCTATTGCTTACAGAGATCAAGGGACTAAGGAACGGCCAGGAGAGGCTAAAAAATGCTATTAATGAGCTGCAAAATAAAATGGAGACGACCATGGCTCAGATTGAAGAGGCAGAGGAGAGAATAGGTGAACTAGAAGATAAAATTATGGAAAAAGAAGAAGCTGAGAAAAAGAGAGATAAAAAAATCCAGGAGTATGAGGAGAAAATTAGAGAAAAAAAGTGATGCACTAAAAAGAAATAATATACGCATAATTGGTATCCCAGAGGAGGAAGAGAGAGGGAAAGGTGCTGAAGGTGTACTTGAAGAAATCATAGATGAGAACTTCCCTGATTTGGGGAAGGAAAAAGGCATTGAAATCCAAGAGGCACAGAGAACTCCCTTCAGACATAACTTAAATTGATCTTCTGCATGACATATCATAGTGAAACTGGCAAAATACAAGGATAAAGAGAAAATTCTGAAAGCAGCTAGGGATAAATGTGCTGTAACATATAAAGGGAGACCTATAAGACTCTTGACTGATCTCTCTACTGAAACTTGGCAGGCCAGAAAGGAATGGCAGGAGATCTTCAATGTGATGAACATAAAAATTATACAGCTGAGAATCCTTTATCCAGCAAGTCTGTCATTTAGAATAGAAAGAGAGATAAAGGTCTTCCCAAACAAACCAAAACTGAAACAATTCATCACCACTAAACCAGCCCTACAAGAGATCCTAAGGGGGATCCTGTGATACAAAGTACCAGAGACATCGCTACAAGCACGAAACCTATGGAAATCACAATGACTCTAAACCCATACCTTTCTATAATAACACTGAATGTAAATGGACTAAATGCGCCAACCAAAAGACATAGGGTATCAGAGTGGATAAAAAAACAAGACCCATCTATTTGCTGTCTACAAGAGACTCATTTTCAACCTGAGAACACCTTCAGATTGAGAGTGAGGGGATGGAGAACTATTTATCATGCCACTGGAAGTCAAAAGAAAGCTGGAGTAGCCATACTTATATCAGACAAACTAGACTTTAAATTAAAGGCTGTAACAAGAGATGAAGAAGGGCATTATATAATAATCATAGGGTCTATCCATCAGGAAGAGCTAACAGTTGTAAATGACTATGTGCCAAATACAGGAGCCCCCAGATATATAAAACAATTAACCACAAACATAAGCAACCTTATTGATAAGAACGTGGTGATTGCAGGGGACTTTAACACTCCACTTACAGAAATGGATAGATCATCTAGACACATGGTCAATAAAGAAACAAGGGCCCTGAATGATACATTGGATCAGATGGACTTGACAGATATATTTAGAACTCTGCATCCCAAAGCAACAAAATATACTTTCTTCTCAAGTGCACATGGAACAGTCTCCAAGATAGATCACATACTGGGTCACAAAACAGCCCTTCATAAGTATACAAGAATTGAAATCATACCATGCATACTTTCAGACCACAATGCTATGAAGCTTGAAATCAACCACAGGAAAAAGTCTGGAAAACCTCCAAAAGCATGGAGGTTAAAGAACACCCTACTAAAGAATGAGTGGGTCAACCAGGCAATTAGAGAAGAAATTAAAAAATATATGGAAACAAATGAAAATTAAAAGACAACAATCCAAACACTTTGGGATGCAGCGAAGGCAGTCCTGAGAGGAAAATACATTGCAATCCAGGCCTATCTCAAGAAACAAGAAAAATCCCAAATACAAAATCTAACAGCACACCTAAAGGAAATAGAAGCAGAACAGCAAAGACAGCCTAAACCCAGCAGAAGAAGAGAAATAATCATAAACTTTCCAGGTGTGTCTGCTTTAACAATCACATGGACAGCCAGAGTGCCCAAGAAAAAAAGGCCAATCTACAGAGAAGTCTTCTCAGAAGAAAGTGCAAGAGAGATACCTGTTAATTTACTTGTTGAATAGGGGCGCAGTGGTGCACTGCACTTGGGGGTGCAGTGGTGATCATGATAGGCACTTGGGGGTGCAATGGTAATCAGAACAGACAAAAATATTTTCCCTATGAGGCTTACATAATAGCGTGGAGGACAGAAAATAAGAAAAGAAATAAGTAAATTAAATAGCATATTAGAAACTAATAAGTGCTATGGAGATAAATAAAGAAAGAAGGGATAGGGAGATTAGCTTTAAATGTGGTCATCAGAGAAGGTCTCCTGGGAAAGTTATATTTAACTAAATACAGGAAGAACCTAAAGAAGCAAACCATGTACAGGCATACAATAGACATGCTGCAGGTATGGTTCCAGACCACTGCGATAAAATAAATATTGCAATAAAGCAAGTCAACTGAACTTTTTGGCTTCCAAGTGCATATAAAAGTTATTTTTACACTATGCTGCAACCTATTAAGTGTGCAATAGTATTATGTCTAAAAAATATGTCTTAATTTAAAAATTCCTTACTTCTAAAATATGCTAACTATAATCTGAGCTTTCAGTCATAATCTTTTTGCCAGTGGAGGGTCTTGACTCAAAGTTGATGGCTGTTGACTGATCAGAATGGTGGTTGCTGAAGGCTGAGGACATGGTTGTGGCAATTTCTTAAAATAAGAAAACAAGTTTGCTCCATTGACCGACTCTTCCTTCCAAGAACTATTTCTCTATAGAATGTGATCCTGTCTGATAGCATTTTACCCACTATAGAACTTCCTTCAAACTTGGAGTCAATCCTATCAAACCCTGCCCCTGTTTCATCAATTAAGTTGAGATAATATGTTAAATCCTTTGTTGTCATTTAAACAATATTTACAGCGTCTTCACCAGGAGTAGATTCTATGTCAAGAAACTACTTTATTTTCCCATCCATAAGAAGCAATTCCTTATCCATTAAAGTTTTATTGAGAAATTGCAGCCATTCAGTCATGTATTCATGCTTCACTTCTAATTTTAGTTCATTTGCTATTTCCACCATTTCTGCAGTTACTTCCTCCACTGAGGTCTTGAACCCCTCAAAATCATCCATAATGGTTGGAATCAACTTCTTCCAATCTCCTTTTAATGTTGGTATTTTGATCTCTTCGTATGAATCACAAATATTCTTAATAATATCTAGAATGGTAAATCTTTTCCAGAAGGTTATCAATTAACTTTGCACAGATCCATCAGAGAAATTACTATCTAGGGAAGCTATAGCCTTACAAAATGTATTCCTTAAATAATAAAACTTAAAAGTTGAACTTACTCCTTCATCCATGAACTGCAGAATGGATGCTGTGACAGTAGACATGAAAAACAATTTTAATATCATTGTACATCTTCATCAGAGCTCTTGGATGACCAGGTGCATTGTCAATGGGCAGTCATATTTTGAAAGGTATCTTTTTCTCAGAAGTAGGTCTCAACAGTGGGCTTCAACATTCAGTAAACTATGTTGTCAACAAATGTGCTGTCATTCAGGCTTTGCTGTTCCATTTATAGAGCACAAGGAGAGTAGATTTAACATAATTTTTTAAAATGTCTAAGAATGGGGGGGGGGGTAAATATCTAGTAGTAAAATTGCTGGATTGTAGTGTAGTTCTACTTTTAACTTTTCCAGGAACCCCTATTCTGCTTTCCAGAGTGGCTGCACCAGTTTGCACCCTACCAGCACTGCAAGAGGGTTCCCCTTTCCCAACTCACACCAATACTTGTGGTTTCTTGTGTTATTGATTTTACCCATTCTGACAGGAGTGAGGTGGTATCTCATTGTAGTTTGGATATTCATTTTCCTGATGATCAGTGATGTTGAGCATCTTTTCATGTGTCTGTTGTCCATCTGTAAGTCTTTTTGGGAAAAATATCTATTCATGTCTTCTACCCATTTCTTCACTGGATTATTTGTATTTTTGGTGTTGAGTTTGCTAAGTTCTTTATAGATTTTTGATACCAATCTATTCTATATGTCCTTTGCAAATACTTTCTCCCATTCTGTAAGTTGCCTTTTACTTTTTTGTTGATTACTTCCTTCTCTGTGCAGAAGCTTTTTATCTTGATGAGGTCGCAATAGTTCATTTTTCTTTTATTTCCCTTGCCTCTGGAGACATGTCAAGTAAGAAGTTGTTGCAGAAGGTCATAGAGGTTGCTGCCTGTTTTCTCCTCTAGGATTTTGATGGTCTCCTGTCTCACACTTAGGTCTTTCATCCATTTTGAATTTATATTTGTGTATGGTGTAATAAAATGGTCCAGGTTCATTCTTCTGCATGTTGCTGTCCTGTTCTCCTAGCACCATTTGCTGAAGAGACTGTCTTTTTTCCATTGGATACTCCTTCCTGCTTTCTTGATGATTGGTTTGCCATATACTTGTGGGTCCATTTCTGGGTTATCTATTCTATTCCATTGATCTATGTGTCTGTTTTTGTGCTAATACCATACTGTCTTGAGAATTACAGCTTTGTAATAAAGGTTAAAGTCTGGAATTGTGATGCCTTCAACTTTGGTTTTCTTTTTCAACATTACTTTGGCTATTTGGGGTCTTTGGTGGTTTCATAAAATTTTTAGAATTGTATGTTCTAGCTCTGTGAAGAATACTGGTGATATTTTGGTAATGATTGCACTGAATTTGTAGATTGCTTTGGGTAGTATAGACATTTTAACAATATTTGTTCTTCCAATCCATAAACATGGAATGATTTTCCATTTCTTAGTGTGTTCTTCAATTTCTTTTATAAGCTTTCTATAGTTTTCAATGTATATATATTTTACCCCTTTGGTTGGGTTTATTCCTAGGTATCTTATGGTTTTTGGTGCAATTGTATATGGGATCAATTCTGTGATTTCTTTTTCTGCTGCTTCATTATTGGTGTATAGAAATGCAACTGATTTCTGTACACTGATTTCATATCTAAGACTGCTAAATTCATGTATCAGTTCTAGAAGTTTTTGGTGAAATATTTCTGGTTTTCCATGTAGAGTATCATGTCCTCTGCAAAGTGTAAATGTTTGACTCCTTCCTTTTCAATTTTTATTTCTTTATGTTGTCTGCTGAGGCTAGGAGTTCAAGTATGATGTGGAACAACTGTTTTGAGTGTGGACAAGCCTGTCATGTTCCTGAACTTAGGGGGTAAGCTCTCAGGTTTTCCCCATTGGAGATGATATTAATTGTGGGGATTTGGTATATGGCCTTTATGATGTTGAGGTATAGTCCTTCTATCCCTACTTTCATGGGGGTTTTTACCAATAAAGGATACTTTATTTTGTCAAATGATTTCCTGGTGTCTATTGAGAAGATCATATATTTCTTATTTCTTATTCTTTATTCTATTAATGTGGTGTATCACATTGATTGATTAGTGAATACCAAACTAGCCCTTCAGCACAGGAATGAATCCCACGTGATCATGGTGATGTTTTAATGTACTATATTAGATTTGATTTGTTAGTATTTTGTTGAGAATATTTGCATACAAATTTATCAGGGATATTGGCTTGTAATTCTCCTTTTTGGTGGGGTCTTTGGTTTTGGAATCAAGGTGACTCATCAAATGAGTTTGGAAGATTTCTTTCCATTTATAGTTTTTGAAACAATTTGCAAAGATAGATATTAACTTTTCTTTAAATAGCTGATAGAATTCCCCTGGGAAGCCATCTGGCCCAGGAATCTTGTTTATTGGGAGATATTTGATTACTTATTCAATATCTTTGCTGGTTATGGGTCTGCTCAAATTATCTATTTTTTCCTATTTCAATTTTGGTAGTCTGTATATTTCTAAAAATTTGACCATTTCTTCCAGATTTCCCAGTTCATTGGCATATAATTTTTCATTGTATTCTCTTATCAGTGTTTGTATTTCTGTGTTTTTTGGTTGTGATCACATTCATTCAGGATTTTATCTATTTGGGTTCTTTGTCTTTTCTTTTTGGTAAGTCTGGATAGGGGTTTATCAATTTTGTTAATTCTTTCAAAGAACCAGACCCTAATTTCATTTTTTGTTCTGCTTTTTTGTTTTTTTTCTATATAATTTATTTCTGCTCTAATCTTTATTATTTCCCTTCTTCTGTATTTAGGCTTTATTTGCTGTGCCTTTTATAGCTCCTTTAGGCATAAGGTTATATTGTGTATTCAGGGCCTTTCATGTTTCTTGAAATGGGCCTGGATTGCAATATACTTCCATCTAAGACTGCCTTTGTGGCATCCCAAAGGGTTTGAATTGTCATGTTTTAATTTTCAGTTGCTTCCATGTATTTTTTTTTAATCTCTTCAATTTCCTGCTTAACCCATTCATTCTTTAGTAGGATGCTCTTTAACTTCCATGTATTTGAGGGCCTTCCAAATTTTTTCTTGTGTTTGACTTCAAGTTTCATAGCATTGTTTTCTGAAAACATGCATGGTATGATCTTGATTTTTTGTACCTATTGAGGGCTGATTTGTGACCAATTATGTGATCTATTCTGGAGAATATTCCATGTGCACTTGAGAAAAATGTGCATTCTGGTGTTTTAGGGTGAAATCTGAATATATGTTAAGTTCATCTGGTCCAGTGTGTCTCTCAAAACCACTGTTTCCTTGTTGATTTTCTTAGATGATCTGGCCATTGTTGTAAGGGAGGGGTATTAAAATCCCCTAGTATTATTGTATAATTATCAATGAGCTTCTTCATGTTTGTTATTAATAATCATATATTTGTGTGCTCCAATTTGGGCACATAAATATTTACAGTTGTTACATCTTCTTGATGGATAGACCCCTTAATTATGATATAATGCCCTTCTTCACCTCTTGCTAGTCTTTGTTTGAAAATCTAGTTTATATCAGGGCACATGGGTAGATCAGTTGGTTAAGCATTCAACTCTTGATTTCAGAAAAGAAGGGGTGTCTGGGTGACTCAGCCAATTTAGTGTATGACTTCGGCTCAGATCATGATCTCATGGTTGGTGAGTTTGAGTTGGTGTCAGCATGGGACTCTGTGCTGACGGTGCGGAGCTTGCTTGGTATTCTCTCACTCCCTCTCTCTCTGCTCCTTGCCTGTTTATGCACTCTCTCTCTCTCTCAAAATAAATAAATATTTTTAAAAATCTAGTTTATCTCATATAAGTATGGCTACTCCAGCTTTCTTCTGACATCCATTAGCATGATAGAAGTTTCTCCATCCCCTCACTTTCAATCTGCATGTGTCTTTAGGTCTATAATAAGTCTTTTGTAGTCAGCATATAAATGGATCTTGGGTGTTTTTTTTTTAATCCATTATGCTACCTTATGTCTTTTGTTTGGAGCATTTAGTCCATTTACATTCTGAGTGATTATTGAAAGATATGAATTTAGTGCCATTCTGTCACCTGTAGAGTTGGTGTTTCTGGTGATGTTATCTGGTCCTTTGTAGTCTTTATTGCTTTGATCTTTATTTTTTTCCTCCAGAGAGTCCCCCTAAAAATTTCTTATAGGGCTGATTTAGTGATCATGAACCCCTTTAGTTAGTTTGTTTTTTGTCTTAGAAACTTTTTATTTCTTCCCCTATTCTGAAGAACAGCCTTGCTGGATAAAGGATGCATGGCTGCATCTTTATCTGATTCAGCACGTTGAATATATTCTACCACTCCTTCCTTGCCTGCCAGATTTCAGTGAATAGGTCTGCTGCTAACCTTATATGTCTACCCTTGTAGCTTTAGAACTTTTTTGTTCCTAACTGCTTTCAGAACCCTCTCTTCATCTTGTATTTTGCAAGTTTCACTATGATATGTCATGGTGTTGGTCTGTTTTTGTTGATTTTGAGACGAGTTCTCTGTGCCTCTTGGACTTAACTGTCTGTTTCCTTTCCCAGATTAGGGAAGCTTTCAGCTATAATTTGTTCAAATAAACCTTCTTCCCCATTTTCCCACTATTCTTCTATTTGGACTCCTATAATACAGATATTGTTTCATTTAATGGAATCACTAAGTTCCCTAAGTCTCCCCTCATGATCTAATACTTCTCTTCCCCTCTTTTCAGCTTAATTATTTTCCATAATTTTATCTTATATATCAACCACCCTCTCCTCTGCTTTTTCAATCCTCACTGTTACTATGTACAGTCAGGTTTGCATCTGTTACAACATTTTTTTAATTTCTGCCTGACTAGCTTTTAGGTCTTTGATCTCTGGAGCAAGGGTTTCTCTGGTGTCTTCCATGCTTTCCTCAAGCCTAGCTAGTAGTCTTATGACTGTTGTTCTAAATTCTTGTAAGATATATTGCTTATATCTTTTTTGAGCAAGTCCCTGGCTGTGATTTCTTCTTGACATTTTTTTTTTTTTTTTTTTGCGGACAATGCCTCCAACTTCTCATTTTGGTTAAGTTTCTGTCTTTTTTGTGTTTTAAAAGCTTGTTATGCTTCTTGCACCTGAGAGTAATACTCTATTAAAAAGGGGTTATACACTGTCCAGGGCCTGGCATTTCAGTAAGTGTTTCTTGTGTATGCTGTGTGAGCTCTGTTTTGTTTTGCCTACTCTTTTCTACTGTCACTCCTCTGCAGAGCCCCTCCTTGATTGCAGTGTGGAAGGTATGGAGCTTTATCTAGGTGTGCTTTGGTTTGTTGGTTAGAATAAGCCTGGAAAAGGGGGGGGGGAAGCCTAATCACAAAAAAAGGTAAAAGTAAAGGGAATTAAAAAAAACAGAGAATCAAAAAACTATAAGACTGATTCTAATTAAAAATAAAGAAAAAAATTGAAGTATGATCCAAAAAAAAAAAAAGAGAAAATGAAATAAAACAAATAAGAAATTATATGCCTGATTCTAAAAGAAAAAAAGGAAGAAGAAAGGAGAAAAAAAGTAAGCCTCATCCTATTCCCACCAGTACTGCAGGTGTCATTTTGAAGCACCTGGTTTTCAGTACACTTGGTGCATGCAGGGTGCTGCTTACGCTAGTCTTCTGGAAGAGAGGTCTGCTGTGTTGTCTCAGAGTCAGTCTTGCTCCAGTAAAGAAGCAGTTGCCATGCTCAGGGGGTTTGGTTTAAGTGGGTCCCACCTCCACTTGGGGTTGCTGTGCTGCTCTCTAAAGTCCCACCATGTTGGTGTTGGGGAGAAAATGGTGGCACTCCAATCTCCCATCCCTGGACAGGGGATCTCATACCCCTGTTATTTAGTCAGCTCTCACAGAAAAGCATGGATAGTCAGCTCACCCTGTGCCACTGCTCTCCTGCATTTTTTCTTTGGCGCTCAGCTGGGATTCAAAACTTGAAGTCTTAAAGGACCTAGCACAATGTGGACCCAACCCACCTCTACTCAAGATTAGAGCCTCTTCACGCTGTGTCTGAAGTTCTTTGTCCCAGCAAAACAGTCCCACGCCTACACAGTGCATGGTATCAATGGTGTAGCACCACTAAAAGCAGCAACAAGGTTATATTCCCTCTAGGTATGCCTCTGTGCCTGCTGATAAAAGGTCTCTTGTTGGAACCTACACGGTCTTGTGTCCTTGGAGAGGCAATATACCCTCTTCCAAAAGTACTCCAAGAAGGAGAATGTTCTCTCGCAGTGTACCCTGGAGATCCCTACAATGTGCTATGCACTCCTAGGCCAGCTCCCTACTTCTCCCCAGAGTGCACACCACAGCTCTGCTCCAGAGTAATTCATGCACTTTCAAAATCTGCAAACACTGTGTGCAAAAAACCATGTGACATTCAGTACTTCTCTCTCTCTAGTCTGTAGTCTAGAGAGGTTTTCCTCTTGTGAAAAGTGATGCCACACTCATTCAACTCCTCTATCTTTCTCTTCCTTTTGTCTCTCTTCTTGGAAAGGGTTGCCTCCTCTTGATGGCACCACAGGTGTTCTCTGACCCAATGCACTTCCGTGCACCTCGCACCTGCCATGTTGTCTCCTTCCAACCCAACTCCTTCTGCCAGTCCTCAGATCGATTTCCTGGGTGTTTCAAGTGATCTGACCTCAATACAGCTGTGTTTGAGGGCTGAGGAAAGCTAACGTTCCTACTACTTCTCTGCCATCTTAACTCCTCCCTGAACAAATACCTCTTTAAGATAAGTAACAAATATAGAATTATTAATAATTCTTTACTTGGGATGCCATCTCTCCTATACTATCTTTACCTCCTTAGTAAAGCCTTTTCTGATCTCCCCACTTTTATAAAGTGTTGGTTGCTTCTTATCCTGATTTCCATACTATTTTGAACATATATCAATTATATCACATTTCAGACTACATAGGTACACCTATGTCTGTACTAGATTGTGAGTTCCTCAAAAACCAGAATCAAATATTTGTATCCTCAGTGACTAATGCAGTGGCTAGGCTCTGAGAAGTGCTCTATGAATATTTGTGGAACAAATTACTGTGAATTATAGTTGGGCTAATAATAATTATGTTCTACTAGCATTGATTTCGTCGCTATTTCACAGTTGGAGGCAAAATGGCACTATGTCCCAGGAAGAACTGAAAATTTAAAACGGTAAAACAGGAAATAAAACACAATTAATTTTCTATGTAATTATATTAGCAAAAAAATTATGCTGAGATTTTGGTAATGAATTTCTGAACTAAGATTTAAAAGCATAAATACTTGATAAAATAAAAATTAAAAGAACTGAAATGTAATTAAAAGAGCATAGGCTCTGGAATCAAATTCACCTGAATTTGAATTCTGACTTCACAATTACTAGCTAGAAGTTTGGGTCAAGGTGGCATAGTAGTAGGGGACCCTATGCTTATCTTGTTTCTCAAACACAGCTAGATAAATATCAAATAATTCTGAATACCCAGGAAACCAATCTGAGGACAGAGAACAAACTACACAACTAGGGGGAGAATAGAGGCCACATTGAGGAAGGTAGGAGGTGTAGAGGTGTGACTTGGGGGAGAAAAGAATTATGAATGCTACAAAGGTGAGGATGCTCTGATCAGAGAGAGAGAGAGAGAGAGAGAGAGACAGAGACAGAGATCAGTGTGCAGGTGATTGCACAAGAAAAACACTTTCCCAAAACCATTGACTGGGAAAATGAGAAGGGCTGATTATTGCAAGTTTTTATAAGCAGTGGAGCTCAAAGTCTGACGTTCTTAGAAGTATGCTGGGGTGGAGCCTGTGGGCATAGTGGTATTCTGGTGGAGAAGGAAGGAAGAAACCCGGGAGCAGAGTGTGGTCCGAGGGTCCCTAGAGTCACACTGGGAGAGACAGTTACCCTTCTTGGAGTGCATTTTGGAGAGATGGCACTGCCTCTCAGGGGACAAAATTGCTGGCGGGTGCCATTGAGCTGCCCCATTCATTAGCATAGACACAGAGGTACCTGCTGAGGGCAGGTAGCTTAGATGCCAGCTTTCTGTTGTGCTTCACCACAAATTCCAAGTTCCTGCATGTTTGTGTGATTGCCCTTCCAGCACAAAACAGCACCAGCCACAGCATGGTGAGATCCTCCTCCAGAGGATCAGCACAGGTCCACACCACACCAAGTCCCTCAAATTTGGAGTTTTGTAACCCACCCAGTGTGTCTGCGATAAAACACAGGAGCCCTGTGCTGCCGAGTGGGCAGATGGCTCAGACACAGACAGGGTGAAGGCAAGGATCTTGGGATCTCTGGGACACATGAAGGGAGATTATTCACTCTTCTGTGAGGGCTTCCTGAACAGTGGTGGGTAGAAATGCTCCTCTCCGGGTATGAGAGAGGGGGATGACACCATTTTTATACCCTGACCAACAGCATGGACAGATTTCAATGAGCAGCACAGCACCCACAGTGAAGGCTTCAGAATCTTACACCATGACCCATCCCCCTCTACTCGGCAGATGCTTTTTTAATAGATGCAGAAAAAAAATCATTTGACACAATACAGCGTCTATTCTTGAAAAATACCCTCAATAAAGTAGGGGTAGAGGGAACATACCTCAACATCATAAAGGCAATCTATGAAAGACCCAGTGCTAATATCAACCTCAATGAGGAAAAAGTAAGAGGTTTTCCTCTATGGTCAGAACAAGACTGGGGGGTGCCTGGATGGCGCAGTCGGTTAAGCGTCCGACTTCAGCCAGGTCACGATCTCGCGGTCTGTGAGTTCGAGCCCCGCGTCAGGCTCTGGGCTGATGGCTCGGAGCCTGGAGCCTGTTTCCGATTCTGTGTCTCCCTCTCTCTCTGCCCCTCCCCCGTTCATGCTCTGTCTCTCTCTGTCCCAAAAATAAATAAAAAACGTTGAAAAAAAATTAAAAAAAAAAAAAAAAAGAACAAGACTGGGATGTTGACTCTCAAAATTGTTATTTAGTATAGTACTGAAAGACCGAGCCTCAGCAATCAGACAACAAAAGGAAATAAAAGTCATCCAAATTGGCAAGGAATAAGTCAAACTTTCACTATTCTCGGATGCGTTGATACTCCATGTAGAAAGACTCCACCAAAAATTGCTAGAACTGATACATGAATTCAGTAAAATCGCAGGATACAAAATCAACATACAGAAATCTGTTGCATCTCTATACACCAATAATGAAGACACAGAAATTTCAGGAATCAATCCCATTTTCAATTGTACCAAAAAACCATAAGAAGCATAGGAATAAACCTAACCAAAGAGGTAAAAGATCTATATTCTGAAAACTATAAAAGACTTATGAAAGAAATTTATGTTGACAAAAAGAGGTTAGCCTGGGTGGCTCAGTCAGTTAAGTATCTGACTTTGGCTCCAGTCATCATCTCATGGCTTATGAATTTGAGGCTCACATCAGGCTCTGTGCGGACAGCTCAGAGCCTGGAACCTGCTTCAGATTCTGCATCTCTGTCTCTCTCTGCCCCTTCCCTGCTCACACTCTGTATCTCTCTCTCTCTTTCTCTCTCTATCTCTCAATATAAACATTTTAAAAAATTTCAAGATGACACAATGAAATGGACAAACATTCCATGCTCATGGACTGGATGAATAAATCGTTAAAATGTCTCTACTACCCAAAGCAATCTATACATTTAATGTAATCCCCATCAATATACCACTAGCATTGAGAGACCTGGCTAGTTCCATCAATGGAGCAAATGACTCTTCATCTTAGGGTTGTGAGTTTCACCCCCACATTGGATGTAGAGTTTACTTAAAAATAAAAATCTTTTTGGGGTGCCTGGGTGGCTCAGTCGGTTAAGCATCCAACTTCAGCTCAGTTTATGATCTTGCATTTTGTGGGTTCGAGCCCCACATTGGGCTCTGTGCTGACAGCTCAGAACCTGGAGCCTGCTTTGGATTCTGTGTCTCCCTCTCTCTCTGTTCCTCCCCTGTTCACACTCTGTCTCTCTGTCTCTCTCAAAAATAAATAAAATATTAAAATAAATTTTTAATAAAGTTAAAATATTTTTAAAAGCTATTGAGAGACACTACAATTAAAAAAGTTACCACCAGAATTTTTCACAGAGCTAGAATAAACAATCCTAAATTCTGTATGGAATCCCAAAGGACCCCAAATAGCCAAAGCAATCTTGAAAAAGAAAAGCAAAACTGAAGGCATCACAATTCTGGACCTCAAGCTATATTACAAAACTGTATTCATCAAGATAGTATGGTACTTGCACAAAAACAGAAACACAAATCAATGGAAAAGAATAGAAAACCCAGAAATGGACCCACAACTATAGGGTCAACTAATCTTTGACAGAGGAGGAAAGAACATTCAGTGGAAAAAAGACAGTCTCTTCAACAAATGGTGTTGGTGAAACTGGGCAGCAACATGTAGCAGAATGAAACTATACCACTTTCTTATACCATACTCAAAAATAAATTCATAATTGATTAAAGACCTAAATGTGAGACAGCAAACTATCAAAATCCTAGAGTAAAATACAGGCAGCAACCTCTTCAACCGTGGCCATAGTAACTTCTTACTAGACACATCGCTGGAGGTAAGGGAAACAAAAGCAAACATGAACTACTAGGGCTTCATGAAGATAAAAAGATTCTGCGCAGCAAGGAAAACAATCAACAAAACTAAAAGGCAACCAACGTAATGGGAGAAGATATTTGCAAATGACATATCAGATAAAGGGTTACTATCCAAAAACTATAAAGAACTTATCAAACTTAACAGCCCAAAAGCAAATAACCCAGTGAAGAAATTAGCAGAAGACATGAATAGACATTTTCCCAAAGAAGACATATAGGTGGCTAAGAGATGTGAAAAGATACTCAACATCACTTTTTATCAGGGAAATACAAATCAAAACCACAATGAGATACCACCTAACACTTGTCAGCATGGACAAAATTAACAACGCAGGAAGCAATAGATGTTAGAGAGTATAAGGATAAAGGGGAACCCACTTACACTGTTTCTCGGAATGCAAACTGGTGCAGCCACTCTGGAAAACAGTATGGAGTTTCCTCAAAAAGTTAATCATAGAAACTCCCTAAAACCCAGCATTTGCACCAGTAGGTATTTACCAAAAGAACACAAAAGTATTAATTGGAAGGAGCACATGCACCCTCATGTTTATAGCCGCATTATCAACAATAGCCAAATTATGGAAAGAGCCCAAATATCCATCTACTGATGAATGGATAATGAAGCAGTGCTATGTATATATGATGGAATATTACTTTGCCATTAAAAAGAATATCTTGGGGCGTCTGGGTGGTTCTGTTGTTTAAGCATCTGACTCTTGATCTCGGCTCTGGTCATGATCTCATGGTTTGTGCAATCGAGCCCCATGTTGGGCTCTGCACTGGCAGAGCAGAGCCTGCTTGGGATTCTCTCTCTCTCTCTCTCTCTCTCTCTCTGTCCCTCCCCTGCTGGCTCTCTCTCTCTAAAAATAAGTAAACTTAAAAAAAAGAATGATATCTTGCCATTTGCAATGATGTGGATGGAGCTAGATTATATTATGCTAAGCGAAATAAGTCAGTGAGAGAAAGGCAAATACCATATGATTTCACTAAAATGTGGAACTTAAGAGACAGAACCGATGAACACAGGGGAAGGAATAAAAAAATGAGAGGGAGGCAAACCACAAGAAATTATCAACTGTAGAGAACAAACAGGTTTGCTGGAGGGGAGGTAGGTGGGGAATGGGCTAAATGCATGATGGGTATTAAAGTACTTGTAATGAACACCTCCCATTGTATGTAAGTGATGAATCACTGAATTCTACTCCTAAAACCAATATTACACTTTTTGTTAACTAGCTAGAATTTAAATAAAAATTTGCAACAAAAACAAAGAAACAAATTATGACTGAAAAAACAATTATTAGCTATATCATTTGTAAAATAATCACCAGAAATAACTCATATAACACGTAAATAGTTCCTAATACATAGTAAGCTTCCAATAAATGGTAGCTGTTCTTACTAATTTAATCTGGAGAAAACAGGGAATATTTTACTAATAATCACCAAAGAGTGGCTCTGTGAAGGTCTGACCCAAGAGAAAAATATAAAAAGTCCATTTCCTCCTCTTTTCTCACTCCCATTCTCACCCCAAACTCTCCCATGAAAGCATTATGATCATTACCTTCCTAACTTATGCCAAGAACCAATCTAAAACATAGCTGTTCTCTCTTCCTGAAGATCCTGGTATAGATCTTCCCTACAGAAGAAAATAAATCATTTTGTAATTCACACTTTTCTGATGGCAAGCATATAATTGTTTAGAATTAAAAAGCTTTTTTATCCAATTTCTACTGGGTTAGACTAAATCACAATACTGTCAAGCCAGGAAAGTAATTAAGCAGAGAAGGTACACTGAGTCAGTATACTTTGTTGGAAAAATTACAGGCCAAAAGTTGAAATAGGAAACTTGATTTCTGTTCTTAACTTTGCTAATCACTTAGAAATATTAGGTGAGTTGTTTTATTGCTCTAGGTCTCAACTTCCTCACTTGTAGATGATAAATTCTATGCTGAAACAACTGGCCCAAATTTTGGGAAAAAAATAAAAAAGCTGTATCCCAACTCACTTCTTAAATGTATAAAGTCCAGACAACTGCACAAATACTTTACTATAAAAAGTGAAACTACATAATTTCTAGAGAGAAGTGTTAAAACATATGTTTATAATTTGGAGGGAGGAAGTTCTTCTAAAAGAAAACACAAACAAGAAGTCATAAATAAAAAGTGATACAGCTACATAAAAACTTAAATCCTCTTTTGGAAAAATATACTTCTGTAAACATCTCAAAAGATGAAAGAGAAAAATCACATAGAAAAATAAAGCTCATGGGGCAACTACATGGCTAAATTGGTTGGGCGATATCTTGGGGCAAGTGGCCTTGATTTCTGCTCAGGTCATGATCTCACAGTTTCTGGGTTTAAGCCCTGCATCAGGCTCCATGCTATTAGCACAGAGCCTGCTTTTATTCTCTCTCTCTCTCTCTTGAAATAAATAAATAAACTTTAAAAAAAAGGCTTTAAAAAAAGAAAACTAAAGGTTATGTTCAAATAATTCACAGAAAAAGGATACAAATGGCCATCAAACATATAAAAAAGTTGTTCAACTTACAATTAAAGACATATACATCAAAAGGAGATATTTTAATCTATCCAACTGGTAAAAAATAATATATTTTAAAATACTAAATGCTGGTCAAGGCAACGGAAGTGAACATTCTTCTGTGTTGGTGAGAGTGTAAAGTGGTGCTGCTCTCCAGTGCTAATTCTTGCTACAAGTCTCCGAAGCACTTTGTTTCAATCCTTCTCAGAGATACCCCTCTTCCAGTATTCCTAGTATCTGATTTGGCATCCTACAGACACATTTTAATCTGGAACACTGTGTGCAAATAGGTACATTGGTCTTGCTAACCCATCCCCCATCACCTCCTCTGCCTTGAGGAAAGTTCAAAGTCTCCTTCAGTATGGCTCCTTTCCTCTCTTCTACTCTTTGGGATCTCTTCCTTTCTGATAAGCAATTTCCAAAAATTTCAAGAACCTAGCCAGTAAAATTCTCAAAGCATAGCCATTAGCAACTGACTGAGAAGAAGAAACACAAAGATTTGGATAAATTCTTGAAATGGAAACAGAATACAAATTAATATATAAAGGAATTATCCTGCCACAGTTATTTAGTCATTTATTTAAGTAATTTCCACACCCAATGTGGGGCTCAAACTCATAACCTCAAGATCAAGAGTTATATGCTCTTCTGACTGAGCTAGCCAGGTGCCCCTTGCCACAGTTATTTTAAAGATAAAATTAAAATGGCTAAAATGTAATAGGATACTACTTTCTATGGGCAAAAGTTATCATAAACTTACAAAATAATATTTCTATTTTCAAGAGCTACAAAAATAATATTTTTCACAGAACAAGTCATACCTCATGAACCAAAATAGCATGTATTTTATTACTTTTTAAAAATCTTCAATGTTGGGGCACCTGGGAGGCTCAGTCAGTTAAGCATCAGACTTGGGCTCAAGTCACGATCTCACAGTTCATAGTTCAAGCCCTACATCGGGCCCTGTGCTGACAGCTCAGAGCCCGGAGCCTGCTTCAGATTCTGTGACTCCCTCCCTCTCTCTACCCCTCCCCCACTCATGCTCTGTCTCTGTCTCTCAAAAATAAATAAACATTACATTGTTAAAAAATCTTCAGTGTGGACTTTTTCCAGGAGAAATTAAGTGATGAATGGCAATTAATCTCATAATAAATTTAGAAGTGAATTAGAATATGAAAACAAAAGGAGATGGAAGGAATAATTCTATTTTCCCTTCAGTTTGAATCAGCAATGAATTCATATATGAAATAGTCTAAACAATATAAACTATTTAATGAACATATTTAAAAATATTTTCTAGTTTGTATTTGGACAACACAACTCTGAAAGCAAGGGAAAATGTTCCAAAAATATATTTAGTTTATAGGAAATAATGAAAATATGTAAATGTAGATTTATACTATTATCATTAAATGTATAAGAACTGAACGTTCCCATTTGCTTGAATGGTTACTCACTTCAATAGAAAATATAATTTTCCAGTGTTAAATGTGTGGGAAATGAATGAAGTATGTCAGCTATTTAACAAATTGATCATAGATTGACTTAATAAAAAGAGGATAGGCATATGCACCCCAATGTTTACAGCAGTGTTCTCAACAATAGCCGAATTATGGAAAGAGGCCAAACGTCTATCAACTGATGAATGAATAAAGAAAATGTGGTGTGTGTATACACACACACACACACACACACACACACACATACATACAGTGGAATATTACTCACCAATTCAAAAGAATGAAATCTTGCCATTTTCAACCATATGAATGGAGGTAGAGAGTGTTATTCTAAGTGAAATAAGTCAGTCAGAGAAAGACAAATATCATATGATTTCACTCATGTGTGGAATTTAAGAAACAAAACAGAGGAACATAGGGGAAGGGAAGGAAAAATAAGATAAAAACACAGAGGGAGACAAACCATAAGAGACTCTTAAATATAGAAAACAAAGTGAGGGTTGCTGGAGGGGAAGAGGGTTGGGGTATGGGCTAAATGGGTGATGGACATTAGGGCACTTGTTGGGATGAGCAGTGGGTGTTGTATGTAACGAGTCACTAAATTCTACTTCTGAAGCCAATACTACATTCTATGTTAACTAACTTGAATTTATAAGAATAAAGAGAATAGAAACAAACAAACAAAAAGAATGATTCTTTCAAAATGAAGGTAAGTAAGAAATAAGTAAATGTTTTCCGCCATGTCCTTAGAATTTAAGAACACAAGAGATGTATATGAATGATCTCCCAAAAAATGACTCTTAAGAGATATTTCTTAATGGATCTCCTCCAGGGGAACTTCTTTTCTCTCTTCCTCCCTGCACTCTTGCTTTGCTGTGTACTCAAAGGTATTTTCAGACTTAATACCATTATTGTACAGCTGTTTGTTCATTTATCCTCTTAATGGAAAATGCAGTTAGTGAGAACAACAGCATACATTGACAATTTCCCAAAACAAAATCTACTTGAGTTCTACTACTTCATCAGAATATTTGTATGTACAGTTTGAAGATTGAAGCAAACTAGTTTTAACTTTTTTATCACACTTTAGCTATGTTTAAATATGTGTAGATATTTATTTCAAGTAATTTACAATAAAATAAAACAATTTGGAGGTTATATGGTGCTTATTATAAAATAAGCTGATATGTAAGGCTGTAAGTGAGTGGATGAAAGCCTAAAACAGAGAGTAGGGGAAAAATCTCTAGTATGATGCAAAGTTAAGAGAATCCAGCATTTAACTTTAGCCTCTTATTAAAATGGTATCAGTTTACTATATCAAATATTTTTATTAGTGAAGAAGTTGGTTTCTTACACACAACATATTTGATAGGTTGCCACTATTTTCTCAGTGAAGGGTGATTGTTTCTAATCAACACTCATTGATGGGACAGCTGAACTATACCAGAAAACTGATTTATCTTTTCTTGAAAATAGGCTGTAGTCTCATGTGGGCAAGATGTGGCATTTATCAAAAAATTTTTTATTATTTTTTAATAAATTCTTGCTATAAATGTAACCAGCATTAGTGAGCTTTCTAAGGAGATAGAAAAAGCCTGAAGCATTAAAGCAAATTAAAATATAAAAAGCCAAAATATAATTGTTTTAAAGATGCCATTGTCTTAGTGTACCATAATATTCACACAAATTGTAGAAGTCTCCCAAACTACATCTTAGTAGTTTATTAGCCATGGACTAATATTTATGCTTCTATAAGATAAGGCTGATAGTAGGAGCACCTGGGTGATTAAATTGGTTAAGCCTCTGACTCCTGGTTTCCACTCAGGTCATGATCTCACAGTCAGTGGAATGGAGTCCCATGTCTGGTTAGGATTCTCTCTCTCTCCCTCTTCCTCTGTTCCTCCCCTGCTTCCACTCTGTCGCACTTCCTCTCTCAAAATAAATAAATAAACTTTAACAAAAGATCAGGCTGATGGTAAAATATTAGAAAAAATAAGATTTTAAAACTCTTATATTTCATGCAAAAATACAAATTAAGTTTAATAGAATTTAGTAAATTTAAAGGAAACATAAGTCCTTATAGCTAAAGTAAAAAACTTTGGAACTCTTTTCGAGTAAATGAGGACACCTACGAGAAATGGAAAATTTTCAAATAACTTTTAGCCAACAGAAATACTTTCAAGTAAATTACAGATGAGCTAAAAGTTATTCCAGAGTTTCAGCTAAGTGCTGTAATCAATCCAAGCAATTCCTCAGATCAATCTTCAACAAGACTCAAAAATAAGTGCATTGATGTATTTGGTTCACTGTAGACTTACCATTTATTTTGCTCTTTGAAAATACCAACCAACAATATATTTAAAACACAGAATTTTGGGGCGTCTGGGTGGCTCAGTCGGGTAAGCGTCCGACTTTGGCTCAGGTCATGATCTCTCTGTTCCTGGGTTTGAGCCCCATGTCGGGCTCTGTGCTGACAGCTCAGAGCCTGGAGCCTGCTAAGGATTCTGTGTCTCCCTCTCTCTCTGCCCCTCCCCTGCTCATGCTCTGTCTCTCTCAAAAATAAACATTTACAAAAATTAATAAATAATAAAACATAGAATTTTAATTACATACTAAAAGTCTTACATCATTATTTGTTAGCAATAGTAGGTAGTTTTCTGATTTTTTCATTTTTTGTAAATATAATGGAAACAATAATGGTAATGGATGATGCCAAAATCAAAGATAATTTAATAGATAAAAGCAAATATCTTTTTACTAATCAATCAGTATTTTTGAGATCCCATTGCACATAAAGCAGTGCATACAGAAATACTTCTAATTATGTAACATATATATCATTCTAAACTATAAACAGGACATTTGACGACCTCTTTTATTTTAACTGCCTAGCACCCCTTTTCTCATAAATACATAATCTTAATATTCTCTTTTGGATTATCTTTCTGTTTAATGTTGGTTTCTTTCCTCTATAATTTTTCATATCTTTCTGTGTCTTTTCCCAATGGTTACCCAGTGGACATGCTAAAGTTTCTGTAGGTTTTTAGAGGGTTGTAGGTATACTTAATACTCAGGGGAAATTAGAGAGTCCAGTGGAGAGTTGTCTAACAATCAACCTTTATAGTCAATAAACAATTGTAAAAGAGAAATAAGCCAATTTAATTTTATAAAAACTGAGCCAAAAAAGTCTTAATTTGACAATTATACAAAGATTAAAGCCTTACTTAAAAATAATTTATCAATTTTAGAAAAATAGTTTTTAAAGTTAGTAAATTCATAGAAACTATGTAGAATATGATGTGCTGAGAAAATATTCAGGCAAGGTGAAATAAGTATATAAAATTTTAAATCAATGTGAAATTTTAGGACTGAATGGTTGGGGAAAATCAGGTTTGCTTGTGTCATATGAGTGGTACAATTTAAATTCTATAACATAATAAGAAAGCAGGATCTTTTAGGGCAGAAATGATTGGAGAAGGCTTTTGTCAAAGAGGTAATATTAGATTTGAATCTGAGCAGTTTTGGTAGACATTTGATAGGCAAAGATATAACAGAATGGGTCTGTAGATAATAATACAGCAAATGAAGAGTCTAGGGCAGGTTGGTTTGTATAAAAGGCCACCTGATTAATGATTAGAAAGAACATGGTATGTGGTAGGTCAAGAATTAGAGAACTATGTCACAATTAGAATATTTTCTTATGCATGCATGACTATTTTTTCAATCTGACAAAACATAAATCACAGTTGCAACAAGTCAGGCAGCAAGGAAGAAAAACTGACCAAAAAACAAAAATGCTGACAAACTTAAGAGGTATCTTAGATCTCACTGACTACACATTTGTGCTTTGCCTCAAAACTAAGCCTGACTTCCCAAGGCTTCACATGATCATTTGTTTCAGTCCACTTGGACTAGGCATTCTTTTCCCTAACAAGTACAAATATTTCCTGTATCTGCATTTGCTGTTAACAGTCTATTCAACAGTTCAGAGCCAAGTCAAATATCACCTTCTCAACAAAAATTTTCTCCAATGATCTGCCCTAAATGATAGTTCCCCTCTGTTATAATATCAAACTTAGATTGTACCACTCATATGATAAAGCAACCTTGATTTATAAATATGCATGCAACTGCTTGCTCTATGTTAAAAATTATAAAAATCCTAAGGGTAGAAACTATGTAATTTAACTTTGCATGCCAGAGAGTTTTGTCTTTTTACAGGTTAGTCTACAAAACCAAAATCCAATTCAAAAAATAATGCTAAATACGAATTTGTTGAGTAAATGTGTTCCAGTGTTGCCACATTTTTCATTCCCTTCATGTTTTTTTTTTCTTATCCTTTTGAGGCAATCCTCATTTTGTACCCAATTTTTATACTTACATTCTAACTCTTGGAACATAAAATGATTGAAAAATATCTAGGCTCGCTCAGTAATGTTTTCACCATAAGGGCAAAAAGAGGCCTCTAGAGGATCTAAGGATGATTCCAATAACTGTGGGCAAAGGAAGCAATATAAATGTCTTCTTAATTTACTTACTTGAATCAGAATACAATGAGATTGGAGAAGGGAAGTTGACTTGTAATCAAACTGTCTTATACTACTGGATCTGTTTAATTCCACAGTATAGATGGCTGGGGAAGAATGGGCAAAAATTTAAATGATGGGTTCTTCTGTTAGGCCATATTTTAGTTTGAGGGGATGCTTCTGTATTATGTAACAGCTATGAATATTAAATTTTTAAACTGGCAATTCCAATTTTTTAGTACACATGAACACAAATGAAACTCCCCCTTTAGGTAGCTGTGCAAAATATTAATTTCCTTTTTAAATTAAACTTCCAGAATAAGGATTTGGCCTGTCGTTGGAGCACTTTTAAACCCAATTACATGTTACAACAACCAAAGTAAGGTACTCTGAGAAAGGGCTTCAGGACCTGGAATCTCCATTTCTACCCACAATTATCCTCAAGTACAGTATTTGCCAATTCCCATCCCCACTCCCACAACTTTTAGGTCTCAGGAACTAACTTTGGAAGGCAGATAGAAGTCTCTTTTAGAGGAGAAATCCGCCTAAGGATGGGTTAAACTATGGTGAGGCTAAGGAGACACTATCCTTCGGCATAAAATGTAAGAACTCCAAAACTCAACAATGAAGATAAATACTTAATGCACTATTTTAAATATCTAAATTAATGTACCAAAGTCCATGATGAACAAAATACCAACATTTTTCAAAAAGGATCCTACCCTGTGCTTGCATGACTCACCTCAATCGCCTCACCCTAATCTGAGTTTTGGGCCCATCCTTAAATTTTGTGGCACAGATGAGTGCCTTTTAATCACCTGATCCTAGTCCAGGCTCTGAGTCCTAAACACACTTTTGCATGGCACCTTCCTGAGTCCCTTCACTAAATGCTACCTTTGGATTCAAAATCCCTTGTATCAGCACTTTAACTCTGGATAGACCTTTGTTATTACAAACTTAACTCGAGGTCCCATTCTTGGTGTTTGCTTACCAAGTGGGATATCAGGTGTCTGTGCCCTCAGGCTCTTCTGCTCTTCCAGCTCTCAGTTTTCTTTCAACACTTCACCTGCAGGAGACGCAACATTTTGGCACCCTCCTCGTGCCAGGACCACAATACTGCTTTGGCGGAAAGTTCCCACAACCAGAGAAACAGCTTCAGTCTTCTCTACTTTCTGAATCAGTACTCTCCCCCCCCCCCCCCCCCCGCCCAGTTCATCTCCATCCTCCTGCCAGAGGTAGAATGTGAAGACTGGAGCCTATACTCAACACGGTCTCAAAAACACTTTATCCCTGGAAATAAGTAAAAGTGGTGGTTTTGGAGACTGTGGAGAAAGCAACTGCTGTGACTTTCGCCTGTTATTACAACATAAAAGAAAAACAAAATCAAGACAACTCTGGCTTTCCCGCCAGTCTTAAGCTTGAGCATTTTGCATTTATCAAGTCCGCGTGCCCCTCCGCCACACCAGAGGTCTGAAAAGGCAGCCTTAGCAGGGCGTCTGACAAGTCTGTGGACCACGCCCCTGGGTAGATCAGCTTTCTTTATTGGTCTCACTGCCTGTCATTCAAATCTGGCTCCCACTCCAGCTAACCATTCACGTAGTTTGGTTGCGTCTTGGTGCGTTTAATGTTGCCAATAACGAGGTGGTGTTTTGTTTTGTTTTGTTTTGTTTTGTTTTGTTTTGGGGTTTTTTTGTTTGTTTGTTTGTTTGTTTTGCCGAGTACAGGTCGTGCTGCAATTAGTTCATTGAAAACTCAGTTGCTCTCTGAGCGCTTGGGCAGAGACTGCTTTCGGCTTTTTTTCTGCTGATTAAGATCTCCTGTAGAGAGCTGCAACAATGCCCAAAAGAAAGGTAAGTGAAATAGGAAGATAGAAGGGGAATTAGAGACTGAAATACATATTTCCTAATCCGTAGAGGTTTTAGAAAGCATTTTGGCTTCTAGTTCGATTTTGTGATGTACTGAATGGAAGGGGGAAAGAAAGGCAAAGAATGATCAGTGTAAGATTAAGGATGGTCTTGAATGCAACTAGTAGTTCACTTTCGGCTTGTTTTGTTTAAGGGAAATAATCGTTTAAGAGGTGTCTCCATGCTGAATTACAAACAGCCATAGCGTTGTGCTGTCGCTTCCTACCCCACCTCCCTTCCTCCGCTTACCCTATTGGAGAACACTTCTCTTAACCACACTTCCAGGCACCAGTTTCCTCCTCAGCCTCCGGCTTTTCTCCGGGAACCGTCCCGTTTGGGGTAACGAAAGCCACGGCTTTCTCCCGTATTTGCCTTTGTTCTTCCCGTTTTCTTTTTCCTTTTTCCTCTTCCCCCCTCCACTTCTTGTCATGCCAGATGGCTATGCAATGGTAATCCTGTGCCATTAGGCGGCGCAGACTTCAAACTGTCTTAAAGAAGGAGAGAACCACCTCTGCAATTAGCAACTTTAGGGCTATGAGATCTGGGGTTCTCCAAACTCTTTGTGTAAAGGTGGAGAGATGGCAAGAGAACTGCGTAAGATAAAAACTATTGCTGATGTTGCGGTAGCGTGGATTTATTCACTTTTAGACATGCAGAATTGATTTGAGGTATTCAAGGGCTACAGGTATTCTGCAAACCCTCATTTCAAAAATTGTGACTCCTCTCTTGGACAAGAGATAAATTTACTACCAGTGTTTATTTGAATATTTGTTTGTTGTTTTGGGAAGGGGGGTGTCCCTTAGTAGTGAAATTGAACGCTGTTTCATTGCTTCATAAAATTGGAAAACACTGTGCTGATGTAAAGCAGTGTGATTGTTTTGATATTATTCCTATTTATCCGGCCACCTTCCCTATTTCTAAAACATAGGAATAAGACCGAAATTCCCCTGTGCTCTGGGGCTGTATGAATCATGTAATAGCTTGATAATTCCCAGAATAAAGGGCTGCTCAAATACAAAAAGCAATGGTTTTTAGTAACCATCCCATTTCCTGAGATTCCCTCTGCTGAGCTTTTCTAGGCTTGTGCAATGGGTCGTGCTATTTTACAGATCTGACAGCAACCTTGTAGCAGGTAGTGGCGGGAAGTTTTAAAGCCCATGGCCAGCTCCTCGGAATAATGCATTGACGTTGCAGGGGTTCCCTCCATAAAAGAAAAAGAGGGAAGGAAGGAAGGAAGGACCGAAAGGAAGGAAAGAAAGAAAGGGAAAGAAGGAAAAAGAAAGAAAGAAACAAAGAAACAAAGAAAGAAAGAAAGAAAGAAAGAACAAAGAAAGAGAAAGCAAGCAAGCATTGAAACATTGTGGGGTTTGTAGTTTTTGTATGAAGGACTTGGAAAAATTAATCCAGCCAGTAGAGAGGATCAGATAAGTACAATTGCATATAAAACATAAGGCAAAACACAGGGAAATTGCGGGAAGTTCCTCCTTCATTCTGCCCACCCCCACACTTTTTTTTGGCTTTAACACTGGCTACAGCAGGTGGATTTTAAAATTTAAAAGGTTTGTTTGTAGGAGATGCAATTTACACAAAAGGATGGAATTATTAGTTGTGTGAATTTATGTCTTGAGAATGCATTTGCATCTTGGTGCACATTTGCACATCAGCGGACAGCAGTATGTAGCATGCTACTAGGAAATAACACGTGGCTACTTGAGCTGGAATCCAGGAAAAAAGTCATAAGTGGTTATGTTACAACTGTAATCCATATGCAATATTTTCTAATCTATGTGTTTATATCGATGACCTGATTCCTGTGTGGTTTTCTCCTCTGTATAGGCTGCCAGTCAAGATGGCACCAGGCAGGGGGTGAGTTTTTTTTAGTTTTAGAATATGACTGAAAAAATCCACTTGTTTTATGAATTTGAGACACACAAGCAGCTAAAAATAGATGCTGATTTGTATATTTGTACCATATGAGTATGAATATGGTATGCTAGTGAGCTCTCTCAGAAATATAGCAGGTATTGAAAATTACAAACTTCTTGGAATTTAGGACCTTATGCTTGTTAAGCTCTGAAGAGAGTTTCTTCCTTTTAAGCAAAAAAAAAAAAACAAAAACAAAAACAAAAAAAAACAAAAAACAAAAAACAAAAAAAAAACATCTTTGTCAGTTTGCAAGAAGGGGCTATATTCTTATTTCTAAATATGCTCCTTGTTATTAGCCATTGTGTTCATTTAGCTTAGCATTTGAAGTTTAATTTGAGATATTTTTCTTTAGCTGTATAAAGGGTCCAGGGTAGGGGAAATAAAAATTTATATTTCTACTATATATTCTACTCAAGTTTACAACTGCCTCTTTAAAAACAATGCTCATGTAGTGTTGCACTAAATATTTTCACAATATAAATAATTCTAGTTTTGTGTGTCCATAATTCTGTTAACTGTTTTGTTTTTTTTTTTTTTTTTACTTATAGCCAAAAAGAAGATCAGCCAGACTGTCTGCTGTAAGTGGTCTTTTTAAAACGCTTCTCATGTATTGTAAAATGTACTTTTAAAATTCAGGGAATCCTACACAATACTACCTATTTAGTACAAGATTTATTTTGGATGTTGTTGTAAAAAATTTCACACTAAGGACATGTTTGTTTGTTTGTTTTTCCTAGTGCTTGGTCCGAACTATACCCATTTATTGAAATTAAGAGGTTGGATTTCATTATTAGTAATCTGTCTTCAATTATGATTTTTTCCTCCCCCCAACCATGACTTGTGTTTTTTGATGCAGATGCCCGTGCCCATTACACCAGAGTTGAAGCCCAAAAGAACATCGATTACAAAGGTAAAATTCAACATGCAATGTTGACAGAAGATTACTCTTCTTTAGAAATAATTTTTTTGGAGGGGCGCCTAGGTGATGTGGCTGTCGGTGAAGCATCTGACTTCGGCTCAGGTCATGATCTCAGGGTTCATGGGTTTGAGCCCTGCATCAGGCTGTATGCTGATAGCTCAGACCCTGGAGCCTGCTTTGAATTCGGTGTCTCCCTCTCTCTCTGCCCCTCCCCCACTCACTCGCACACGCGCGCGCGCTCTCTCTCTCTCTCTCTCTCAAAACTAAACATTAAAAAACATTTAAAAATAATATTTTTGGAAAGGCATACAGCTGATCATTTTGCTTTCTTTACTTTCTGTTTAGCTAGTAATATGTTATATTATACCATATGGTACATGTAAACTTTTTGAGTAAGGAATATTTGTTCACGTTCTGTGATTGTCTACCGTATTTTGACATTTTTATTAGGAAGAAACAAAATAAAATTTTAGTTGGGTAGACTTGTAAAATATATATGCCTTTGACATCATATAGTCACAACACCAATATTGCTGGAAAAACAAAAGGTGTAAACTGTAGTAACCAAAATAATGCTTTGTAATAATAGTAGTAACTAACATTTGATAATACTTTACAGTTTGCAAAGTGTTTTCACATAAACTATTTTTATTTTTATTTATTTATTTATTTATTTTTATTTTTCAATATATGAAATTTATTGTCAAATTGGTTTCCATACAACACCCAGTGCTCATCCCAAAAGGTGCCCTCCTCAATACCCATCACCCACTCTCCCCTCCCTCCCACCCCCCATCAACCCTCAGTTTGTTCTCAGTTTTTAACAGTCTCTTATGCTTTGGCTCTCTCCCACTCTAACCTCTTTTTTTTTTTTCCTTCCCCTCCCCCATGGGTTTCTGTTAAGTTTCTCAGGATCCACATAAGAGTGAAAACATATGGTATCTGTCTTTCTCTGTATGACTTATTTCACTTAGCATCACACTCTCCAGTTCCATCCATGTTGCTACAAAGGACCATATTTCGCTCTTTCTCATTGCCATGTAGTACTCCATTGTGTATATAAACCACAATTTCTTTATCCATTCATCAGTTGATGGACATTTAGGCTCTTTCCATAATTCGGCTATTGTTGAGAGTGCTGCTATAAACATTGGGGTACAAGTGCCCTTATGCATCAGTACTCCTGTATCCCTTGGGTAAATTCCTAGCAGTGCTATTGCTGGGTCATAGGGTAGGTCTATTTTTAATTTTCTGAGGAACCTCCACACTGTTTTCCAGAGTGGCTGCACCAATTTTCATTCCCACCAACAGTTGCAAGAGGGTTCCCGACATAAACTATTTTTAAATGAACATAATTGATATTCTATACTCTAATGTTATGGCTAATGACATTAGAAATAGAAATAGCCTCAATATTAAGTTCGTTTCTCCATGTTGTTATTTCTTTCTTTCTTTCTTTCTTTCTTTCTTTCTTTCTTTCTTTATAACTGTGTGCAAATATAATACTAGTAATTTTTTAAACTGCTTTACTGAGGTATGACTGATATTTTAGAGATTGGTTAACTTCCTAAAATCATAAATGCTTAAAGCTAGGAGGAACATTAAAATCCTCGAATCCCATCATTTTGTGATTGGAGAAACTGTAAATTACAGGCATATTTATAAATCGCTTTGAATTATTTGATTAAAAGATACTGCTGGGGCCGCCTGGGCTGTTCAGTTGGTTGAGCGTTCAACTCTTGATTTTGGCTGGGGTTATGAGCCATGGGTTCCAGCCCTGCATCAGCTCCACGCTAAGTGTGGAGGCTGCTTGGGATTCTCTCTCTCTCCCTCTGCCCTTCTCCCTGCTCACATACTTTCTCTCTCAAAAATAAAAAGAAAGATACTGTTAAAACTAGGGCAAGTGAAGTTTTAGTAACAAGTAACAACAGGAGAGAAAAGTTTAAAAAATTTTTTTTCTATTTAACATTTCAAGGTCACTATTCTATGAAATTGGGTACTCAATTTATAGGCTATTAAGATAGTAAACACTTTATTTCCATTAAAATTAGAAGATAATGTTATAATAAAACAAACACTATATAATCCTGGACTTTAAAATGCGTTATTATACTTGACTCTCTGTTTTTCGTGTGTTAAAATAGTAATAATATATCTATATTGTATTTTATAGTTTCTAAAGCAATTTCACATATATTTTACCATTTGTTCCTAATAACACCCCTATGAGGTAGGTGGAATTACTCTTTTTTACATATAAAAAAACATGCACAAAAAGATTTATACTTTTGCTCAAGATCACATCAAGTAAGTAGCAGATCCAAAATTCAAACACAGGTTTTCTGGCATCTTCACCCAGTGCTCTTTACTCACATAGGCAAAGAGCTTTCTTGGTAAAGCAATCATGATTCAAGTCATTTCAAAACTTGTAGAACGTATATTGAATCACTTATGTCCCCAGGAAATCTCTTAAAATATATATAAAGTGATGCCCTTGCTAGTGTTTCTCTTAATTATTAGTCACTGGAGGCTTTGCAATAAACAAAACCCTGTTGCTAATTATTAGACATGACAGATAAACTGGCCCCCTCTAGTCAAAAAGAGTTAATTTATAAAAATCTAATCTGATGCAGGCAATTAGCTTTGAGTGGTCAATGGTCAGTATTCTAACTTGTTGCTTCTCATCTAAAAGAAAATGTATTTGATTTATATCAGAAGAATATTATTCATTTTTAATGCTGCTTTGGGTTTACAATGGAGGTAAAAGTGTCGAGTGATGATTTTATTGATATTAAGTTTATATGGATATTTTAATCTTTTTATAAATCATTACAGCAGCTGATAAAATAACCTGGGCCATTTAATTAGCACACCACTTAAGTTGTATATTTGTTTTTATTATTCTGTGTTGCTGGACAGAAAATGAAGACAGAACATGATACGATGGAAAAAAACACAGATACAAGTGCCAAAGCAATAACTGAAAACAAGAAAGAAGTCATTAAAGAAGAATATAGTGATGAAAATGGAGAAGCCAAAATTATGGAGGTATTTTAAATATTAACAGATTTATCCATTTGAAAGATCAACAATGGGTACAACTGAAGGAAATCTTGTTTGACTTGCAGTTTAAAAGTTGAGAAACATTAAATGAGTAGTGGTTCTATACTGTGTTAGTCCATTCCAGCTGCCATAACAAATACCACAGACTAGGTAGCTTATAAATAACATAAATTTATTTCTTATAGTTCTGGAGGCTGAGAAGTCCAAGATCAAGGCACCAGCATTTTTGGTGTCTGGTGAGGACCTGCTTTCTGTTTTATACACAGCAGTCTTCTTGCTGTGTCCTGACATGACAGAAAGGGTGAGAGAGATCTCTGGGGTCTCTTTTGTAAGGACACTGATCTCATCCATAAGGGCTCTTCCCTCATGACCTAATCACTTCTCATAGGCCCTACCTCCAGGTAGGGGATTAGGTTTCATCATATAAATTATGGAGAACACAAATATTCAGTTTATAACATATAATAGTATTGAAGGGGAAAATAAGAAAATGAATTTAAAATATGAGAGTTTACAGGTATAAGTAGTGAGAATATTGGGTTTGCATTGCTATTGGTAGAATAATGACAGTGATCATGACTTAGTAATAATAAAATGACTTTTATTAAATAGAGAGCAATCCTTTATTCCTTTTGTTGGCAAATGGTCTATTCATAAATCCCTTTGCAAGATCATATGATTCTTTTCCCCTTGCAGATTGCAAAACAAATTATTATGTAAATGTTTCTTATAGATATTTATTTGCATATTTAATGCATACCATAGTTTTTGATATTGCAGTAAAACACTGAAAATGGGATGTAGTGCCAAATATACAAACCAAAGCTGTGCAAATAGGGAAAAAAATTTTGTAAGTGATCCTATGCTATATGGTGAAAGACTTTTATTTCTTATTTACATTATTTTTTGTTTAAATTTAGTTAATTAACATACAGTGTAATACTAGTTTCAGGTATAGAATTTAGTGAGTCCTCACTTACATACAACACCCAATGCTCATCACAAGTGCCCTCCTTAATACCCATCACCCATTTAACCCATCCCTACACCAACCTCCCCTCCAGCAAACATCAGTTTGTTCTCTGTAGTTAAAAGTCTGTTTTCTGATTTGGCTCTCTTTTGTTCCCCTATGTTCATCTGTTTTGTTTCTTAAATTACACACATGAGTAAAATCATGTGGTATTTATCTTTTTCTGACTGACTTATTTCACTTAGCATAAGGCTCTTTAGCTCTCTCTAGCTCCATCCATGTCTTCACAAATGACAAGATTTCAATCCTTTTTATTCCATTGTATGTATGTATATATATGTATATATGTATGTGTGTATATATATATATATATATATATATATATATATACACACCACATCTTATATATCCATTCATCAGATGGTGGACGTTTGGACTTTTCCCATAATTTGGCTATTGTTGATAATGCTATAAATATTGGGGTGCATGTATCCCTTCAAATCACTATTTTTGTATCCTTTGAGTAAATGCCTAGTAGTACAATTGGTGGAACATAGGGTAGTTCAATTTTTAACTTTTTCGGGAAGCTACATACTATTTTCCAGAGTGACTCCTCCACTTTGCATTCCAACCAACAGTGCAAGAGGGTTCCCCTTTCTCCACATCCTTGCCAACACCTGTCATTTCCTATATTGTTAATTTTAGCTGTTGAGACTGGTGTGAGGTGATATCTTATTGTAGTTCTGATTTGTATTTTCCTCATGATGAGTGATATTGAGCATCTTTTCATGTGTCTATTAGCCATCTGGATGTCTTCTTTGGGAAAATGTCTATTCATATCTTCTGCCCACTTTTTAACTGGATTATTTGAGTGTTGAGTTTGATAAGTTCTTTATAGATTTTGGATACTAACACTTTATCAGATATGTCATTTGCAAATATCTTCTCCAATTTCATTGGTGGCCTTTTAGTTTTGTTGTTTGTTTCCTTTCCTGTGCAGAGGCTTTTTATCTTGATGAAGTCCTGATAGTTTATTTTTGCTATTGTTTCCCTTGCCTCAGGAGATATATCTAATAAGAAGGTGCTATGGGAAATGTCAAAGAGGTTGCTATATGTGTTATCCTCTAGGATTTTGATAGTTTCCTTTCTCAAATTTAGGTCTTTTATCCATTTTGAATTTATTTTTCCATATGGTGTAAGAAAGTGGTCCAGTTTCATTCTTTTGCATGTTGCTGTCCATTTTTCCCAACACCATTTGTTGAAGAGACTGTCTTTTTCCCATTGCATATTCTTTCCTGCTTTGTCAATGACTAATTGACCATACAGTTTTTGGTTCATTTCTAGGTTTTCTATTCTGTTCAATTGATCTATGTGTCCATTTTTGTGCCAGTACCATACTGTTTTGATCACTACAGCTTTGTAATGTAACTTGAAGTCTGGAATTGTGATGTTTCCAGATTTACTTTTCTAAGGTTGCCTTGGATATTTGGGAACTTTTGTGGTTCTATACAAATTTTAGAATGGTTTAGCTCTGTGAAAATGCTGGTGGTATTTTGGTAGGAATTGCATTCAATGTGTAGATTGCTTTGGGTAGTATAGACATTTTAACACTATTTGTTCTTATAATCCATGAGCATGGAATATTTTTCCATTTCTTTGTGTCATCTTCAATATCTTTCATAAATTTTTTATAGTTTTCAGAATAGAGATCTTTTACCTCTTTGGTTAGGTTTATTCCTAGGTATCTTATTGTATTCGGTGTAATTGTAAATGGGATTGATTCCTTGATTTCTCTTTCTGCTGCTTCATTATTGGTGTATAGAAATGCAACCTATTTCTCTACACAATTTTGTATCCCGTAACTTTATGGATTCATGTATCCATTCTATCAATTTTTGGTGGAGCCTTTGGGTTTTCACTGTGTACAGTATTATGTCAACTGCAAAATTTGAAAGTTGGCCTTCTTCCTTGATGATTTGGATGCATTTATTTCTTTGTGTTTTCTGATTGCTGAGGCTAGGACTTCCAGTACTATGTTAAATAACAGTGGTGAGAATGGATATACATGTCTTGTTCCTGACTATAGAGGAAAAGCTCTGTTTTTCCCCATTAAGGGTAATGTTAGCTGAGTTTTGTATATGGCCCTTATGATGTTGCGGTGTGCTCCCTCTATCCCTACTTTGATGTGGGTTTTTATCATGAATGGATTTTGTACTTTTTCAAATGCTTTTTCTTCATCTATTGAGAGGATCATAAGATTCTTTTCTTTTATTAATGTGTTGTATCACATTGATTCATTTGCAAATATTGAACCACCCTTGCAACCCAGGAATAAATCCCATTTGATTGTGAAGAATGATTTTGTCAATGTATTGTTGGATTTGGTTTGCTAGTATTTTATTGAGAATTTTTGCATCCATGTTCATCAGGGATATCAGGGCTATTGCCCTGTAGTTGTTGTTGTTGGTGGTGGTGGTGGTGGTGGTGGTGGTGGTGTGTGTGTGTGTTTTAGCAGAATTCTTACCTGGTTTTGGTATCAGGGTAATGCTGGTTTCATAGAATTAATTTAGAAGTTTACTTTCCATTTCTATTTTTTTGGAATTGTTTAAGAAGAATATATATTAACTTTTCCTTAAATGTTTGTTAGAATTCCCCTGTGAAGTCATCTGGCTCTAGACTTTTGTTTGTTGGGAGATTTTTGATTACTGATTCGATTTCTTTGGTGGTTATCAGTCTCTTCAAATTTTCTATTTCTTTCTGTTCAGTTTTGGTAGTTTATGGTTCTAGGAATGTATCCATTTCTTCCAGATTCTCTGATTTGGTAACATATAGGTTTTTTTTGTAATATTCTCCTATAATTCTATTTCTGTGGTGCTGACTATTATTCCTCCTCTCTCATTTGTGATTTTATTTATTTGTGCCCTTTCTCTTTTCTTTTTGATAAGTCCTGCTAGGGGTTTATCAATTTTATTAATTTTTCCAAAGAAATCAGCTCCTCGTTTTTGTTTGTTTTTTCTGTATCATTTATTTCTTCTCTAATCTTTATTATTTCCCTTCTTTTGCTGCTTTTAGGGTTTGTTTGTTGTTCTTTTTCTAGCTCCTTTAGGTGTAAGGTTAGGTTGTTTATTTTAGATTTTTCTTGCTTCTTGAGGTAAGCCTGTATTGTTATATATACTTCCCTCTTATGATTGCTTTTGCTGCATCCCAAAAGTTTGGACCATTGTGTTTTCATTTTAATTTGTTTCCATGTATTTTTAAATTCCTCTTTGATTTCCTGGTTAACCCATCATTCTTTAGTAGGATGGTCTTTAACCTCCATGTATTTGTGGACTTTCTGAATTTTTTCTTGTGATTGACTTCAAGTTTCATAGTACTGTGGTCAGGAAATATGCATGGTATGATCTCAGTCTTTTTGTACTTGCTGAGGTCTGAGTTTTGACCTAGTATGAGATCTCTTCTGGAGAAAGTCCCATGTTCACTCGAGAAGAATGTGTATTCTGCTGCTTTAGGATGAAATATTCTGAATGTATCTGTTAAGTCTATCTGGTCCAGTATGTCATTCAAAACCATTGTTTCCATGTTTATTTTCTGTTTAGATGATCTGTCCATTGATGTACTTGGGGTTTTTAAAGTCCCCTATTATTATTATATTATTGTCAGTGAATTCATTTATGTTTGTTATTGTTTTATATATTTGGGTGCCTCTATGTTGGGTGCATAAATATTTATAATTGTTAGATCTTCTTTCTGGATAGTCCCCTTTATTATGATATAGTGCCCTTCTTTATCTCTTGTTACAGTCATTGGTTTAAAATCTAGTCATTCTGATATAAGTATTGCCACTCCAGCTTTGTTTTGATGTCCATTTGAAAGACAAATGTTTCTCCATCCCCTCACTTTTAGTCTGCATGTGTCTTTAGGTCTAAAATGAGTTTCTTGTAGGCAGCATCTAGTTTGGGCTTGTATTTTTATCCATTCTGACACCCTGTGTCTTTTGATTGGAGCATTTAGTCCATTTCCATCCAAATTAATTATTGATAGGTATGTATTTAGTGCAATTTTATTACTTGTTTTGTCATTGTTTCTGGAGATTCTCTCTGTTCATTTCTAGTCTTTGTTGCTTTCAGTCTTTCCTTCCCACTCAGAGTCCCCTGTAATATTTCTTGCAAGACTTTTTTAGTGGTCACCAACTCCTTTAGGTTTTTGTTTTGTTTTATTTTGTTTTGTTGTTGTTGTTTTTGTTTGTTTGTTTTTGTCTGGGAACCTCTTTATCTCTCCTATCCTGAATGATAGACATGCTGGATAGAATATGCTTGGCTGTAGATTTTTACCATTCAGTACATTGAATCTATCATGCCACTCCCTTCTGGCTTGCCAAGTTTCTGTGGAACCTTATTGGTCTTACCTTGTACTTTATGGACTTCTTTTGTCTTGCTGCTTTTAGAATTTTTGTTGTTATTGTTTATCACCATATTTTGTATATGTAACTACCATATGTCTTTGTGTTGGCCTGCTTTTGTCAGTTTTGATGGGAGTTCTCTTTGCCTCTTGTATTTGGACGAATATTCCCTTCCCAAGATTAGGGAAGTTTTCAGCTGTATTTCCTCAAGTAAACTTCCTGCCCCTTTTCTCTCTTGTTCCTGTGGGATGCGTATGATAGGAATGCTATTATGTTTGATGGGGTCACTGAGTTCTCTAAGCCTACTCTCATGATCCAAAATTTTTCTTCTCTGTTTTGTTCAGCTTCATTATTTTCCATATTTCCATCTTCTATATCACTTATTTGTTCCTCTGCCTCTTCCATCTTGTGGTCATTACATCCAGTCTGTTTTGAATCTCAGTTATTGCAATTTTCATTTTGGCTGGATTGTTTTTTAGCTCTTTTATCTCTGTGACAAGTGCCTCCCTAATATTTTCCATGCCTTTTTCAAGACCAGCTAGTATCCTTACGATTGTTGCTTTAAATTCTGGATCAAGCATATTACTTATGTTTGTTTCAATTAGATCCCTGGCCATGACCTTTTCCTGTTATTTCTTTAGGGATGAATTCCTCCATCTGGGCATTTTTCTAGGTCTCTATCTTCTTCTCTGTGTTAGAAAAGCCAGTTATGCTTCCTGCTCCTGAGAGTAATGGCTTTATGAAGAAGAGGTCATATAATGTTCAGGGCCTGGCTCTTCAGGAAGTGTCTGTTGTGTGCTGCATGCGCTCTGCTGCTGTGTTTGGCTGCTCTATCCTTCAGGTCAGTCATTTATAAGGGTTGTTCTTGCCTGCAGTGGGAAGTGTTTGGACCTTGGCCAGAGGGTTGCAAATTTTAACTAGGTGTGCTCTGGTCTGCTTATTAAGAGATCTGATGCTATTTCGACTAGAGCTGAAGCTTTGCAGAAATCTGTGGTCAATAGAAGTGGTGTGTGTGGGAGGTCGTGCTAGTCTTCTGAGGAAGGGGCTCACTGCACTGGTCCTTAGGCACACTTGCCTGAGAAAAGCAGTACCAGCAGAGTACAGGGTGTTAGGACTTGGTGTAAATAGGTTAAGCAGCCAGTGTTGTTCCTGTGCTGTCTACTGAGGTAGGTTTATGCTGAGGGGCAGGGGAGGGAAATGGCGCCAACCCATTCCTCTGTACCTAGGACCTCTAAATCTCTAGTCTTTGAGCCCCACTGGTGGCAAACCACAAAAATCAGCCTCTTTCATTTTCCCAGCCAATGGCTTTGGGTAAGCATTCTCCTTGTGCATTTTCCTGTGTGTTCCACTCTCTCTCAACTTTCTCTGCAACCACAGATCTCTCCCTTCCACAGCACATGTGATCCATTTCACCCCCAAACCACATCTCCATACTTTCTGCCTTCCTTGATGTGGCCTCTTCTCTCCCTCTAGTTGTGTAGTTTGTTCTATGAATCCTCAGGTAAATTTCTTGGGTATTCAGAATCATTTGATAGTTATCTAGCTGTATTTGAGGGATGATGCAAACCTATTATCTGCCTACTATGCTACATCTTAGCTCTCCCCCACAGCCTACCCAAAGAGTTTTCAAGTAACTTTTACAAAGAAAACCTAAATCTCACCATTATAGAAACAAAATATTATTTCCTCAAAAGAATGCATTTTATTTACTCACTGAGAATTGCTGATATAGAATATATGTCATTTTTCCATATTTACTCTGTTTCCCATATTTGTAATGAAAATTATTTATATGAATATATTTTCCTGAATTTATTGTTCCAAATATCCATTTCTACATATGTGTGTGGAATTATTTTAGTTAATTATATCTCTTAGGATGTTTTCCTTATATCTTGATATTTGGGAGGTGTTTTTCACAATAAAATTACTTTCTTATAAATGGAGATCATTCTTTTTATAAAAGAATAATTATAAAACAGCTATAACTCTGTCTAAATACTTAAGGAGAACAATTCCAAATTTATAAATATAATCTTGTTTATTTCCTCTCTATATATAGGCACCAGCTCCTGAAAAAGAACTTGAGGAAATGAACGAAGAAAAAAATGAAGATGTTGAAGGAGAGGGAGTAGAAAAGAATGAAGCAGTGTCACCAGCAAGAAAAGAAGATGAGAGATATCAGAAAGGAGATGGAGAAGATCAATACAAAAAAGAAGAGAAAGGAGAAGATGGGCAAGAGAACAAAGATAGAAAAGGAAAAGAAGATAGAAAAGAGGATGAAGATAGGAAAGAAAAAGAAGAGGGAAAGGAGGAAGAAGACAAAAAAGAGAAAGGATATGAAAAAAGAGGTGAAGATGGAAAATGGAAAGAAGATAGCAAAGAGAAAGAAGAAGAAAGAGAGAAAGGACATGAAAAAGTGGATGAAGATGGAAAGGGAAAAGGAGAAGATAGCAAAGAATTGGAATGTGAAAAAGACAAAGGAGAAGAAAAACTGGGAGAAGAAAGAAAAAAGAATGAAGATGAAAAGGAGAATAAAGGTGGAAAAGAGAATGAAATTGGAAATGAAGAAGAAGATGGAAATAAGCAAGAAGGTAGAAAAGAGAAAGGAGAAGATGGAAAGGAGGGCAAAGATGGAAAAGAGGAAGATGAAACAGAAGAAAATGGAAAGGAAGATGGGAAAGATGGAAGAGATGGAAAGGAAAATAAGAAGGCTAAATTGGGAAAGGAAGTAGCTGATAAAGAAGAGGCCAAAAAAGATGAAAAAAAAGGAGAATCTCAGAATATTGTTTAAAGCTTCCCTATATAGTATCATAATTTGGTAATATGTGCCTCCATGTTGTAATGTTAATAGAGATGAATATTTTTTATCAAATATTGTATAAACACAACTTTTCTTTAGCATCAATGTAATTTCAGAACATCTTCATGCTGATTATTCATCACAAAGTAGCTAACATGAAACATTTTTACATTTTGTGATTATAATAGTGGAATATATAAAAATATTCTTTCAACTTTTTGAGTGACTTTCCTTTTGTGTAAGTTATGTATTAAATCTGTGAATTTTAATTTTACTTGTATGTGATCAAGTCACAATGTGGGGATATCATGAAAGATTGTTACAACATTCTTATGGTTCTCTAGGTTGTTTTTATTAAAAAAAAGTGAAATATTTTCTGTAATGCAAAGAGTTAGAATTCTTTCCCAAAAATAACTTTATTAACAGCTTGTGAACAAATAAAATTGTAATTCCATTTTAAAAAGATTTACACATTTTTTTTCAAATGGACAGTTCTGATTATATATGTATCCACAAAATTTTACTGGGTTGATCTTAATAAAAATTCTCTTCAAAAATAGTTGTAGTTTTTTATATCTCTAAAAATGTAGTTAGTGAAATATTATAGCATTTAATTTTTTATATTGTGATATTCATAAAAATTTAAAAGTTTTTTTGCACTGAGATAAAATTAACATAAAATTTACCATTTTAACCATTTCCAATTCAGTGGTTTTTAGTACATTCACAATGTTGTGTGATTACCACCACTACCTAATTCCAGGACATTTTCACCCAAATAAAAACCAAAGTGCCAATTAGTAATCTTTATATTCTCAACTCCCTCCTCACCTGTCCCTGGTAGCCACTAATTTAGTTTCTTTATAGATTTGCCTATTCTAGATATTTCATAAAAATAGAATCATGCAACGTGTGGCCTTTGTGTCTGGCTTATTTCACTTAGGATAATGTTTTCAGGTTCATTGATGTTGTAGCATGTATCATTACTTCATTTATTTTTATGGCTGAATAATATATTACATTGATATACTACATTATTTCTTGATGAACATTTGAGTTGTTTCTATGTTTTCTCAATTATGTATAATGCCGTTATGAATATCCGTGTACATGTTTTTGTGTATATATATATTTTTATTTCTCCTAGGTATATATTCTAGGAGTAGAGTCACTGGACCAAATAGTCATGCTATAACTTTTTGAGGGTCTTCCAGACTGTTTTCCAAAGTGGCTTCAGCATTATATATTCTCACCAGCAATATAGGAGGGTTCTAATTTCTCCACTTTCTTGTCAATACTTCTTATAATCTATATTTCATTATGTAACCATCCTAGTGGGGTGATATGGGGGTGATTAAAATTATGGTGATTTTGATATGCATTTCCATAATGATGTTGAGCATCTTCCCATGTGCTTATCAGCCATTTGTGTATCTTTGGAGAAATGTCTAACAAATCCTTTGCTCATTTTCACTTGGGTTGTCTTTTTAGTATTGTGTTGTAAGATGTGTACATATTTTATATATAAGTGCCTTATCAGTTATAATATTTGCAAAAATTTTCTCCCATTCTATGGGTTGTCTTTTCATTTTCTTGATAGTGTCCTTTGATGCATAAAAGTTTTTAATTTTGATTTAAGTGTAATTTACCTTTTCTTTCATTGCTTGTGTTTTGTGTGGCATATCTAAGAATCTGGAGCCAAACCCAGGTCACAAAGACATACATCCATATATCTTAAGAGTTTTATAGTTTAACTCTTACATTTAAGTCTCTGATATATTTTGTGTTAAATTTTCTACATGGTGTGAAGTAGGGGTCCAACTTTATTAATTTACATGTGGTCATCCATTTGTTCAAGCACCATTTCTTGAAACACTATTTCCCTATTGAATAGTCTTAGCACTCTTCAAAAATGAATGGACCATAGATGTATGGATTTATTTCTGCACCCTCAAATCTATACCATTAATGTATATGTCTATATGTCAGTACCATACCTTTGATTACTGTAGCATTGTAGTAATTTTTGACATCAGAGAGTATGTGTCCTCCAATTTTGTTCTTGGTTGTTCAGGGACCCTTATAATTCCATATAAGTTTTAGGATCAGTTAGTCCATTTCGCCAAAGAAAAGGCAGTTGAAATTTTGCTTAAGGATCACAATAAATATACAGATAAGTTTTGAGAATATTGCTATACCAAGAAAATTTTCTTTCAGTACATTAACACAGGATGTCTTCTCATTTATTTAGGGTAGCTTTCATTTCTTTCAGCAATATTTTGCAGTGCTTTATGTACCAGTCTTATACCTCCTTTATTAAATTTATTCCTAAGTGTTTTATTATTTTTGATGCTATAAATGGATTTCTTATTTCCATTTTGGATTGTTCATTGCTACTACCTAGACACAACTGAGTTTTGAATATTAATCTTGTATCCAATTTTGCTGAACTAGTTTATTAGATTTGGTAGGTATTTTGTGGATTCTTCAGAGTTTTTTTTCTAATTTTTTTTTTAAATTGTATCCTGCAACTTTGCTGAATTCATGTATCAGTTCTAGCAGACTTTTGGTGGAGTCTGTCAGGTTTTCCATATAGAGTATCATGTCATCTGTGAAAAGTGAAAGTTTGACTTTATCTTTGTCAATTTTGATGACTTTGATTTCATTTTGTTCTCTGATTGCTGATACTAGGACTTCCAACACTATGTTATACAACAGCGGTGAGAGTGGACATCCCTGTTGTGTTCCTGATCTCAGGGGGAAAGCTCTCAGTTTTTCCCCATTGAAGGTGTTATTAGCTGTGTGCTTTTCATAAATGGCTTTGATGATGTTTAAGTATGTTCCTTCTATCCCAACTTTCTTGAGGGTTTTTATTAAGAAAGGATGCTGAATTTTTTCAAATGCTTTTTCTGCATCTATTCACAGGATCATGTTTCTTATCTTTTCTTTTATTAATGTGATGTATCATTGATTGATTTGTGAATATTGAACCAGCTCTGCATCCCAGGAATGAATCCCACTTGATCATGGTGAATAATTCTTTTTATATGCTGTTGAATTTGATTTGCTAGTATCTTATTGAGAATTTTTGCATCCACATTCATCAGGGATATTGGCCTGTAGTTCTCCTTTTTTTGTTGGGTCTCTGTCTGGTTTGGGAATCAAAGGAATGCTGGCTTCATAGAATGAGTCCAGAAGTGTTCCTTCCCTTTCTATTTTTTGGAACAGTTTGAGAAGGACAGGTACTATGACTATTTAAAAAAATTTAAGTTTATATATTTATTTTTAGAGAAGAGAGAGCAAGCGGGGGAGGGGCAGAGAGAGAGAGAGAATCCCAAGCAGACTCTGCGCTGTCAGCACAGAGCCTGACGCAGGGCTCAAACTCATAAACTGTGAGATTGTGACCTGAGCTGAAACCAAGGGTCAGATTCTTTTTATTTCTTTTTTTAATTTTTTTAATGTTTATTTTTGAGAGAGACAGAGACAGAATGCGAGTGGGTTAGGGGCAGAGAGAGAGAGAGAGGGAGACACAGAATCCGAAGCAGGCTCCAGACTCCAAGCTATCAGCACAGCCCGATGTGGGGCTCAAACTCACAAGCTGTGAGATCATGACCTGAGCCAAAGTCAGACGCTCAATGGACTGAGCCACCCAGGTGCCCCCAAGAGTCAGATTCTTAATCAACTGAGCCACCCAGGTGCCCCCAGAGTTTTCTATTCATAAGATCATGTCATTTGTAAATAAAGATCATTTTGCTTCTTTCCAATGTGGATGTCTTTTTCCCTTTTTTCTCTTGCTTGATTTCCTTGGTTTTAAAAAGACTCCATGAATATTAAGAATAAAAAAGGAAGTAAGTAAATCCAGAAGTCCAGCTTCCAAAGCATACAATTCTGACTCTTTCCCAGAGCTGGGAAACCTTTTCATACCATTTCATATCATGTCTCAAAATTTACTAAAATGCTACAGTAATCAAAACTGACCTAAAAGGGCAGGTTAAATCTCTAAGCACATTGTCTATAACCTCCCACTTCCTAGCCAAATTCTGCAGCCACAGAAAATGTACTGTCATAACTTCCAATATAACAACTGGTTTTTTAAACACCTTAGTCCCTTTCATTTCCAAGGCTAAAATAAAAGTAACAATGCTTGTTTTCTCTTAAAAAACACATTCCAAGTGATGGGTAGAAATATGGTAATGAGTAATCTTAACTTTTCATGTGAAATTCTACCCTCTACATAAAGCAGTTAGCCATCTTCACCTTACAACATTTTTTAACTATATATCTATTGATATATATATATATATATATATATATATATATATAGCATTCATATTACAAGAATGTCATAGTATACTACAGAAGGATCATTCTTTCACACTACGAAACTAAACACTTCTCCAGGACTTGTATTATTTTTTGATATTTTCATTGGATCCTACATTCCCTTTACCATAAAAACTTTGATACACACAATTTCTCTTCTAAACGTTTCAAAAATAGTAAGTTGTGAAGGGGAGAGTGGAATAGAGGAGTGTTAATTTAAAGAAACAGTATACCATCACTATAAGTGAAAGTGGATATAAATTATAAATCTATACCAGAAAAATACTTAATAAAATTATGGAGAAACAGACAAAGGTATGCAAAAATCTTTAGGAAATACCACAGAGAAAAGTTGTTTAAGAAATGTACTTGGAGTTTTCTTAGTAATATGAAGTATCCTTTATTAACTATCTCATTGGCAATGCTAGTTTTTGGTAATATACTGATTCATCACAATAATTGATTTTCTGAGTATATAGTGTTGAAGTTTTAATAAAAGTTCTGTCATGACTTTAAAGTGTTTGCCCTATTAATAAGCATGTTTTTGGCTAGTTATAGCATGTCTCAGGATAAAAATTTTTAATGTGAATAACCTTTGAAATCATTTTCTAACTAGATGGTAAGGTATAATTCAGTTTATTGCTGTACCTTGATAAAAAAAATAACTATACATAATATTTCAGGGTATATCTGCTACATAAAACAAAGCCTGCCCTCAGTGTTTCCCTCTAATAACACCTAAAATGTTTCAAGCTGAACGTTATTAATCCTTATAAAAGTCCCATGTTTAAGATGGTGTCAGCAAAAGGAGACATAGAGCTAGGGCATGTCAGAGTTGGAGTCCAATCTCATAATAAACCATAATATAATAAGTATTATTGATGACCTACTAAGATCACACAGATAAATACTGACACCATTTTTAAAGGTTAAGGTTTTTTTTTATTTTATTTTTTTATTTTTTAATATTTACATCGAAATTAGCATATAGTGAAACAATGGTTTCAGGAGTAGATTCCTTAGTGCCCCTTACCCATTTAGCCCATCTCCCCTCCCACAACCCCTCCAGTAACCCTCCATTTGTTCTCCATATTTATGAGTCTCTTCTGTTTTGTCCCCCTCCCTGTTTTTATATTATTTTTCTTTCCCTTCCCTTATGTTCATCTGTTTTGTATCTTAAAGTCCTCATATGAGTGAAGTCATATGATATTTGTCTTTCTCTGATTGACTAATTTTGCTTAGCATAATACCCTCTAGTTCCATCCACGTAGTTCCAAATGGCAATATTTCATTCTTTTTGACTGCCGAGTAATACTCCCTTGTATAGATATACAACATCTTCTTTATCCATTCATCCATCGATGGACATTTGGGCTTTTTCCATACTTTGGCTATTGTTGATAGTGCTGCTATAAACATGGGGGTGCATGTGTCCCTTCAAAACAGCACACTTGTATCCCGTGGATAAATGCCTAGTAGTTCAATTGCTGGGTCATAGGGTAGTTCTGTTTTTAGTTTTTTGAGTAACCTCCATACTGTTTTCCACAGTGGCTGCAGAAACTTACATTCCCACCAACAATGCAAAAGAAATCCTCTTTCTCCGCATCCTCGCCACCATCTGTTGTTGCCTGAGTTGTTAATGTTAGCCATTCTGACAGGTGTAAAGTTGTATCTCATTGTAGTTTTGATTTGTATTTCCCTGATGATGAGTGATGTGGAGTATTTTTTCATGTATTGGTTGGCCATCTGGATGTCTTCCTTGGGGAAGTGTCTATTCATGTCTTTTGCCCATTTCTTCACTGGATTAATTGTTTTTTGGGTGTTGAGTTTGATAAGTTCTTTATAGTTTTTGGATAGTAACCCTTTATCTGATATGTCATTTGCAAATATCTTCTCCCATTCTGTCGGTTGCCTTTTAGTTTTGCTGATTGTTTCCTTCACTGTTCATAAGATTTTTATTTTGATGAGGTCCTAGTAGTTCATTTTAAAGGTTAGGTTTTGAAAATCCTCAAATAGTAATGTTTTGGTCCTAAAATAAATATTTTTATTCAAGGTACTATTGCAACAATTTTCCAAAATTAAAAAACAGAATTGTTGAAACAAGTTGGTTAACATGTAAGGAACAGAGAAAAAGTCCAAAATCAGCTTCAGTTTAGAACCTCCTGTGCTGAAATGAAATTAAGTTAAATCTAAACCATGATAGAAGGTAAATGACTTATGTAAAGGTGCTTTTTCAGAATACAGAAAAGGATTTTTAATGTAATAACTACTCAATAGATATGATTTTTATCTTAAAATACATGAATTCAAGACAATTACATACTTTTAATAATGATACACTTGCCTCCCATGAATAGTCCCAAGGCAATGGTCTTTCAGATTATATTGACGTCCTTAAATTGGAAAATGGTAAGTAGACAAAAGTCTGATTTTGTATGGAGTAATAACCATTTTCTCTAGCATATTATCTCTCTAACTTAGAGCTGTTCATTCTTATTGTTTATTACAGACTTTGAAAATATTTTTTTGAAATTTGTTTTTCTCATTTTCTTTTATTTTAATTAAAAAAATGTATACTTATTTTTGACAGAGACAGAGTTCGAGTGGGGGAGGGGCAGAGAGAGGGAGACACAGAATCCAAAGCAGGCTGCAGGCTCTGAGCTGTCAGCACAGAGTCTAATGTGGGGCTCGAACTCACAAACCATGAGGTCATGACCTGAGCCGAAGTCAGACACTTAACCGACTGAGCCACCCAGGCGCCCCAAAATTTGTTTTTCTCATGAACATTTTCTTACATATTTATATCAAGTATCACATAAAAGTGTAGATCAAGGTGGTTTTCCTGTCTTTCAAAGAGTCAAACATTAAATCTAGAAAAATTAAATATCCTTTAAGAAACAAAACAATGATTTAGTATATGTTATCTGATAACACAGGCATTTAATCTTTTAGCAACTATATTATGCAGTCCAGGCTTTGTGGAATTTACTAAATAATATAAATTAACCCCAATGTTTATAGAAATTGAATATTACAGATCATATAAGAGAAAGGATGTGTGTGTGTGTGCGTGTGTCTGTGAGTGTGTGTGTTTCCAGAGGAGAGAGAAAGGAGTAATTACAAAGTGAGATGGATGATTTTGAAATATTTTAGTATTAGTGGTTTAAAAGGCTATTTTTTTCATACAGATTAGGCACTCTGACCAAGGGTTAAATAAATCTTCAAATATTTAGCACATATAAAAGTGTTTACTACGTGCCAAGCACTTTCTTAAGCATTTTTTATATATTATACATACATGTAAAAAACACATTTACATATAATAAACCTATGATACAGGTATTATTATTATTATTTTCACTTTATAGATAAGGAAACAAAAGCACAAAGTTCAATAGTTTAGTTTACTTGTATGAAATTCATAATTTCTGGGATTTGAACTAAGTTATGCTGTCTCTAAAACAGAAGTAACCCACAGGCCAATTTTGCCCAATAGACTTTTTGTTTTGATTTGTAAAAATACAAATCCAATGAGAAATGACAAGTACTAACCAGTGTTGCAATTTAGATTCTTTAATTCATTTAATCAATAAATATTTCTTGAGTACCTACTATGTGTCAACTAGGTACTGTTACATCTGTGAAGAAAATAGAGATTTCCTTTGCTCTCATTGATCTTATTTTCCAGCAGAGGAAATCAATATATTTTTAATTACATAAATAATTAAATGGTTACAACTTTTTAAATGTGATTACAACTTTTTTAACGTCATAGAGGAACAGTAAGGTAGCTAAAAGACAATATGACAGAGACAGAAGAATAGTGAGGTACCTAAAATACTGAAGCTAGCATTTGTAGGAGGTTAGAGGTGCTAATTTTCATGTAACATAGTGTCTAATTCATTCACCCAGACATATGAGTTCATTGAACTCAGCTGTGAGGTTCTCACTTGAGGTTTTCTGGGCCTGGAAAACTATGTATTACTTCTGCTGCATTTTGTTAGTCAAAAGAAACCAAAGTTCAGCCCAAATCCAAGAGAAAGAAAATAAACAAGGCAACAAATACAGGGAGGCATAGTTTATTGCAGACCCATATTTGGAGATTAGCTACTATGAATCTCAGTTCTCTTGTTCTCTGTTTACAGAATCCCTACATCAATGTTGGATCTTCCAGATTAATCGTCAACTATAAAATATCTTTTCTCTTATTTTTTCTCTTTTTTTCATCTTTCTGGGATTGTTCTTATATTCAATATGTTTACTGAATTTTATTTAACAAAATTAATGTTTATTTTTGAGAGAGAGACAGAGTACAAGCTGGGGAGGGGCAAAGAGAGACGGAAAAACAGAATTCGAAGAAGGCTTCAGCCTCTGAGCTGTCAGCATAGAGCTTGACACGAGGCTCAAACCCAGGAGCTGTGAGAGCATGACCTGAGTCAAAGTCAGACGGTTAACCAACTCAGCCACCCCAGGAGACCCTGTCTATTGAATTTTATATTTCTTTTTTTATTTTTAATTTCCATCAGCTCTTTTTGTTCTATGATTTTCTTTTTGTCATATCAGGCTATGCTTTTTTCTTAATGTAACATTTTTCTCTCCTTTGTCTTCCAGTATCAATATTACAACAATTTACTGCTTTTCTTTTTGCTTGGTTTGTTTTAAATTTTCTTCTATTCCCTGGATTGCTACATTTCCTCCAATGTCCTCCGTCTCCACTTTATCCCCTTTTTGATTTGTTTTGGTAACTGCCTTTAATGTTAGTTTTCGCTCAAATTCCAGGTGATTTAAGACATTTAACACTTATATTTTAGAATGAGACACTAAAAAGCTTATTGGGTGGAGCTTTGCAACTAACAGCATCATTAGCTGATGTGTAGGAATCTCACCATTTTATGAGCAGCATCTACCAATGTCATTCTCCATGAGCTTTTTCTCTTCAGTTAGTGAGTTTCTTTAGAGAGGAACCATTCAAACTCCTGTATGAATATATAAGCTTGACTACAGATATTCTGAAAACCCAACATACATGAGGAGCTGTGAGCCTCTGTGTTAGTCAGGGTTCTCCAGAGAGACAGAACCAATAAAAGATAGATAAATTAGATACATCATTGATTGATACATAGATAGATGATAGATTAGATAGATTTATTGTAAGAAATTAACTTACATAATTATGGAAACTGGCACATCTAAATCTGTAGTATGGGCCAGCAGGCTTAAAATCTAGGGGTGTCAACATTTCAGTTCCAGTCTGAGGCCAGCAGCCTAGAAAACCGGTAAAGCCAATGGTGCAGATGTAGGTAGTCAGCTAGAGAATTACTTCTTTTCTCAGGGAAATCAGTCTTTTTGTCATATCCAGGCCTTCAACTAATTGTATTAGGACAACCAACATTATAGAAGGCAATCTGCTTACTCAAAGTTCATGAATTTAAATATTAAGTTCATCCAAAAATATCTGCCAAATCGACACATAAAATTAACTATTACAGCCCCATTGATTATTATGTACACTTTCAATTAATCACTGTGATGTTTTCAAAAGGCCCCTTACCTCTCTCCTTAGTTGTGCCTAGTATCACAGAGTCCAGTGCCCTTTTGTTCCAAAGTCTCTAGTAACTAAAATTGTAGCCTATGGATACTTTGACCAATAGAATGAGGCAGAAATGGACTGAGTTGACATTAGAGGTTAAATAATACTTTGCTGTGTTAAGATATTCTGTACATTATAAAATGTTTAACAACATCCCCAGTTTCTACTAACAGGGTGCCGGTTCCATCCTCCCTCCACTTGTGAAAGCCAAAAATGTCTTCAGATATAGCTAAATCCCCTGGAGTAGAGGCATAAATAAATAAATGAATAACCCTCAGTTGAGAACCACCCATTAGTGGGTTCTGTTTCCTAATTCTTGGAACACTCACTTTTGGAATGTGTGCTCAGGAGCACTCCAACCTCCATGTGAAATGTCTGACCACCCTGAGATAACCATGCTAGGAGGAGGCCTATGACAGAGAGAAATGACCAATTAACCCTCAATTGTTTCTGCCATTCCAGCTGAGGAACCAGACACATAGGTGAAAAAGCCACCTTAAACAGCCAGTGAAGTTTTCAGATCCTCTAGCGTCTGCTACCATTCAACTGTAGTCATTTCAGGGACTCCAAATGAATACTAAGCTGATCCCTATAAGTTCACAGAATCTTGAAAGATAATAATAAATTTTTATTTTAAGCCATTAAGTTTTGGGATAGTTTGTTGCAAAATATAAGTAAATGGAATGTAAATTATCAAGGAAGTAATGCAAGAACATTTTTTAGGACTAAATCACTTAAAATTCTGGGTAAAAAGATTTATCAAATGCCCAGCACAATAAATTAAAAAGGAAAGATATCAAGGGACATCATCAGGAAGTTTTGGGACATTATGCATTAAAAGAACAACCTAAAAGCTTACAATTTTTATTCTCTCTCCCTCTCTTACCCCCCTTCATTGTGTGAGTGTGCATGTGCACAAAGGGAAATGTGCACATGTGAGTGTTCATGTGCACATTTTTTTGTTTTAAGTTTTTATTTAAATTCTAGTTACTTAATATATAGTGTAATATTAGTTTCAGGAGTTGAACTTAGTGATTCATCATTTACATATAACACCCAATGCTCATTACAAGTGCCCTATAATACCCATCACCCATTAAGTCCATCACCCTGCCCACCTTCCCTCCAGCTACCCTCAGTCTGTTGTCTATATGTAAGAGTTGATTTTTGTCTCTCTCATTTTTTTCTTTCCCCTATTTTTAGCTGTTTTGTTTCTTAAACTTCATTTATGAGTGAAATAAATGGCCTTTGTCTTTCTTTGACTTATTTTGCTTAACATAATACATTCCATCTCCATCAATGTTTTTGCAAATGGAAAGATTTCATTATTTTTTATGGATGAGTAATATTCCAGTGTGTGTGTGTGTGCGTGTGTGTGTGTGTGTGTGTGTGTATGCCACCACTTCTTTGCTTCTTTATACATTCATTAGTCAATGGACATTTGGTCTCTTTCCATAGTTTGGCTATTGCTGATAATGCAGCCATAAACATCAGGGAGTATGTGCCCCTTCAAATCAGGGTTTTTGTGTCCTTTGGGATAAATACCTAATTGTGAAATTGCAGGGTGGTAAGATAGTTATATTTTTAATTTTTTGAGGAACCCTCATACTGTTTTCCAGAGTGGCTGTACCAGTTTGCATTTCCACTAACAGTGTAAGAGTGTTCCCCCTTCTCTGAATCTTCTCCAACATTTGTTCTTTCCTGAGTTGTTAATATTAGCCATTCAGACAGGTGTAAGGTGATATCTCACCAGAGTTTTGATTTGTATTTCCATGATGATGAGTGATGTTGAGCATCTTTTCATGCATCTGTATGTCTTCTTTGGAAAAATTTCTGTTCATGTCTTCTGCCCATTTCTTTATTGGGTTGTTTTTTTGTATGTAGAGTTTGATAACATATTTAGAAATTTTGGATACTAATCCTTTATCAGATACACCATTTGCAAGTATCTTCTCCCATTCCACAAGTTGCCTTTTAGCTTCATCAATTGTGTCTTTCACTGTACAGAAACATTTTATCTTGATGAAGTCCCAATAGTTCATTTTTGCTTTTTTCCCCCTTACCTCCAGAGAGGAGTCTAGCAACAAGTTACTAAAACCAATGTCAGAGAGGTGCTGCCTGTGTTCTCCTCTAGGATTTTAATGGTTTTCTGTCTCACGCTTAGGTCCTTCATTTTGAATCTATTTTTTGTGTCTTGGGTAAGAAAGTGGTCCAGTTTCATTCTTTTGCATGTTGCTGTCCATTTTCCCAACACCATGTGGTGAAGAGACTGTCTTTTTTCTGTTGGATGTTCTTTCCTACGATGTTGAAGATTAGTTGACCGTGCAGTTGTGGGTCCATTTCTGGGTTTTCTATTCTGTTCCATTGATCTATATATATGTCTGTTTTTGTGCCAGTACCATACTGTTTTAATGACTACAACTTTGTAATATAACCTGAAGTTCAGAATTGTGATGCTTCCAGCTTTGCTTTTTTTCAAGGTTACTTTGGTCATTTGGGGTCTTTTGTGGTCCCATACAAATTTTAGGACTATTTTTTCTAGCTCTGTGAAAAATGCTGGTGACATTTTGGTGGGGATTGCATTAAATGTGTAGATTATTTTGGGTAGTACAGACATTTTACCATTATTTGTTCTCCCAATTGATGAGTGTAGCATGCTTTTCCATTTCTTGGTGTCATCTTCATACAAAAATCTGTTGCATTTCTATACATCAATGAAGCAGCACAAAAAGAAATCAAGGAATCAATTCCACGTTTTACTTAAAGGATACAAAAATACTGATTCAAAGGGATACATGCACCCTGATGTTTATAGCAGCATTATCAATAATAGCCAAACTATGGAAAAGCCTAATATCCATCAACTGATGAATGGATAAAAAAGTGGTGGTCAAAAAAATGAAATCTTGCCATTTGTAACAATATGGATGTAGTTAGAGTGTATTATGCTAAGTTAAATAAGTCAGAGAAAGGCAAAAACCATATAATTTTATATATACAGCATAATTCTACATCGTATATGTAGAATTTAAGAAACAAAATAGATGAACATAGAGGCAAAAAGAGAGGTAAATCATGAAACGGACTCTTAAGTATAGAGAACAAATTGATGGTTACTGGAAGGGAGGTGGGCGGGGGGGATGAGTTAAATACTGATGGGTATTAAGGAGGCACTTGTAATAACCACTGGGTGTGGTGTGTGGGTGATGAATCACTAAATTCTACATGTGATACTGGTGTTGCACCCTATGTTAACTAACTAGAATTTAAATAAAAACTTGAAAAAATAGATGTTACTTGATGGTTTATGTTATTGTTAAGGTCAATAACAGGCTATTAGTATTTTAGTTTTGCAGGAATCAAATGTTATACAGAGATTCTTGACTATGTGGGAGGTTGGCACCTCTAACCCCCATGTTCAAGTGCCAACTGTATATAGTGAACTGGTCTTTGACAAAGAAGCAAAGGCAATACAAGGAGCAAAAATAGTCTCTTCAACAAATTACACTCGAAGAAGTAGACATTCATATGTAAAAAGTGAACTTATACACAAACATTATACCAATTGTAAAAATTAATTCAAAGTAGCTCATAGCCCTAATTGTAAAACACAGAAATATTAAAATCATAGAAGATAACATAGAATAAAACCTACATGACTTTGGCTGTGGTGATGTCTTTTCAGATGCAATACTAAAGATATGATTCATGAAATTAATAACTAATAAATTGGAATTCATTAAAATTAAAAACTGCTCTGTCAAAGACACTATTAAGATAATTAGAATATAAGCGACAGTCGTGGAGAAAGCATTTACAAAAGATACATCTAGTAAAAGACTATTATTCAAGTTATAAAAAAAAACAACACTTAAATCTCAATAATATGAAAACAAACAACCCAACTAAAATGTGAGCCAAAGCTTAACAGACATCTCATGAAGTAAAATATACAGAGTACAAATATACATAGGAAAAGAGGCTCTACATCATATGTCTTCAAGTAAATGTAAATTAAAATATCTCAATAATGAGATACTATTACACACCTATTAGAGTGACCAATGTCCACAACACTGACAGCACCAAATACTGGTGAGGAGCTGCTGGAGCAATAAAAATTCTCATACATTTTTGGTAGGAATGCAAAACGGTACAACCATTTTGGAAGATTTTTTTTGAAGCTTCCTACAAAGCTAAACATAATCTTACCATATGAGCCAACAATCAGATAAGTAAGGTATTTACTTAACAGATTTAAAAACTTATATCCACACCAAAACCTGCACACAGATATTTATAGAAGTTTTATTTATAATTGCCAAAACTTGGAAGCAATTAAGGTGCCCTTATTTCATTAGGTGAATGAATTAATAAAATGCAATACATCCAAACAATAGAATATTATCCCACACTAAAACAATGAGGTATGGAGCAATGAATAGACATGGAGGAAGCATAAATGCATATTACTAAGTGAAAGAAGCCAATCTGACAAGGCTACATACTGTATGATTCCAACTATATTACATACTGGAAAGGGCAAAAATATGGAGATAGTGAAAAGATCAGTGGTTTCTAAGAGTTGCAAAAGGTAAAGATAAAGAGGTAGGCACAGAGAACTTTTAGAACTGTAAAAATACTCTAATATTATAATAATGGATATATGTCATTATACTTTTGTCCAAACCTATTGAATGTACAACAGCAAAAGTTAACTCTTAATTAAACAATGGACTTTATGATGTGTGTCAATGTAGGTTCATCCTTGGTAAAATTGTACCATTGTGTTGAGTGATGTAGATAATGGGGAGGCTATGAATTTGTGGGGGCAAGAGGTATGTGAGAAATCCCTGTACATTCCTCCCAATTATACTGTAAATATAAAACATCTCTTAAAAATTATCTTTAGTTAAGAAAATACAGAAAACTCAGTTCAATTTGAATTTCAAATAAACATTAATTTTTTTTAGTATAAGTATGTTCCATGCATTGGTTTCTTTTGACCTATTTAATAGATCAGTAGACACAGAATAAATTCAAAATAGTTCTTGAAGAACTACTGTGAACAAAGGCTCTACAGACAATTAAGTTTCCTAAAGGAAAAATATAATACATATATTAATATGAAAAATTTTAAAAGGAAGAGAATTTGCATAATTCATTTTATAAAACTAAGATATCCAAGGCAAAACATAGGAAAAATAACACACTAAAGAAAAATATCTTTATCTTAATAAATTGTGTCTAAGAAGTCCAAGTAAAATGTTATAAATGGAAATTGAGTACTTTGAAACAATACATATTGACAAATCAGGGTTTATTACAGTAATATAATGATAATGTAATATTGAGGAGTATATCACTAGAACACATTGACAGTTTGAAGCAAAAAAAATGACATTATATACTAACACAAGTAAAAATAATAAAAATATCTTTCATTTAATGAGTGCTTACTCTGTGCAGACTGAACAAGAGTCCAAAAGGGTATTTGAAAAAATTAAAACCAATTCCAGATTTTTTTATAGTTTTACTACACTAAAAATAGAAGCTTAATATGATCTAAAGTGTGTTTTAAAAACATACACATAAAAAGTGTCAAAGAAAACATAGAACTATTAATAATAACTTTCTCTGGGGAAGTAAAAATTAGAAGTGGGAATGGGCTATATGAAGTGTAGGCATTTCACCTTTTATTCTGTACACGTTGGTATTATTTGACTTTTTAATGATGAAAATATATTTGTGTGTTATTTGTATAATGTTTATAAATGGTTGCATATTTAAGGTAACAAAGAGCATCTACTATTGGTAAACAAAGAGCATCTACTATTGGTATTATACCGTAATCTACAAAGCAGAGGGTGCTTGCTTTTGACGAAATTATTTAAAGTTATACATATATTCTATCCATTCAAGTTAAACTCTAAAGAAGAAAAAGAAATTGCAGTATTTGAAAGAGAAAGAAAACTTTTTTATTTGTTGATGTTATGTCTTAACCCCAAAAAATCCAAGAGAATCAAATGAAAAACTTCTGTAGCTAATGAAAGAGTTCCATAGAGAAATGAGTTAATAAACAATACACACATTGCAATAGCTTTTCCTTATAATATAAGCAATAATCTTAAAAATACAATAGGAACAATGTTTTTTCTCTATAGCAATAGAGAATATAAAAATTTTGAAAAAACTAAATAATAAATAGATAGGACCTAGAAAATTAAACTATGAAGTTTCACTGAAAGGACAAAAAAAGGTAAATTTCTATAGGTATATCTCTAAAATCTTTTCAAAATAGCCTACAGATTTCATGCAATTTTTAAAACATTCTTAAAAGAATTTGCTTAGAAACAGCAAAGTGTATTTCTAAGGATAAATCAGAAAAACAGTCCAAAGTTTTAAACAAAGAATAATAAGGGAAAACTTTTTCTATCACATGTTAAAACATATTATAAGACAATAATAATTAAATTGTATGGAACTGATGCACAAACTGAGAAATTAAAACAGAATAAAAAACTTTAAAACTTACTCAAATATACAAAAATGTAATAATAAGTGTTGAATTTTATTATTACTTTAAATTTTTGTTTATTTTTTTAATTCTAGTATAATTAGCATAAAGTGTTATATTAGCTTCAGGTGTACAATATACTTATACAAAAATTCTATACATTACTTATTGCTCACATAGTAAATGTTCTCCTAACCTCCTTCACCCATCACCACACCCACCTCACCTCTGGCAACCACCAGTTTGTTTTCTATATTTAGGAGTCTGGGTTTTTTGTTTGTCTCTATTTATTCATTTGTTTTGTTTCCTAAATTCCATAGGTAAGTGAAATCATAGGATATTTGTCTTTCTCTGACAACTCAACACCAAAAAGAAAAAACAATTAAAAAAGACATGAGCAGAAGACATGAATACACTTCTCCCAAAAAGACATACAGATGGCCAACAAACACATGAAAAATGCTCAACATCTCTCATCATCAGGGTAATGCAACTCAAAATCACAATGAGATATCACCTCACAAATGTCTGAATGGCTAAAATCAATAACATAAGAAACAAGTGTCCATGAGGATATGGAGAAAAGTAAACTCTTGTGCACTGTTAATGGGAATATAACTGGTGCATCCACTGTGGAAAACAGTATGGAGCTTCTTCAAAAAATTAAAGACAGAATTACCATATGATCCATAATCACATTGGTGAGAATTTCCCCAAAGGAAATGAAAACTCTAATTAGAAAAGATATATTCAGGGGATCCTGGGTGGCTCAGTTGGTTAAGCGTTCGACTTCAGCTCAGGTCATGATCTCACGGTTTGTGAGTTTAAGCCCTATGTCAGGCTCTGTGGTGACAGCTTGCTCAGAGCCTGGAGGTTGCTCTGGATTCTGTCTCCCTTTCTCTCTGAGCCCCCCGCCCTGCTCACACTTCGTCTCTGTCTCTCTCAAATAAATAGATAGATAGATAAATAAATAAATAAACAAACATAAAAAAAAAGAAAAGATATATTCTTCCCTATGTTTGTTGCAGCATTATTTACAATAACCAAGATTGGAAGCAACTGAAGTGTCCATTCACAGATGAATGGATAATGAAGATGTGGTATGTATATATGTATATGTATGTATATATATATATATATATATATATATAATAGAATACTACTCAGTTATAAAAAATAATGAAACATTATCATTTGCAACAACATGGATGGATCTAGGAGGTATAATGCTCAATAAGTCAGTGGGGAAAAGATGTATTGTTTAGTTAATGCTACTGAAATCATTGATTAATTATATGGGATAGAGTGTAGGGAAATAGATCCTTACTTTATGCCATTCTCTAAAGATAAAACAAATCTAGGTGAATTAGTTAAAATAATCATAGTCAAATTAGGAGAAAATATGAGTAATTCTTAAATTTTAATAATGGAAATAATTTTAATTGTAAAAAAAGAGGAACTATGAAAAGACAGGTATGTCTACATGAATTTGAAAATTATGTATAAAGAAAATGAACACATTTAAAAGACAAATGGCAAATGAGAAGTACAGTGCCACATATCTGGAAGCCAAAGGATTACTATTATTAATATATAATGAGCTCTTATAATCATTAAGATAAATAGGAATAGCCCAATAAAATGGTTAAAGGGCCTGAATAAAAAAAATGACAAAAAGTTAATTACCAATAAATATTAGAAGACATTAATTTACAAGTGATGAAAAAATGTCAAGCGATGAGATAAAATATCTCTTGTGATCCAGTATTTGTTTTTTAAATCCCTGAAGTTATAAGAATGCAATAGGGACCTATGGTCATCACAACACAAAATATTCCTTAATCAAATGAATGCTTATAAAATTAATCCTTACTCAAACTTTTTCCGCCACTTCACACTAATGCTAATTCCTAAGTATTTTGACATCTTTATCAGTTGGTCACTAATTATGTAATATGAGCATACATATGAAAACATATTGCAAATACAATGCAAATTGATTCCATATTAAAATTGCATAGATTGCAAAAGATGCAAGATTTTATGAAATCAATAAAAGAAATGACGGGCAACAGCTTAAGTAACAAACTAAGATACTGATAAATGTAGCTATTGCAGATTTAGCTCAGTTCAAACTGAAGATGGTAAAATCTACCACAATGATAATATAGCTACAAAATAGAAAGCTGGAATATCAAATGACTGAGAGCCATCTGAGAAACTTGATGAAACCCATAATTTTTGAAAATAACTCTTTTCAAATAAATGGTAGACATGATATCACGTATGTCATTGTTTTGTTGGAAAAATTACAGTCTTGTCCCCATATTAACACTTGACTATATGCTTAAGTGTAATTATTAATTAAGTGTAATTATTACCTACTTTTATTAAATATAAGATAAAATAAATTTATTTTTATAATTTATTATTTTATTTTCAAAAATAAACCCCAGGGCACCTGGGTGGCTCAGACGGTTAAGCATCTAACTTTGACTCACGTCATATTCTCACAGTTCGTGGGTTCAAACTCCACATCAGGCTCTGTGCTGACAGCTCAGAGCCTGGAGCCTGCTTCAGATTCTGTGGCTCCCTCTCTCTCTCCCCCTCCCCCACTCGTGCTCTGTCTCTCAAAGACAGATAGACGTTTATTTATTTTTTTTTTTTTAAATAATAAGAGTATTGTATTATGCTAGAAGATACAACTCACAGTAAAGTCATGCACCAAACAATATACAAAATGTTCAGTGATACAAGTAAATGATCAAATGCTGAAAATACCAAATGAAAGTTGATTGAAAACATCAAATATCAATAAGTTATAATTAAAACAGCATATTTTTGCATTCCTGGATAAATTAGGAGCTGTATATATTGTATACATTAATACTTTTTTTTTTAGAGTCTCATGCTAAATTATTATTTTTTTTTTATTTTTTAATATATGAAATTTACTGTCAAATTGGTTTCCATACAACACCCAGTGCTCATCCCAAAAGGTGCCCTCCTCAATACCCATCACCCACCCTGCCCTCCCTCCCACCC
>NC_064817.1:63239742-63332210 GCF_023721935.1 Panthera uncia | reverse complement strand
TAAAAACTGAGAACAAACTGAGGGTTGATGGGGGGTGGGAGGGAGGGGAGAGTGGGTGATGGGTATTGAGGAGGGCACCTTTTGGGATGAGCACTGGGTGTTGTAATGGAAACCAATTTGACAGTAAATTTCATATATTAAAAAATAAAAATCTTATCATCATGGATAAAAAAAAATCTCTTTTTTAAAACATATTTTGATACATAAATTCATTTATCTTAATGTGTATCTATGCAGCTGAAATAGCATTATTTTGCTTTTCATTTGCTTAAACTTCATAAATTGTTATGCAGAAGACAAATGGAAAAGAAATTAGGGTAAAAGTTTCTCTTACTAAAAGTGTAAAAGTGCTCAGAAAGTCCACAGATTTTCATGAGATAAATGCTAACAGGATTAAATATTATGTTTTATATTTTTACAAATGTTTACATATATCAACACATTTATTAAATATGCACAAAGAAAATCAATGTTCTATTAACATTCAGAATTCAATTTTAAAATATTTCAAGTATTTGTGTGACAAAACACAATAATGAGCAGGTTTATTTGTTTTCATTAATGAGTGAGTTTGAAGCTGATACATGCTGTACACCTTAAAGTTATATAGTAACTTTATGTCAATTAATATGTCAATTATTTCTCAATAAAACCAGAAAAATTGACCTTTTAGAAACAATTAAAATATTCAAACAGAAATGGAAAAAAATGCTGTTTGAAGCATCAAAATATTTCTTAAATCCTATGTAATTACACATTTATTTGATGCTGATTTTGAACTCACTGAATATGGCACCCTATTTTAAAGAGTTTTTACAGTACACAAGGTGTTTGAAGTTTCATAAATTTGGAAATATATTTACTTGATTACATTTTTGAATTTAGAAATACATGTTTAGAGTTATAATGAAAACTGAAGGGTGTTATGATCTTCAGTTATGGAAAACTGAAGGGTGTTATGAGAGTGTTTGTGTCCCTCTCAAGTTCATATGTTGAAATCCTAATGTCTAATATAATGTTATCAGGAGGTGTGGCTTTTGGGAAGTGATCAGGTCATGAGAGTAGCGCCCTCATAAATGGGATCAGTGCCTTCATAAAAGAGGTTTCAGAGGAATCCCTTGCCCCTTCCATCATGTAACAACCCAGTAAAGGTAGTAAAAGTCGCCAGCTATAAGCCAGGGTCTTCACGAGACAGTGGCCATACTAGCACCTTACTTGGGCTTCCCATCCTCTAGAAATTTATTGTGATAAATAAATGCATGTTGTTTATAAGCCAGTTCATCTGTGGGATTTATTATAGCAGTCTGAAAAACTAAGACAAAATTGATATCAAGAAGTGGGGGTGCTGTTATAACAAATGCCTAAATATGTATTAGTAGCTTTGGAACTGCAGCAACTAGAAGAAAATTGAGGTACATGCTAGAAAAATCCTGCATTCTTGAGGGTTAAGGAGTAGAGGAAAGCTGTAGAAAAACTGTCAGTCTTCTTAGGTAATAACACAGTGGTCATGAACAAATGTTGGTAGAAACATGAATGGTATATTTCTGCTCTGATCTTTATTATTTCTCTTCTTCTTCTGGGTTTGGGTGTCTTTGCTGTTCTGCTTCTATTTCCTTTAGGTGTGCTGGTAGATTTTGTATTTGCAATTTTTCTTGTTTCTTGAGATAGGCCTGGATTGCAATGTATTTTCCTCTCAGGACTGCCTTCGCTGCATCCCAAAGGGTTTGGATTATTGTCTTTTAATTTTCATTTGTTTCCATATATTTTTTAATTTCTTCTCTAATTGCCTGGTTGACCCATTCATTCTTTAGTAGGGTGTTCTTTAACCTCCATGCCTTTGGAGGTTTTCCAGACTTTTCCTGTGGTTGATTTCAAGTTTCATAGCATTGTGATCTGAAAGTGTGCATGGTATGATCTCAATTCTTGTATACTTATTAAGGGCTGTTTTGTGACCCAGTATGTGATCTATCTTGGAGAATGTTCCATGTGCACTTGAGAAGAAAGTGTATTCTATTGCTTTGGGAGGCAGAGTTCTAAATATATCTGTCAAGTCCATCTGATCCAATGTATCATTCAGGGCCCTTGTTTCTTTATTCATCCTGTGTCTAGATGAACTATCCATTGTTGTAAGTGGAGTATTAAAGTCCCCTGCAATGACCACATTCTTATCAATAAGGTTGCTTATGTTTGTGATTAATTGTTTTACGTATTTGGGAGCTTCTGAATTCGGCGCATAGACATTTATAATTGGTAGCTCTTTCTGATGGAGAGACCCTATAATTATTATATAATGCCCTTCTTCATCTCTTGTTACAGCCTTTAATTTAAAGTCTAGTTTGTCTGATATAAGTATGGCTACTCCAGCTTTCTTTTGACTTCCAGTAGCATGATAGATAGTTCTCCATCCCCTCACTTTCAATCTGAAATTGTCCTCAGGTCTAAAATGAGTCTCTTGTAGACAGCAAATAGATGGGTGTTATTTTTTTATCCATTGTGATACCCTATGTGTTTTGGTTGGAGCATTTATTCCATTTACATTCCGTGTTATTATTGAAAGATATGGGATTAGAATCATTGTGTTATCTGCAGGTTTCATGCTTGTAGTGATGTCTCTGGTACTTTGTGGTCCTTGCAACATTTCACTTACAGAGTCCCCCTTAGGATCTCTTGTAGGGCTGGTTTAGTGGTGATGAATTCCTTCAGTTTTTTGTTTGTTTGTTTGTTTGTTTGGGAATACCTTTCTCTCTCATTCTATTCTGAATGACAGACTTGCTGGATAAAGGATTCTTGGCTGCATATTTTTTCTGTTCATCACATTGAAGATTTCCTGCCATTCCTTTCTGGCCTGCCAACTTTCAGTAGATAGGTCTGCTACTAGTCTTATGGGTCTCCCTTTGTAAGTTAGAGCCTGTTTATCCCTAGCTGCTTTCAGAATTCTCTCTTTATCCTTGTATTTTTCCAGTTTCACTATGATATGCCCTGCAGAAGATCGATTCAAATTACATCTGAAAGTAGTTCTCTGTGCTTTTTGGATTTCAATGCCTTTTTCCTTCCCCGGATCAGGGAAGTTCTCAGCTATGGTTTGTTCAAGTACACCATGAGCCCCTTTCTCTCTCTGTTCTTCTGGAATTCCTATGATACGGATATTTTTCCATTTCATTGCATTCCTTAGTTCTCTAATTCTCCCCTCGTACTCCTGGATTTTTTTTTCTCTCTCTTTTTCTCAGCTACCTCTTTTTCTATAATTTTATCTTCTAATTCACCTATTCTCCCCTCTGCCTCTTCAATCCACAGTGTGGCCACCTCTATTTTATTTTGCATCTCATAGCATTTTTTAATTCATCATGACTATTTTTTAGTCCCTTGATCTCTGTAGCAATAGATTCTTTGATGTCTCTATGCTTTTTTCAAGCCCAGTGATTAATTTTATGACTATTATTCTTAATTCTTGTTCCGTTATATTGCTTAAATCTTTTTTGATCAGTTTATTACCTGTTGCTACTTCATTGAATTTCTTTTGAGGAGAATTCTGTTTTGTCATTTTGGCTAGTTTTCTGTCCCTTATGCATTTTAAAAGCTTGTTGTGTGCTCTGCACCTGCAAGCACTGCTATATTAAAGGAGGATCATACACACTACAGGGCCTGGCCCTTCAGGCGGTGTTTTTCCAGATTGTTACTTGCTCTCTGTTTTTGTGACTTTGGTTTTTTTAATTACCCTACTTATAGTGATATTTTGGACCTTTCACCAGGTGTGCTTTGATTTGTTCCCTGGAGTGGCCCAGGCAGTTATGGAAGGGATTGCAAGTGATGTCCACTTAGTTAAACTCACAGTGCCATCCTCTGTCACTTTGCCCGGAGCTGCTGGGCATGCAGCCAGCATGCGGCCATGGCCACCACCTGGAGACCCAGTGTGTGCACATGTGTGTGTATGTGCATATGTGTGTGAGATCGGTCTTGTTTGTGGTGCAGCTCCCTTACTGCTCCCCACACCACCCAGAAATATGAATGGCAATGGCCATTCAGATGACGTCTGCAATGAAAATAAAGAACATATTATTGGAAACTAGAGGAAAGACAATCCTTGTTACAAACTGGCAAAGAGCTTGGCTGAACTGTGTTTGTTTCACAGTGTTTTGTGGAGGGTAGAAGGTGTGAGCAATTAAATCAGATATTTGACTACAGAAATTTCTAAGCAAAGTGAGGAAAGAGTGGCCTTGTTTCTTTGGATGCTTATAATAAAATGTGAGAAGAGAAAAATAATTTGAAAGTGGAATTGTAAATAAAAAATGAAGTAGACCAAAAACTTGGAAAATTCTCGACCTCTCCATGAAGAAACAAGAACTTGTTCATAGAGAACAAAAAGGTGTGCTAAATTTGATGATGAGATTGGTATTGATTGACCATTCCAATGGAAACCAGGAGTTATCGTTCATCAAGACAATAGGGAGATTGATTTTCTTTTTAAAATGTTTTTTAAAGTTTATTTTATTTTGAGAGAGAACACATGTATAAGCAAGCTGGAGAGGGACAGAGAGAATGAGACAGAACCCCATGCAGACTCCTCACTGTCAGCACAGAGCCCAATGTGGAGCTCAAACTCACAAACCATGAGATCACAACATAAGCCAAAACTAAGAGTTGTTCCTTAACTGACTGAGCCACCCAGGTGCCTTGGGAGATGGATTATCTAAACAGAACGCAAGACCTATTGTCCAAGACAATGGAAGAATCACTCTCAGGGCATTTCACAGATGATTGGGCTATCCCTCCCAGCATAAGGCCAGAGTACAAGGGTACAGAGGGCAGAATGATTCCAGAGAATGAGCTGTTTCTATCAGATGCCACCTCACATCATCACCTCCACTCCCCAAACTTCAGCGCCATGCTCCTTGACCACCCTAGGTTCAGCTTTCACTGTGCCCAGTGAAGCCTAGGGATGTGGCTTTCTCAACTAAGATTTCAAAGGATGGAGCCACACAGAGCTACAGGCATGCAACCCTGGCAGAAAGTCACTGTGGGGGCAGGTTCACCACAGAGAGGCCCCATTAGTACAATATCCAATTGAGTCTGATCCAAATAAGCAGGGCCAATCCTGAGAGCCCAAACTGGTAGATCCATTTGTGTAATTGCAGCCTGGGAGAGCCACATGCATAGGAATATAATTCATGGCTAATCTGTGCACCCAGCAAAATTGGGGGCCCAACTCCCACCTCAGTGTAGCCAGAAGATGGGACCACAACTCTAGTGTGCTTTAAAATTTTGGATTTGGTCAGTACCTGTTAACCCTTTCCACTTTTCCATTTCTCCCTTTTGTGTTTAAAAAATTTATATATTTAAATACACTTTGTATATAACATTATGTAAATTTAAGGTGTACAACATGTTGATTTTGTACATTTGTATATTTTAATATCATTGGCATTGTAGCACCAGCACCTCTATCACATCACATAATTATCATTTCCTTTTTGTGGTGGGAATATTATTTCCCTCTTTTGAAATTAAGTGTTTATTCTATGCCTGTCCTACCATTGTATTTTGGAAGCACATAATGTTTGATTTCACAGGTTCATAGCTGAAGAGCAATTTGCCTTAAGATGTAATGGTTTCACCCATATCTGATTAAGATGATATTTAGATGAGACTTTTGATTTAGACCCTTGAGCTGATGACATGTGAGTAGGACATGATTTTGAGAAGCCATAAATATAATACTGTGGTCTGAATGTTTGCATCTTCCTAAAACTCATACGTTGAAATTCTAATACCCAATGTCATCACATTAGGAGGTGGGACTTTTAAAAGGTGATTAAATCATAAAGGTTACATTCATAAAATGGTATGAGTACTTTTATAAAGGAGACTCCAGAGAGAACCCTTGTCCATTCCACCATGTGAGCACACAGCAAGAAAGCCTTGGTTCTCACCAGAATTCTGCTACACTGTCACCTTGATCTTGAATTTCCCAGCCTCCAAAACTATGAGAAATAATTTCTGTTGTTTATACACTACCCAGTCTTGTATTTTGATATAGCAGCCTTAACAGATTAAAAAGAAAGGCATTTATTTGAATATACTTATTTTACAGATGAGATAGCTGAGTTCCACAGAGATTAAGTAGATTGTCTAAGATTCTATAACTCTTAAATGGCAGTACTAGGGACTTGAAACCAGACTCCTTGATTTTCATTCCATTGTTCTCTCAAATAGTGCCAATTGTGTTGAATTTGGCAATGTTCAAATCTTGGGATACTCCATTTTAACAATTATTTCTTACAAAATTTGTTGTATCATGCAATAAATTTTATTTAATAACTGACCAAGGCCACTAGAGTGGCCACCCTCCAATATAGTGGTTTCCTAGAACCAACAAATTAGGTTTTAATTTTTCACACACCAGGTATTTGAACTAAATTAAAATTTCAGACAGATTAATTCTCTACCTTCTGAGTTAAGTGGGGAAATAAAATTATTTTCTTACTAATTCAGAACAAAAATCCTTTATCTGAAATAGCCAGATAATTGAGAAAAGCATTTATCTCAGCCCTAAATGGTCAATTGTTATAATTTTCCATTTTCTGCCAATTATGTAAGTTTGTACTGTGATGAGTGTTATCTGTTCCAATAATGATGGATCCTCTCCAATCAGAAAGTGAGATAATATGACAACTGAATACTTAATTTGAAATTTGTTATATACATATCAATACTTTTAACAGTTTCTAACTTAGTATTTTTAATTAGTTATGGTGAGTAGTCACTGTCACACAATGCTTTATGAAGATGAGGAAATGATTTTAAGCATTGAAAAAAATCCATTAAAAACAGATTTAAATAGAAGAAATTTAATGCTTGAAAGAACAGAAGACTGATTCTTGAATTTGAAGTAATATCTCATTACCTAAGAATTGTGCATTTTTACTGATTTTGATAAATTACTAGAGAAGGAAATTACATTTTTCTAACCTTACAAATGTTTAAAACTCAAAACGGTGTCTTGATAAAAATAAGCACAATCCTTATCCATCTCCAAGAAGTTTATTACCAAATGTTCAAAGTTCCTAAGGTACACTGCCTTAATAAATTTTCGCATACCTGGAAAATACATGATTGGCAGTATTCTACTACTGTGTCACATCCTCTGGGATTAGTGAAAACACAATGGTACTTCTCACCTTTATTTTAGATTTCTTCAGGTTGGTTTCCTAGATAATATCACTTTAATTCTGCCTGAAACTATGTGTGATTTCTTTACAACTCTACTTGTTACAAGTTCTGTTAAGCCTATGGGATAGGAAAGAAAATCAACAACAACTATTAAATAAATATGTATGTACACACTTATCATCATCATCATTGACAAAAGATTCTATGAGGGATTTGTAGTTTCTAAGATTCATATTTTAGATAAGTAAACTGAAGTTCAGAGAGATTGAGACTTCTCTATTGTAAAAGAAATGGTAGGTGTCAAGGCCTGTACTAGAATTCAGCTTTCCAATGCCAAGTCTTGGACTACCACTAAGAGTACCCTTAATGCTTCTTAACATTCACTCAACTAGATATGGATAGGCTTTGAATGAAGCATATATAGACAGATTTAAATTATCCCATATGACTTAATCCATAGTTTTAAAAAGGTCTTTGGCAACCTACATGAGAAAGCAAAAAGGAACAGAATGCACTTAACAGTTTCAAGGCTGGTAACCCAGGTGAGGAAGAAAATAACAGAATTCATACAGTGTCTTAGAAATATGATGTGGGAGTAAGTGGGTCTAAAGTGAATCTACAAGTCAAGTCATGCACATAAAAATAAAATTGGCTTCACTTATAAGTGTAAGAAGGGAGCTGCATGTGGTACTGAGACAAGAGGAATGAAATGCTATGGGATGCTATATATGTTCTATGGGAATAATTCAATAAAAGTATGCTATTATTGGTTTACAGGCAATTAAAAGTTAGAAGTAAAGAATGACTACTGTTGCTATGTTTATATCCAAGCAGAATTGCATTACAATTAAGCAAATAAAAAAGTATATCAAATTAGTGCAAAAGGAATAGAAGGCTTAATTCTTAGCTCCATGAAGCAAGTGAAATTGAACTCCAATTCTATTCCAAATGCCAAGCAGGATTACTTTTTCCCTCAGTATATCTTTAGGCCACCATTTTCCATTATACCTATTTAATAAAAACTGTTTTAATATTTCCTTAAAGAAACACATTATCTACTGTGCAAGAGATTGTGCAAGGTATTAGGACACATTAGTATAAACACTAATGTGTTCAAGATCTAAGTATAAATGACATAAAGACTATCTTTTATTAGTCAAACAGAATGAATCCCTAGTTCTGTCACCTGCTAGCTGAGTGGCCTTGGGCAGATCATTTGACTTCTGATTCATAGTTGATAGAACTATAAAATAGGGATACTAATGCAAACCTTTTAGTGTTGATGTATTAAATTAGGTAACATGAAAAGTATCTAGGATATGCTTGGAATGATGTGGAAAACTGGATGTTAGCAAAAACATTCTAAGTGAAAGTTTCTTAAACCTAACCATAGGTGGTGAATGTGTCAAAACCTCATGAAATGAAAAAAAAAAAAAACTGGTGAAATTATTTTTTGCCAAGGCAATGTGAACCTCCACTCAGTATATCATTTTGAAAATATTCACTCTCAGTTTGATGTGAGCGCACATGATTCATACCAAAAATTTGTTCTTAATGTTCTTTGTACTTTTGGCATGCAGTCATCACTAAGTAGTTTTTTTTAAAGTGGATGATGGGTAGAGATAAAATGGGCCACTATCTCATTGAATGTAAAGGAATATAGATAACCTAAATATAACTATAATGTTTATTAGTAAATATTTACAGTGAATATTTTAAAATAGATTCATATATTAATTAAAGTGTTAGTCTAGAAGTTCTCTAAGATATACTCCCTCTGCTAATATATTATAGGACAATAGCACTTTATCAAAACCATAAAATACCTTTTATTTGTTTTCTGAACCTCTTTATACATATCTCTGGGTCTAGAGACAACAACATAAATTTTGAATCATTTTGCTTATTTTAAAAACAAAATATAATAGTTTAATGTGCTGCCTCTAGGTGGTGATCATGTCTGATAATTCCTATATCATTATTATTTTAATTAGGTTACTGTTTGGGCAAAAAAGCAACATTTTAAGATAAAACTTGAGAAGAATCATTATACCTACAGAAACAGTAGGACTGTCTCTGTGAATTCACATACATAAATATTCCTTTTAAACCATTACAAAGCACTGCATATGCATATATCCGTTAGGACATTTCACAAATGTTGAAATAAGATACACAGCTATAATGATTACAATGTGCTTGATACATATAAACTCACAGATCATATATACCTAATTATTTCATTTACAAAATCATAGAAGTACAAATATTACATAATAAAATATTCATGTATTTAACATAAAGGAAATTTAGGGTAAAGGAAATAAAATAATTAAAAAAAACATTTTATCTTTGGAGAATACATAGCTTCAAATTCAAATAGAAATCTGCCAATTCTGACCAGCTTTTAAAGATGACCAAAGTACATAAAAGTACATAAAATCTGTACAAAGTACAGATTTGTTCTTTAAGGGGGAATCTTCTTGTAAGGTCTTACATTTTTTAAAATTTAATTCTAGCTTAGTTAGCATATAATGTTATATTAGTTTCAGGTGTACAATATAGTGATTCAACAATTCCATACATTACTCAGTGCTCAACAAGATATGTGTACTCTTAATCTTTTTAACCTATTTATAAGGTTTTACATTTTAATTGTTATTACTTGCAACCCTTAAATATCAAACAAGTATCAACCAAACACACCAAGTAGAAGAAGGGACAGCAATGAACAGCTGGACAGAGTTGGAAACAGTAAATAGAAGAGAATAGTATCATTGTAGTAAGTTTCCTACAGGTGAAAAAGCCTACAGATTTCCTTTATACAGTGTTTTGAGTTCTTTGAGAATTAGTGGGCAAAATGGTAAAGGCCATCTTTGGAATATTATTGTATTTATGGGCCTAACCCAGTGTTCTGTTCTGTTTGAGCAAGAGAGTTGCCATAAAATATTTTAGCTAACTAAATAAGACTTACAAAATGTGCTACTCCAGCGGTTCTCAAATTTTTGTTCTCATAATTCTTTTGCGTTAAAACATTCTTAAGGAGCCCAAAGATCTTTTTCTTAAGATTGATAAGAATTAAAAAAAATAATTATGTGTTAATTTATTAAAAATAACAAAAATAAATTTATTACATGGTGATATGAATAACATTTTAAAGAAAAATAGCTACATAATCCATAATGAAAATTTACTAAGAAGAGTGACATTGTTTTGTATGTTAGAAAATTTCCTTCATGTTTAGCACAATAGAAGATACCTGGGTTCTCAATTTGCTTCTGTAGGCAATCTGTTATGACATCATGCATTTTGTAAACTTTGGATAACACCACTGTACACTTATGATGGAAATAAAAATGGCAAATAATTTTGTAAACTGATTAAGAAACTTGTTTGACTCATAGGATCCCTTGAAAGTATCTCAGGATCCCTAAGGGTTTTTCTACAATTGAAGACACAAACAACTTCTTTTTCAAGTTTATGTTCATACATTATTTTGAGAACTGTTTAAATAAATACATAACAGAGCAATAGAAAATTATTACTGTATGTATGGACTTAATATTTTCCTTCTCTTCTGTGACATTTGCTCATAATAAGTACCTTTAAATATACCTCAACTGCTATACCATTTTTCATTCAACAAGTAGAGAAAAAACTCAACATTGTCTTTTAATTTTGTTGATCTTTTTTTTTGTTGCACAAGGTATCTTTAATTTGATGAGGTGTCATTTATTTTTGCTTTTGTTATTTGTGCTTTAGGTGTCGTATCCCAAAAATCAATGCCAAGATCAACATCAAGGAGCTTTGTCATATTTTCTTCTAGAGGTGTTATGGTTTGGAATCTTACATGTAATTCTTTAATCCATTTTGACTTAATTTTGGAACTTTGCATAAGATGAGGGTTCACTTTCATTCTTCTCCAGTTTTTCTAGCACCATTTATTAGAGATATCTTTTTCCCATTGTGTGCTCTGGGTGATCCTATAAATAATTGGTTGACTATATATATGCATGGATTTATTTATAGGCTCTCTATTCTGTTCCATTGTATATATGTGTCTCTTTTTATGCCAATATCATACTGTTTTGATTACTATAGCTTTGTAATATAATTTGAGATCAGGCAGTATGATTTCTCCAACTATGTTCTTTCTCAGGATTGTTTTGGCTATTCAGGGTCTTTTGTGGTTTCAAATGAATTTTAGGATTGTTATTTCTATTTCTATAAAATATGCCATCGAAATTTTGGTAGGGATTGTATTGAACCTATAGCTGTCTTTAGGTAGTATGGACATTATAACAATATTAATTCTTTCAATACAATAACACAATATATCTTTCCAGTTATTTACATCTTCTTGATTTTTTCCATCAATGTCTCATAGTTTTCAGTGTAGATATTTTACCTCATAAATTAAATTTATTCTTATTTTTATTTAAATCCAAGTTAGTTAACATATAGTGTAATAATGGTTTCAGAAATAGAATTTAGTGATTCATCACTATATATATCTATATCTATCTATCTATCTATCTATATATACCATGTCTTCTTTATCCATTCATCAGTTGTTGAACAATTGGGTTCTTTCCATACTTTGGCTATTGTCGATAGTGCTGCTACAAACATTGGGGTGCACGTGCCCCTTCAAATCAGCACTCCTATATCCTTTGGATAAATACCTAGAGTGCAAATGATGGGTCATAGGGTAGCTCTATTTTGAGTGTTTTGAGGAACCTCCATACTGTTTTCCAGAGTAGATGCACCAGTTTGCATTCCCACCAACAGTGCAAGAGGGTTCCTCTTACTCTGCATCCTTGCCAACATCTGTTGTTTCCTGAGTTGTTCATTTTAACCATTTTGTCAGGTGTGAGGTGGTATCTGATTGTAGTATTGATTTGTATTTCCCTGATGATGAGTGATGTTGAGCATCTTTTCATGTCTGTTAGCCATGTGGATGTCCTCTTTGGAAAAGTGTCTATTCATGTCTTCTCCCCATTTCTTCACTGGATTATTTGTTTTTTGGGGTGTTGAGTTGGATAAGTTCTTTATAGATTCTGGATACCGACCCTTTCTGTGATATGTCATTTGTAAATATTTTCTCCCATTCCATTGGTTGCCTTTTAGTTTTGCTAATTATTTCCTTTGCTGTACATTAGTTTTTATCTTGATGAGGTCCCAATATGTTGTTCATTTATGCTCTTATTTCCCTTGCCTTCAGAGATGTGTTGAGTAAGAAGTTGCTGCAGCTGAGACCAAAATGGTTGTTGCCTGTTTTCTCATGTAGGGTTTTGATGGTTTCCTGTCTCACATTTAGGTCTTTCATCCATTTTGAGTTTATTTTTGTTTATGGTGTAAGAAAGTGGTCCAGGTTCATTCTTCTTCATGTTTTACCAACACCACTTGTTGAAGAGACTGTCTTTTTTCCATTGGATACTCTTTCCTGTTTAAGTTGAAGATTAGTTGGCCATATATTTGTGGGTCCATTTCTTGGTTATCTATTTTGTTCTGAAATATGTGTCTGTTTTGTGCTTTTTTTTTTTTTTTTTTTTTGAACACTACTTTGGCTATTCAGGGTCTTTTCTGGTTCCGTACAAAATTAAGGATTATTTGTTCTAGCTCTATGAAGAATGCTGGTGTTATTTTGATAGGGATTGCATTGAATATGTATATTGCCTTGAGTAATATTGTCATTTTAACCGTATTTGTTCTTCTAATCCATAAGCATGGAATCTTTTTACATTTTTTCGTGTCTTCTTCAATTTATTTCATATCTATAGTTTTCAGTGTATAGATTTTAAACCCTTTTGGTTAGGTTTACTCCTAGGTATTTTGTGGTTTCTGGTGAAATTGTGAATGGGAACCATTCCTTGATTTTCTGCTGCTTCATTACTGATACACAGAAATGCAACCGATTTCTGTGCATTGATTTTATATCCTGTGACTTTGCTGACTTCATGCATCAGTTTTAGTAGTTTTTTGGTGGTGTCTTTTGGGTTATGCAGGTAGAATATCATGTCATCTGTGAAGAGTGAAAATTTGACCCCTCCTTGCTGATTTGGATGCCTTTTATTTTTGTTGTTGTTGTTGTTATATGATTGCTAAAGCTAGGACTTCTAACACTATGTTGAATAACAGTGATAAGAGTGGACATCCCAATGATGTTCCTGATCTCAGGAAGAAAGCTCTCAGTTTTTCACCATTGAGGATGATATTAGCTGTGGGTCTTTCATATATGGCCTTTATGATGTTGAGGTATGTTCCTTCTATCCCTACTTTGTTGAGGGTTTTCATCAAGAAAAGATGCTGTATTTTGTCAAATGCTTTTTCTTAATGTATTGAGGGTATCACGTGGTTCTTTTATTAATGTGATATATCACATTAATTGATTTGCAGATATTGAACCAATCCTGCATCACAGGAATAAATTCCACTTAATCTTGGTGAATAGTTCTTTTAATGTATTGTTGGGTCTGGTTTCATAGTATCTTTTTGAGAATTTTTGCATATGTATTCATCAGGGAAATTGGTCTGTAACTCTCTTTTTTAGTGGAGTCTGGTTTGGAATCAAGGAAATACTGGCCTCATAGAATGAGTTTGGAAATTTTCCTTCCATTTCTATTTTTTGGAACAGCTTCAAAAGAAGAGATGTTAACTCTTCTTTAAATGTTTGGTAGAATTCCCCTGAAAGCCATCCAACCCTGGACTCTTGTTTTTTGGGAGATTTTTGATTACTGATTCAATTTCTTTGTGGGTTATGGGTCTATTCAAATTTTTTATTCCTTACTGATTCAGTTGTGGTAGTTTATATGTTTCTAGGAATTTGTCCATTTCTCCCAGATTGCCCAATTTGTTGGCATATAATTTCTCATACTATTCTCTTATTATTGTTTGTATTTCTGCATTGTTGGTTGTGAGCCTTCCTCCTACATTTGTGATTTTATTTATTTGGGTCCTTTTTCTTTTTGATCAAACTGGCTAGGGGTTTATCAATGTACTTAATTCTTTTAAAGAACCAGCTCTTGCTTTCAATGACCTGTTCTGTTTTTTTTTTAATTTCAATATCATTTATTTCTGCTCTAATCTTTATTATATCCCTTCTTCTGCTAGTTTTAGATTTATTTGCTGTTCTTTTTGCAGTTCTTTAGGTGTAAGGTAAGGTGGTTTATTTGAGACCTTTATTCATTCTTTAGGAAGGCTTGGATTACTACACACTTCCCTCTTATGACCACCTTTGCTGCATCCCAGAGGTTTGGGGCTGTCATGTTTTCATTTTCAATGGTTTCATGTACTTTTTAATTTACTCTTTAATTTCGGTGTTAACCAATTCATTCTTTAGTAGGCTATTCTTTAATCTCCAAATATTCATGGCCTTTCCAAGTTTTTCTTCTGGTTGGTTTCAAGCTTCTTAGTGTTGTGGTCTGAAAATATACGCAGTATTATCTAGATTTTTTGTACTTGTTAAGGGCTGATTTGTGTCCCAGTATGTGATCTATTCTGGAGAACGTCCCATGTGCACTGGAGAAGAATGCATATTCTGCTGCTTTAGGATGAAATGTTCTGAATATACCTGTTATGTTCATCCGGTCTAGTCTGCAATTCAATGCCATTGTTTCCTTGTTGATTTTCTGCTTACATGATCTGTGAATTGCTGTAAATGAGGTGTTGAGTCCCTTACTATTATGGTATTATTATCAATGAGCTTCTATATGTTTGTGATTAATCAATTTATATATTTGTGTGTTCCACTTTGGGGACATAAATATTTAAACTTGTTAGATCTTCTTAGATAGACCCCTTAATTATGATATAATGCCCTTTTTCAACACGTGTTGCAGTCTTCACATTAAAATTTAGCTTGTATGATATATATATGGATAATCCAGCTTTCTTTTGATGACCTTGGCATGATAGATGGTTCTCTATCCCCTTACTTTCAATCTGCAGGTGTCTTTAGGTCTAAAATGAATTTCTTGTAAGCAGCATATACATAGGTCTTGTTTCTTTGTCCATTCTGATACCCTACGTCTTTTGATTGGGCTGTTTAGTCCATTGATATTTAGAGTGAGTACCAAAAGATATTAATTTAGTGACATTGTCTTGCCTGTAGAGCTGGTGTTTCTGGTGATGTTTTCTGGTCCTTTATAGTCTTTGTTGCTTTTGGACATTTTTATTTTGTTTTATCTTTTCTCCACTCAAAGAGTACCCCTTAAAATTTCTTGCAGAGCTGGTTAAGTGGTCACTAACTCCTTTAGTTTTTGTTTGTCCGGGAAACTCTTTATCTCTCCTTCTGTTTTGAATGACAGCCTTGCTGGATAAAGAATTCTTGGCTGCAAATTTTTGTGATTCAGCACACTGAATATATCCTGCCACTCCTTTGTGGCCTGCCAAGTTTCTGTGGGTAGGTCTGCTGCAAACCTGATCTGTCTTCACTTATAGGTTAAGGACTTTTTTCCCTTGCTGTTTTCAGAATTCTTTCCTTGCCTGAGTATTTTGTGAATTTGACTATGATATGCCTTGGTGATGGTTAGTTTTTGTTGAATCTAATGGGAATTCTATGTGTTTCTTGGATTTTGATATCTGTGTCCTTCCCCAGATTAGGAAAGTTTTCTGCTATAATTTGTTCACATAAACCTTCTTCCCCCTTTTCTTTTTCTTCATCATCTGGGACTCCTATGATTCAGATGTTTTTCTTTTTTAATAAGTCACTGAGTTCTCTAAATCTTATATCATGATCTTTTGACTTTGTTTCCCTCTTTTTTCTACTTCATTATTCTCCATAATTTTATCTTCAATATCGCTGATTCATTGCTCTGCTTCGTCCATCCTTACTGCTGTGGCATCCATTCAAGATTGCATCTCGGTTATAGCATTTTTAATTTAGGCCTGACTATATTTTATTTCTTTTATCTCTGCAGAAAGATATTCTGTTTTTTTCAGCCCAGCTATTATTCTTATCGTGGCTCTAAATTCTAGTTCATACATCTTGCTTATATCTGTGTTGATTAAGACTGTGGCTATCATTTCTTCCTGTTCTTTATTTTGTGATTAATTCCTTCGTTTTATCATTTGGGAGGAAGAAAAAAATTAATAAATTAAAAAGAAAACAAATTTAAAAAAACAAAAAAAATCAAAGAAAGGAAGCTAGACTTAGGTGTGTTTCGGTCTACGTTTGGAGAGAAGCTTCATAGAATAGAGATAAAAGGGAAAGGAAAGGGAAAAAAAGGTAAGAAAAAATTTAAAAATTAAGAAAAATTTATATTATAAAATAGAATAACATAAAGTAAATAAAATGAAATAAAGGATTAAAAAATTAAAAATAAAGTAAAAAATAAAAATAACTTTTTCTCTTTCTATATCCAAGAAAGATAAAGAAGAGGAAAAGATAAAAGAAAATTTAAGTAAAAACAGAAGCAAAGAAAATGAACAAATAAGGGAACCAGCAAAAAGAATGAAACCTGAATGAAGTTACATCCAGTTTCCCCTAGTACTGAATCTATGAAGCACTCTATAGTTGGTACACTAAGCAGGTGGAATTACTTGTGCTGGTCTTCTAGGGGATGTGCTTGGAGGGTGCAATTGGGTGGGACTTGCTTTAATGGCTCCATTCTCCACTAGGTGGTGTTGCTTAGCTTACTGGGTTGGATCAGTGTGTGGGAGAGGTGCAAATGGCTTCATCCAGCTCCATAGTCTCTGATGCAGGAACTTCGTGCTCTCACCAATCTGTGATTAAGCACCCCTGCTTTGTCTCAGGTTTCTGTCGACTCCCTGCCTCTACCTTGTCTGTGTCCAAGCTGTCTGCCTGCCAAACAGCACCTCCAACCAGTGTTTTATCTCAGATTGGGCTGTTTCAAAACCACACACTTCAGAGACCCCCATGGCTTGGACACATGCTGACTCTTTGGGGCAGGGTCTTGCTGAGCAATGGTCAGGTGCAGGTTTGCCCCAGAAAACATTCATGTGATCATGCAATGGCAGAAGTTCAGAGATTATGGCAAATCACAACACACAACTAGTGCCAGGTTTTTCCACACTCTGGCATCTTTGTACCAATACCAACAAATGTGTCTGTTCTCTGGGATCTGCTGGGACCTTTGCCTGTGGGGAAGACCTATGGTCTCTACCAAATGCTTCTCCCATGTGTATACAGACCCCTGAGACCCCACTTCCTCATCAGAGAACTTCCAGGCACTGGACTCTGAAACTTCAGACTGCACTCCACTGTGTACAGAATCCTAGTGGTATGGAAACCCTCTCCTTTCTCCCTGTCAATGGTTTTGGAGAACCGATTTCTTATTCAGTCCCCTGTGAATGTTTTCACTCTTTCTCTCTCTTTCTCTACATCTACTTTTGGGGACAGTGCTTTTCTTGCATGATCCCAATGCACCATACTGTGCCCCTTCCTCTTTCTCTTTCTTCCCTCTCTTTACGAAAATGGCTCCCTACCCTCTGTGGCTTTTCTATCCCCCAGTTCACCTCTCTGTACCATTTGCCTACGAAGTTCTGTGGCTCAAGTTATGCAGATTGTTGTGTTAATCCTCAGACCAATTTCCTAGGTGTTCAGAATGTTTTGGTGCTGATCTAGCTATGTTTAAGGGACAAGACAAGGTCAGGGTCTACATGCTGCTCCGCTATTTCAAAACAAGAGTTTAAATTTCTTCTTAAACACTTTTTTAAATTTCTGATGTTATAGTAAATTGGATATTTTAAAATTCCTTTTTCATATTAATTGTTGATGTATAAAAATTCAAGTGATTTTGTATCTTGTTTGTATTTTGCAACTTTTTAATGTACTTATTAGTTCTTAATGTTTTTTGGTGTAGTCTTAAGATTTTCTCCATATAAAATCATGTATACTTAAAATCTTCTAAGAAGGTAGGTCTTATGTTAAGTGTTCTTACTACAAAAAATAATAATGATGATAATAATAATAAAGAGGATAAGAGGAAACTTTGGGGAGCGATGCATATGCTTGTGGCCTTGATTATATTAATGGTTTCACAGGTATATATTTATCCCCCAATTCATTGGGTCATTATATTACATATGTATAGATTTTTACATGTTGATCATACCTCAATAAATTTTTTAAATAAATAAATAATAAGCAAGAATTTTGTCAGAAAAAGTAAAAAATAAGATCACATCATCTGTAAATAGAGACAATTTTACTTCTTTATTTCTAATTCAGATGACTTTCTTAAATTTTTCTTGCCTGATTGCTCTGGCTAATACTTCCAGTACCATGTTGAATAGGAATGGTAACGGTAGGTGCCCTTGTCTTGTACCTCACTTTAGAGGCAAAGAGTTCAACTTTTCAACACTGAGCACTAAGTTACCTGGGGTGTGTCATATATGGTGTTTATTGTGTAGAGGTACATTCCTTCTATACCCAATTTGTTGAGAAATTTTATTATGAATGTTGTATTTTGTCAAATGCTTTTTCTTTATTAAGATAATCATTTGATTTTTATCCTTCATTCTATTAATGTGACATATCACATTTATAGATTTGTGTACATTGAAACATCTATGTATCTCAGGATGGTGTATGATCCCTTTAATGTGCTGCTGAATTTGTTTTGTTAGTATTTTTTTTCTAATATGAAATTTATTGTCAAATTGGTTTTCATACAACACCTAGTACTCATCCCAACAGGTGCCTTCCTCAATGCCCATCACCCACCCTCCCCTCCCTACAACCCCTCACCAACCCTCAGTTTATTCTTAGTTTTTAAGAGTCTCTTATGGTTTGGTTCCCTCCCTCTCTAACTTTTTTTTTCTTCCCCTCCCCCATGGTCTTCTGTTAAGTTTCTCAGGATCCACATAAGAGTGAAAACATGGTATCTGTCTTTCTCTCTATGACTTATTTCACTTAGCATAACACTCTCCAGTTCCATCCACGTTGCTACAAAAGGCCGTATTTCATTCTTTATCATTGCCAAGTAGTATTCCATTGTGTATACAAACCACAATTTCTTTATCCATTCGTCAGTTGATGGACATTTAGGCTCTTTCCATAATTTGGCTATTGTTGAAAGTGCTGCTATCAACACTTGTCTCTGTATTTATTAGCGATATTAGCCTGTAGTTTTCTTTTCTTGTCAAGCCAATCTGGCTTTGAGGTCAGAGTAATTTTAGTCTTGTAAAATACATTTGGGAGTTCTCCCTCCTCTTTGATTTTCAAGAAGATTTTGGGAATAATTGGTATTAATTTTTCTTTAAATCTCTGGTAGAACTCACCAGCAAAATCATCTAGTTTTAAGCTTTTCTTTATTGGGATTATTTTTATTGAATTATAATAGACATCAAAAGTATATTATATTTAGGTACACAAGATAATAATTTGATATTTGTATACATTATGAAATGACATCATGATAGGTCTACTTAATATCACCATACAAATTTATTACAGTATTATTGACTGTAGTCCCTATTCTGTACATTACATCACCATGATTTATTTTATAAATTGAAGTTGGTACCTCATAGTACACTTCACCAATTTAATTCATTCCCATGTGTCCCTCATCTCTGGCAACCCCCAGTTTGTTCTTTCTATCTATGAGTCTGTTTCTATTTTGTTTTGTTTATTCCTTTGTTCTGGGCTTTTTTTTAGATTTCACATATACACGAAATCATTTGACATCTGTCTTTCTCTGTCAGAATTATTTCACTTAGCATAATACCTCCAGGTTTATCCATGTTGTTGTAAATGGCATGATCTGGTTCTTTTTCATGGCTGAATAATATTCCATTGTGTGTGTGTGCATGTGTACATATCACATCTTCTTTATCCATTCATCTATTAATGGACATTTATGTTGCTTCCCTATCTTGGCTATTGTAAATAATGCTGGAAGGAGCATATGGGTGCATGTATCTTTTTGAATTAGTGTTCTTGATTTCTTTATATAAATACCCAGAGGTGGAATTGGAATGTATCTTGGTGTATTTTACATGGAATTCTCTTGGCTTCCTGGACCTGGATGTCTGCTTCCTTTCTCACATTATGGAAGTTTTCATCCATTATTACTTCAAATAACTTTTCTGGCTCTTTCTCTCTTCTCCTTCTGGAAGCCAATAATGAAAATATTACACTGTTTGATATGGCCCCAGAGGTGCCTTAAGGTTTCTCCCTTCTTTTAATTCCATTTTCATTTTACTGTTCTCTGGGTGTTTTACATTGTTTTGTCTTCCAGCTCAGTGATTTATCCTTCTATTTTATTTATTCTGCTGTTTAACCCCTCTACTGTATTTTTCAATTCAATTATAACTTCTGTTTGCTACTTTCTTATACTTTCTATATCTTTGTTGAAGTTTTTGATGTGGTTACACATTCTTCTCCTGAAATTGGTGATCATCTTTATGACCATTGCCTTAAATTCTTTATCAGGTAGGTGGCTTATCTATTTCATCAGGTTTTTTTTCCCTAGGGTTTTGCCTTGTTCTTTGGTTTGGAACATATTCTTCTGTTTCCTCATTTTGCCTGTCTCTCTGTGATTATATATATATATATTATATATATATATAAATATATATATAATTATATTATATAATATATATAATATATATATTTATATTTATATATATATAATATATATATATAAAATATATAAATATATATAATTATATATAATATATATATACTTCTGGGACACACATATATATGGAAATGGCCACCTCTCTCCTCAATTTTTAAGGAATGGTCTTATGTAGGAGTACTCCTATGTGTCCCAGAAGCACAGTATCCCCTGGCCACCAGAGCCAGGTGCTATATAGGTATATCTCATGTGGACTGTGTGTACTTGCCAGCTTGATAGGGCTGTGGCCACTCTGAAGGGAGGGCAGGGTGGGGACACTCACCACAAGCAGTTGTATCTCAGTCTCTGCACTAGGTAGATGGAGCTAAGTGTGCTTGCCCAAGCTAATTAAAGATTGAGTACTATGAAGAAAAGTTGTGTCTTGAGGCACTCACAGCTCAGCTTGGCTGTACTTCTGTGTGGGGAGGGTGGGGCTTAGGGTGATTGCCCATCCTGGCTCTACATGGAGTATGTGTGATTCAGGGCACTTGCCAAACCCAGCTGTAGCTTGGCTGCTATGTGAGGGGAGTGGGTCTTTAGGCACTGGACTGTCCCATTTGCATCTCTGTTGCTGAGCAAAAAGATTGGTACTCAGGATACTTGTCTATTCTGATAGTACCTTGGTCTCTATCTGAATTGGATGGGACTTGGGGTGCTCAACTGGCCCTGTTGTGCCTTTGGTGATGTGAAGGGTAGGCAGGGTGTTCACCTAGCCCAGTTACAGTGCAATGTGGGAAGAGCACATGCCAGAGCTAACAGACTAGAGAAAGGGCACCAAAAATTATGCCGTTTATCTCTCACCAGCAGGTTAGGTTGCATTTGCAAAAAATGGAATCTTCCAGCACTTTTATCCCTGGATAAAATCCCTGTAGGTCTCTGTCTCTCTGTCAGCTTTTTAGAAATTAATTAGTCTCCCTTACTTATGGTCCAGACACTTTTCAATCTATTTTGTTTGCTCTGCATCTCAGTGTGTGTGGGTTTGTGCACAAATCTTTTAGAGGTGGAATCTTTTAACCCTATAGTTCTATTCTTCTCTTAACCCCCATTGATTTTCAAAACCAGACTTTTGAGGGGCTTGTATTTAAGGGTCAGGGTGACTGGTGAAGGACACACACCCTTCACTCCTCAAAGTAATGTCTCATATTTTGGGGATTTCTCCTTATTGTGGGATCACTGTTTCTGGTGTGGGGTCTTGGACAAGGCCATGTCTCTGCTTCTCTTATTCTACACCATGTGTCTCCTTGTCTTTCATTGTAAAGGTGTTGTTCATCAAGTTCTCAGGTCCTTTTTAGAGAAAAATTATTTCATATGCCCCTGTAAATTTGTGTGTCCATCGTGAAGGTGAGTTCGGGATCATTGTATGCCACCATCTTGAATCTTCCCCTTTGTTGATAAGTTTTTGATTACTGCTTCAATGTCCCTGTTATTGCTCTGTTCAGATATTTTATTACTTCATGATTCAGTCTTGGAAAACTGTGTGTTTCTACAAATTTATCCATTTTATTTCTTATAAACTATTTAGTTGGTGAACCTATAATTGTTCATAGTAGTCTCTTACAATTCTCTTAATTTCTGTGGTATTAATTATATTATTTCTTTCATTATATTTTTAATTTTAGCCATCTTTTTTCTTAATCTAGTTAAAGATTTGTAATTTTTAAAATCTTTTTAAAAAGCCAACTCTCACTTTCATTATTGTTTCTATTGCCTTTCTAATTTCTATTTTATTTCTGCTCTAATATTAATAAATATTGCCTATCTTCTTCTAACTTTGAACATAGCTTGTTTTTCTTTTTTAGTTACTTAATGTGTAAATTTAAGTTATTTATTTGAGATCTTTCTTTTCTCTTTATGTATATATTTTTTGTTTTGTTTTGTTTTTTACTTTCCTCTTAAGAATTCTTTAATTGCTTCCCACAAGTTTTGGTGTGTTCTGTTTTCATTTTCATTTTTGTCTAAAGATATTTTTTTAATTTGCCTTTTTATTTCTCCTTGGTCCATTGGTTCTTCAGAAGTATGTTAATATCCATGAATTTGTGATTTTTTTCAGCTTTTCCCTGTCATTTACTTTTAGTTTCATACCATTGTGGTGGGAAAAGACACTTGATATAATTTCATTCTTCTTGAGTACACTAAAACTTGTTTCATACTCTAAAATATGATCAAGCCTAGAAAATAGTCCATGAATACTTGAGAAGGATATGCATTCTGCTGTTATTGGGTAGAATTGTCTGTATATATCTCTTAGGCTTATTTGGTTCATAGTGATTTACAAATCTGCTGTTTCTTTATTTATTCTCTATCTGGATGATGTTTCCATTGTTGATAGTGGAATATTAAAGTCCTCAACTGTTGTTATAGTGCTGTTTATTTATCCTTTTAGTTCTGTTAGAATTTGGTTTATATATGTAGGCAGTACAATTTTGGGTGGAAAATTGTTTATAATTGTTATATCCTGTTTGTAAATTGGCCTCTTTATTATTATATAATGGTCTTCTTTGTCTATTATTACCATTTCTAGCTTAAAGTCTATTTTGTCTAATAAAAATATAACTAACCATGCTTTCTTTTGGTTATCATTTCCTGGAAATAACTTTTTCCATCCCTTCCTCTCAGTATATGTGTCTTTAAAAATGAAGTGAGTCTTTTTTACACAGCATATCATTGAATCTTTTTAAAAATCCAGTCAGCTACTATTTGTCTTTTGATTGGAGAATTTAATCCATTTATATTTAAAGTAATTATTGATAGGTAAAGACTTACTATTGCCATTCTGTTTATTACTTTTAGATTGTTTTGTAGATATTTTTTTCTTTCCTTCCAATCTTGTTATTTGTTTTTGCAATTTGACAATACTTTGTAATGGTATACTTTATCTTAAGGTTTTGTGTATTTACTAGAGTTTTTTGTTTTAATTGTTACCATGTGGCTTATATGGAATATCTTATCTTTATAATGTCCTATTTCAGGCTGATAACTTAACTCTAATAAGACACATAAAATTTATTCTTTCACTCATCTCCCTCATATATTAGGTTATTGATGTTACAATTTATGTTTTATGTTGTGTATCCAATAACAAATTGTTGTAGCTATGGTTATTTTAATATCATTGTTTTTTTTACCTTTTAAACTATACCTGTAAGTAAATTATGTACCACCATTACAGTATAGGAAATCTAATTTTGACTACTATATTTTTAACATTACCAGTGAGTTTCACACATGTGTTCATATACTTTTAAGATGTTAATTCACATCCTTTTATTTTTGCTTGAAAAAATGCATTTTAGCATTTCTTACAAGACATGACTAGAAGTGATGAATTTCATCAGTTTTGTTTATTTGAGAAAGTTTTTATTTCTCCTTTATTTTTGAAGAAAACCATTGTTGGATATAGTATTTTTGATTTACAATTTTTTCTCTCAATATTTTATACATATTATCCCTTGCTTTACTGGCCTGAAAAGTTTTTTGTTGAGCTATCCACTGATAGTATTTTAAGGATTTTCTGTGTATGGGATGAGTCACTTTTATATTCCTGCTTTCAAAACTCTAATTTTGTTTGAGTTTTGATAATATCATTAAAATGTGTCTTGGTGTAGTCCTTTACCTGTCCAACATATTTGTGGTCCTTTGGACCTCATGAACTTGGATGTTCATATTTTTCCCTATGTTTGGGAAGTTCTCAGCCATTATTGCTTTACATATGCTTCCTGTCTCTTTTTCTTACTACTGTTATTATGGGATTCCAATAATGCATATATTCTTTTTTTTAATGGCACCACATAAGTCCTGCATGCTTTCTTCACACTTTTTCACTTTTTCTCTTTTTGCTACTCTGGATAATTTCAAATTAGCATTTTGTAGCTTGTTTATTTATTAAATTATTATTTAAATTCCACTTAGTTAACATAAAGTGTAATATTAGTTTCAGATATACAATACAGTCATTCAAAACTTCCACACATTACTCACTGGTTGTCAAAAGTGTCCTCTTTAATCCTCATTACCTATTAAACCCATCCCCACATCCAACTCCCTTCTGGAAATGAAAAGTTTGTTCTCTATTGTTAGGAGCCTATTTCTTGGTTTGACACAATCTCTTTTTTATTGTTCCTTTGCTTGTTTATTTTGTTTCTTAAATTCCACATATGATTGAAATCATATGGTCTTTGTCTTTCTATGATTTATTTCACTTAACACTAAACTCTCTAGTTCTACCCATGTCATTGAAAATGACAAGATTTCATTTTTTCATATAGCTGAGTAATATTCCATTGTGTGTGTATATATATATATATATATTACATATATACATAATTCTTCATATATATATATATAATTCTTCATATATATATAATTCTTCATATATATATAATTCTTTATCTATTCTTCATCCAGTGGATATGTAAGCCATTTCCATAATTTAGTTATTGTAGATAATGCTTCTATAATCATCATAGTGCATGTTTCCCTTTGATTTTGTATCTTTGCATTTTTTGGGTAAATAACTAGTAGCGCAATTGCTCTATCAAAGGGTAGTTTTATTATTTATTTATTTATTTATTTAAATTCAAGTTACTTAACATATTAGTGTAATATAAGTTTCCAGAGTAGAACCCAGTGATTCATCACTTACACAGAACACTGAGTTCTCATCCCAACAAGTGTCCTCCTTAATGCCCATCGCCAATTCAGCCCATCCACCCAGCCCACCTCCCTTTCAGCAACCTTTGGTTTGTTCTCTGCATTTAATAGTCTCTTACAGTTTGCCTCCCTCCCTGTTTGTATCTTATTTTTCCTTCCCTTGCCCTATGATCATCTGCTGTGTTTCTCAAATTCCACAGATGAGTTAAATTATGTTATATCTTGTCTTTCTCTTATTGACTCATTTTGTTTAACATAATACACTCTCTAGTTCCATCCACATTGTTGCAAATAGCAAGACTTCATTCATTCTTTTTCATCACTGAGTAGTATCCCATTGTATGTATGTATGTGTGTATATGTATATATATATACCACATCTTCTTTATCCATTCATCAGTTGATGGAAATTTGGGCTAGTTCCATAGTTTAGCTATTGCTGAAAGTGCTGCTATCAACATTGGGGTGCATGTACTCCTTCGAATCAGCATTTTCATATTCTTTGAATAAATACCTAGTAGTGCAATTGATGAGTCATAGGGTATTTCTATTTTTAATCTTTTGAGGAACTTACATACTGTTTTCCAGAGTTGATGCACCAGTTTGCACTCCCATCAACAGTGCAAAAGTGTCCTCCTTTCTCCATTTCCTAAAATCTGTTGTTGCCTGAGTTGTTCATTTTAGTCATTTTGACAGGTGTGAGGTGGTATCTCATTGTGGTTTTGAGTTTTATTTTCCTGATGATAAGTGATATTGAGCATCTTTTCATGTGTCTGTTAGCCATCTGGATGTCTTCTTTGGAAAAGTGTCTATTCATGTCTTCTGCCCATTTCTTCACTGTTGTTCAATATAGTATTGAAAGTACTAACCTCAGCAATCAGACAACAAAAACAAATAAAAAAACATCCAAGTTGGCAAGGAAGAAGTCAAATTTTCACTCTTCACAGATGACAGGACATTCTGCATGATATACCAAAACACTACTACATCTAATACGTGAATTCATCAAAGTCACAGGATATAAAATCAATGTACAGAAATTAGTTTCATTTCTATACAGCAATAATGAAACAGAAGAAATAAATATCAAGGAATCGATCCCATTTACAATTACACCAAAAAAATAAGATACTTAGGAATAAACCTCATTGAAAAGGTGAAAGACCTGTGTGCTAAAAACTATAAAAAGCTTCTGAAAGAAATTGAAGAAGACACACACACACACAAAAAATGGAAAAAAATTCCATGTTCATGGATTGAAAGAACAAATATTGATAAAATGTTGATAATACCAAAAGCAATCTACACATTCGATGCAATTCCTATCAAAATAACACCATCATTCTTCACAAAGCTAGAACAAACAATCCTAAAATTTGCACGGAACCACAAAAGTCCATGAATAGCCAAAGCAATGTTGAAAAAGAAAAAGCTGGAGGCATCACAATTCAGGACTTCAATCTGTATGTATTACAAAGCTATAATCATCACCAAAGTATGGTATTGGCACAAAAACAATGGAACAAAATAGAGAACCCAGAAATGGACCAACAAGTATTTGGCCAACTAATCTTCGACAAAACAGGAAATAGTATCCAATGGATAAAAGACAGTCTCTTCAGCAAATGGTGCTAGGAGAACTGGACAGCAACATGCAGAACAATGAAACTGGGCCACCTCTTATACCATACAAAAAAGTAAATTCAAAATGGATGAAACACCTAAATTTGAGACAAGAAACCATCAAAATCCTACAGATGAAAACAGGAAGAAACCTCCTTGATCTAGGCCACAACAACTTCTTCATTGACATGTCTCCAATGGCAAGGGAAATAAAAGCAAAAATGAACTATTAGGACTTCATCAAGATAAAAAGTTTCTGCATAGTGAAGGAAACAATCAACAAAACTAAAAGGCAACCAACATAATGGGAGAAGATATTTGTAAATGACATATTGGGTAAAGGATTAGTATCCAAAATCTAAAAAACTTATCAAACTCAATGCCTCCCTGTTTTTATTTTATTTTTCTTTCTCTTCCCCTATGTTTATTTGTTGTGTTTCTTAAATTACATACATGAGTGAAATCATATGATATTTATCCTTCTCTTCCTGACATATTATTCCACTCCCTTCTGGCTTGCCAAGTTTCTGTGAAAAGGTTTGCAGCTAACTTTATGGTTCTTTCCATGTAAGTTAGGGACTTATTTTGTCTTGTTGATTTTAGAATATTTTTATTCATTGCAGTATTTTTCAAATTTAACTGTAATATGTCTTCATGTTGGCCTGCTTTTGTTGATTTTTATGGAAGTTCTCTGTGCCTCCTGCATTTAGATGTCTATTTCCCTCCCCAGATTAGGGAAATTTTCAGCTATTATTTCCTCAGATTAAACCTTCTGCCCCCTTTCCTCTTTCTTCTTCTTCTGGAATAATGTAATTAAGTTTGATGGAGTCGCTAAGTTCTCTAAGTCTACTCTCATTATCCATCATTATTTCTTTTTTTCAGCTTCGTCATTTATTCATTCTTCTGCTTCATCCATCCTTTTGTTCATTATGTCCACTCTGTTTTTGAATTTCAGTTATTGTATTTTTCATTTCTGTTAGATTGTTTTCTTTTAAGAGAGAGAGAGCGGGAGAGAGGGGCAAAAGGAAAGAGAGAGAATTCCAGGCAGGCTCCATGCTGAGCATGGAGCTCAGTGTGGGACTCAACCCCATGACCCTAGGATTATGACCTGAGCCAAAATAAAGAGTTGGACGCTCAAGCAACTGAGCCACCCAGGTGCCCCATGACATATTGCTTTTAACTCCTTTGTGTCTACAGTAAGGATGTTCTTTCTGTCTTCCATGCTTTTCTCAAGTTCAGGGAGTATTTTTATGATTATTGTTTTAAATTCTCCATCAAGCATATAACTTATACCTGTTCATGACTTTTCTTGTTCTTTCTTTTGGGATTGGTTCCTTCATCCTGGCATTTTGCCTAGGTCTTTGGATTCTTGTCTGTGTTAGAAAAGCCTGTTTATGTTTCTTGCTCCTGAGAGTAATGGTTTTATGAAAAAGAGGTCCAATAATGTCCAGAGCCTGGTGCGTCAGGGAGTCTCTGGTGTGTGCTGCATGCACTCTGCTGCTATGTTTGGGCTGCTCTGTGTCTCAAGTTATTTGTCTCCAGAGGTTCTCCTTGCCTGCGGTGGGCAGTGTTTGGACCTCGGCCAGAGTGTTGAGAGTTTTAACTAGGTGTGCTTTGGTCTCTTGTTGAATGATACTATATGCTACTTCTACTAGAACTAAAGCTTTGCAGAAGTCTATGATCTGGGGACTTAATGTATTTGGGGATTTCTGCTGGTCTTCAAGAGGGGAAGCAGCTCTCTGTACTTGTCTTTAGGCACACTTGCTTAAGAAAAGCATTTCCAGCAGAGCACAAGAGCGCTGGATTTGGGGTAAGCAAGTTAGACAGCCAGTGTTGCAGCTTTGCTTTTTTACTAAGGTTGGTGTCTGCTGAGAAGCTGGAAAGGGAAAGCTCTTTTGTCCCAGGAGAGAGGAGTCCATCTTTGCTGCTCTCAGGCAAGCACTCCCAGAAGAACAAATAATTTTTCTTCATACATCCTAGGCATTTTTTCAGATCACTGTTTTCACACTGTCTATCTCTGGGTTACTTGCTTGCCTGAAGAAATGCAGTGCACTTTGACCTTTATCCCAGCCAACATTTCTGAGTTTTAAAACTCCAAACTTTAGGGACTTGGTGTTGTGGGGAACTGTGCTTTTCTGGGAGAGGTCTCACCACGCTGGGACTGATGCAGGTTTGACTGAGAATGGTAGTGGCCCAGAATGCAGGATCATGTGATATTGGACAAAGCAGGCTAAATAGCCAGTGCCAGAGTTAGCTGTCCTCAGTGGGTGTCTCTGCACCTATGCTGAGAGCCTGAGGAGTGAAATGTCACCCACTGGCTCTTCTATCTCTGGATAGACAACGCCACCTCTCACAGATGCACTCCCAGAAGAGCAGGGTCTATCCTCATATGCCTTTGGTGATCTTCCATTTGTGCCATCTGTCCCATGGTTGCTAGCCTGTCTTCTCTCTAGGAGTAGAGCAGCACCCTCATGTCTCCCTCCCAGCCAAGACTGTGGCCCTTAAAACTCCAGTTTTTGAGCCTTGCTGGTTGCAAAAACTCATGAAAATCAGCCCCTCTTGTTTTTCCAGCCATTGGCTTTGGGGAAGTATTCTCTTTGTGCATATATCTGTGGTTCCTCTCTCTAGCGCCTTTCTTCACGACCAGAGCTCTGTCCCCTCTGCAATACCTTCAATCCCTTTTGCCATCAAACCAAACCAAAGTTCTTACCTTCCTTAGTGTGGCTTCTTGTTTCCTTCTAGTTGTGTGATTTGTTGTATCAGTCCTCAGGTGGACTTCTTGGGTATATATAACAAATATATATAACAAAAAGCCAATATAACAAAAAGCCAACTATAAATGCTTTCTCTCAATACCATATCTCTTAGGGGAAAATATAGACAAGAAAACTATTCTTATTTTATTAGCAAAAATAATGGTGCATATACAGCTTTGTAAAAATAGCAAAATTTCGGGGCAGGAGCCAGGATGGCAGAACAGCATGGAAGTTTCTTGTGTGTCTCATGTCCATGAAATACAGCCAGACCAACACTAAACCATCCTACACACCTTGAAAACTGATTGGAGGATTAACACAACAATCTGTACAACCTGAACCACAGAATTCAGCAGGTACGCGGCACAGAGAGGTGAATTTGGGGAACAAGAAGCTGCAGAGGGTAGGGAACTGCTTTTGCGGGGAACAGAGGATGGAGACTGGGGAACGGGGGGAATACGGGAATACAGGAAAAGCACCCCTCCCCAAAAGCAGCTGGAGAGAAAGTGGAAAATTGGAAACGGCTTTAGGGACTAAACTAAAAAGGGACAAAGGACAAAGGAGAAAGGAGAGGGTTTAAATTCTATTAAGACTGTAAACAAGGGGAGTGCAAAGGCTGCAACTCCGCAGCTCGATACCTGGTGATGCTCTGGTGGAAAGGGCGAGAATCCCCAGGAGTAGAGTGGGGTCCAGGAGGTTGTCGGGCCACATGGGGAAAAGAGGTTCCACTGCTGGAAGGACATTTGGTAGAGACTGTTGAAGCCACCTGATCCCAGCAGACCCCAGAAAATGGCCACATTTGCTGTGCTAGAACAAGGTCAAGTGTGAAGCCTGGTGCCAGATGTGTGTTGTGATTTTCCATAATCCCTGAAAAGCTGCTGCTACACTATCTCACCAACTTTTTCTGGGGCGGGCTGGCACCTGGCCACAGTCTTGGGGCACGAGCAGCAGCAGGGTCCAGCAAGAGTTCCTGGATGCAGCCAACATTCGGCAATTGCTCATTCGGCCATTGCTCAGTAAGACCCTCCCACAGAGGGACAGAACAGGTCAAAGCCACAGTCCTTCAGAAGTAATGGTCTGAGGAAACCAGCCTCATCTGAGATAAAACTCAGGAGAGAGGTACTGCCTGGGGCCTCGTGATGAAGAGTGAAAAAGTGGGGAGTGGATGAAAACTCAAGACAGAGGACAAGTGCGTGATTGCTGATCTAGGAGAACAGACTGGGTAGCTGGGTGGTGCCATTTTCACCACTCCCGTGCATGCGCAAACACACCTATGAGCTCCACAACAATCCACCCCAGCAGGCTAGAAGCGCCATCTAGAGAAGACTGGCGCTGTTACACTGAGCCCCGCTCAACTGAGCCAACTTTGCTCTTGAAAACCACAAGTCTCACCGCTGGCTTAGTTTATGGACTATAAAGCGCTACATAGACTGAATTCTAGGGGGAAACAGTAATTTCAGTCCTACTTCAATCTGTTAGCAGATTCATCTATTCAATTTTCTGTCTTTCTTTTTTTTCTCTTTCTCATTTACCCTTCTTTTCTTTTTCTTGAATACAGAAAGAGAAAAAAATTCATTTTTATTTTCAATTTCTACTAGAACATTTTACTTAATTTTTATACTATATTTTTCATTTTTATGTAATTTTTTATTCAAATTCTATTTTACTTCCATCATTTTATTTTAGTATACTGCAGTGTATTCACTTTTTCAAATTTTCAAACGATTTTCTTTTTTTCTTTCTTTATTTTTTTATCTTTTTTCTTTTTCATTTCTTTTTTTCTTGAATACAGAAAAAGAAAAAAATTCATATTTATTTTTAATTTTTATTAAAAATATTTTTCTTTAATGTTATTTTCTAATATATTCTTTACTTTTGTGTATATTTTTTCAAATTCCATTTTACCTCATCATCTCATTTTAGTCTACTTCATTGTACTCATTTTTTCAAGTTCTCAAACGATTTCCCTTTTTTTTCTCCACCCCATTTTTTTTCTCTAATCTGTCAAACTATTTTCAACATCCAGACTAACACACTCAGGATCTAGCATCATCTATTAGATTGTGTGTGTGTGTGTGTGTGTGTGTGGTTTCAGTTTTTAATTTTAATATTATTTTAATTTTAATATTTTTAATTTCAATTTTTCTACTTCATTAATTCCTTTTCTCCAATCAAAATGACAAAATGAAGGAATTCACCCCAAAAGAAAGAGCAGGAAAAAACGACAGCCAGGGATTTAACCAACACAGATGCAAGCAAGATGTCTGAACCAGAATTTAGAATCACGATAATAAGAATACTAGGTGGAGTCGAAAATAGATTAGAATCCCTTTCTGCAGAGATAAAAGAAGTAAAAACTAGCCGGAATGAAATTCAAAATGCTATAACTGAGCTTCAATCAAGGATGGATGCAGTGGCAGCAAGGATGGATGAGGCAGAACAGAGAATCAGAGATATAGAAGACAAACTTATACAGAATAAAGAAGCAGAAAAAAAGAGGGAGATTAAGGCAAAAGAGCACGATTTAAGAATTAGAAAAATCAGGGGTGCCTGGATTGCTCAGTCAGTTAAGCGTCTGACTTCGGATCCCGTCATGATCTCATGATTTGTGAGTTCAAGCCTGGCGTCGGGCTCTAAGCTGACAGCATGGAGCCTGGATCCTGCTTCAAATTCTGTGTCTCCTTTTCTCTCTGCCCCTCCCCACTTTGTGCTCTGTCTGTCTATGTCTCTCAAAAAAATAAATAAATGTGAAAAAAGAATTAGAGAAATCAGTGACTCATTAAAAAGGAACATCAGAATCATAGGGGTCCCAGAAAAGGAAGAGAGAGAAATAGGGGTAGAAGGGTTATGTGAGCAAATCATAGTGGAAAACTTTCCTAACCTGGGGAAAAACACAGAAATCAAAATCCAGGAAGCACGGAGAACCCCCATTAGATTCAACAATTACCAACCGTCAACAAGGCATATATCATAGTCAAATTCACAAAATACTCAGACAAGGAGAGAATCATGAAAGCAGCAAGGGAAAAAAAGTCCCTAACCTACAAGGGAAGACAGATCAGGTTTGCAGCAGACCTATCCACAGAAACTTGGCAGGCCACAAAGGAGTGGCAGGATATATTCAGTGTGCTGAATCACAAAAATTTGCAGCCAAGAATTCTTTATCCAGCAAGGCAGTCATTCAAAATAGGAGAGATAAAAAGTTTCTCAAACAACAATTAAAGGAGTTTGTGACCACTAAACCAGCCCTGAAAGAAATTTTATGAAGGACTCTCTGACGGGAGAAAAGATGAAAAAAAAAATATATATATATATATAGACCAAAAGCAACAAAGATTAGAAAGGACAAGAGAACACCACCAGAAACTCCAACTCTACAAGCATCATAATGGCAATAAATTCATATCTTTCAGTACTCACTCTAGATGTCAATGAACTGAATACTGCAATCAAAAGACATAGGGAAACATAATGGATAAGAAAATAAGATCCATCTATATGCTCTTTACAAGAGACCCAATTTAGACCTAAAGACACCTTCATTGAAAATAAGGGGATGGAGAACCATCTATCATGATAATGGTCAACAAAAGAAAGCCACAGTAGCCATACTTACATCAGACAATCTAGACTTTAAAATAAAGACTGTATCAAGAGATGCAGAAGGGCATTATAATCAAGGGGTCTATCCACCAAGAAGACCTAACAATCATAAACATTTATGTGCCAAATGTGGCAGCACCCAAATACATAAATCAGTTAATCACAAACATAAAGAAACTCATTGATAGTAATACCATAATAGTAGGAGACTTCAACACCCCAATCACAACAATGGACAGATCATGTCATCAAAAAATCAAGGAAACAATGGCTTTGAATGACACACTGGACCAATAACTGAACAGATATATTCAGAACATTCCATCCTAAAGCAGCAGAATATACATTCTTCTCCAATGCACATGGAACCTTCTCCAGAATAGACCACATACTGGGACACAAATCAGCCCTCAACAAGTACAAAAAGATTGAGATTATACCGTGCATATTTTCAGACCACAACGCTATGAAACTCAAAATCAACCACAGAAAAAATGTGGAAAGGTAACAAATACTTGGAGACTGAAGAATGAATGGGCTAACCAAGCAGTTAAAGAGGAAATTAAAAAGTATATGGAAGTCAGTGAAAATGATAACACCACAAGCTTAAACCTCTGAGACGCAGCAAAGGCAGTCATAAGAGGAAAGTATATAGCAATCCAGGCCTTCCTAAAGAAGGAAGAAAGATCTAGATAAACAATCTAACCTTACGCCTTAAGGAGCTGGAAAAAGAACAGCAAATAAAACCAAAAACCAGCAGAAGACAGTAAATAATAAAGATTAGAGCAGAAATTAATGCTACCAAAACCCAAAAAACAGTAGAACAGATCGATGAAACCAGAAGCTGGTTCTTTGAAAGAATTAACAAAATTGATAAACCACTAGTGAGTTTGATCAAGAAGAAAAAGGAAAGGACCCAAATAAGTAAAATCAAGAATGAAAGAGAAGAGATCACAACCAACACAGCAGAAATTTAAAAAAAATAGTAAGAGAATATTATGAGCAATTACATGCAAATTAAATTGGTAATCTGGAAGAAATGAATAAATTCCTAGAAACATATACACTACCAAAAGTGAGACAGCAAGAAATAGAAAATTTGAACAGACCCATAACCAGTAAGGAAATCGAATTAGTAATCTGCCAAAAAACAAGAGTCAAGGGCCAGATGGCTTTCCAGGGGCATTTTACCAAACATTTAATGAAGAGTTAACACCTATTCTCTTGAAACTGTTCCAAAAAATAGAAATGGAAGGAAAACTTCCAAACTCTTTCTATGAAGCCGGCATTGCCTTGGTTCCCAAACCAGACAGAGACACCACTAAAATGGAGAACTATAGACCAATTTCCCTGATGAACATGTATGCAAAAATCCTCAACAAGTTATTAGCCAACCAGATCAAACAATACAGTAAAAAAATTATTCACCACAACCAAGCAGAATTTATACCTGGGATGCAGGGCTGGTTCAATATCCGTGAAAAAATTAACATGATTCATCACCTCAATAAAAGAAAGGACAAGAATCATATGATTCTCTCAATAGATGCAGAGGAAGCATTTGACAAACTACAGCATACTTTCTTGACAAAAACCCTCAAGAAAGTAGGGATAGAAGGAGCATACCTTGAGATCACAAAAGCCATATATGAATGACCTAATGCTAATATCATCCTCAATGGGAAAAACTGAAATCTTTCCCCCTAACGTCAGGAACAAGACAGGGATGTCCACTCTTGCCACTGTTACCTCAACATAGTATTGGAAGTCTTAGCCTCTGCAATCAGACAACACAAAGAAACAAAAGCCATCCAAATTGGCCAGGAGGAGGTCAAACTTTCACTCTTCGCAGATGACATGATACTCTATATGGAACATCCAAAAGATTCCACCAAAAAACTGCTAGAACTGATCCATGAATTCAGCAAAGTTTTAGGATATAGAATCAACGCACAGAAATTGGTTGCATTCTTATGCACCAACAATGAAATGACAGAAAAGAGAAATCAAGGAAAAGATCCCATTTACAGTTGCACAAAAAACCATAAAATACCTAGGAATAAATCTAACCAAAGACGTGAAAAACCTATACACTGAAAGTTATAGAAATCTTATGAAAGAAATTGAAAAACACACAAAAAAATGGGAAAATTATTCCATGCTCCTGGATAGGAAGAACAAATATTGTTAAAATGTCAATACTACCAAAAGCAATCTACGTACTCAATGCAATCCCTATCAAAAATAACACCAGCCGTCTTCTCAGAGATGGAACTAATAATCCTAAAATTTGTATGGAACAAGAAAAGACCTGAATAGCAAAAGAGATCTTGAAAAAGAAAACCAAAGCAGGAGACATCACAATCCCAGACTTCAAGCTATACTACAAAGCTGTAATCATCAAGACAGTATGGTACTGGCACAAGAACAAACACTCAGATCAATGGAACAGAATAGACAACTCAGAAGTGGGCCCACTAACATATGGCCAGCTAATCTTTGACAAAGCAAGAAAGAATATCCAATGGAAGAAAGTCTCTTCAGCAAATGGTGTTGGGAAAACTGGACCAGTTTCTTACACCATACATAAAAATAAACTAAAAATGGATGAAAGACCTAAATGTAAGACAGGAAGCCATCAAAATCCTCGAGGAGAAATCAGGCAGCAACCTCTTTGATCTTGGCCACAGCATCTTCTTACTCAACATGTCTCTGGAGCAAGGGAAACAAAAGAAAAAATGAACTACTGGGACCTCATCAAAATAAAAAGCTTCTGCACAGTGAAAGAAACAGTCGGCAAAACTAAAAGGCAACCAACAGAATGGGAGAAGATATTTGCAAATGTCATATCAGATAAAGGGTTAGATCCAAAATCTATGAAGAACTTATCAAACTCAACACCCAAAAAACAAATATAATCCAGTGAAGAAACGGGCAAAAGACATGAATAGACACTTCAAGAAAGGCATCCAGATGGCCAACCTACACATGAAAAAATGCTGAACTTCACTCATCATCAGAGAAGTACAAATCAAAACCACAATGAGATACCACCTTACACCTGTCAGAATGGTTAACATAAACAACTCAGGCAACAACAGATGTTGGTGAGGATGCAGAGAAAGAGGATGTCTTTTGCATTGTTGGTGGGAATGCAAGCTGATGCAGCCACTCTAGAAAACAGTATGGACGTTCCTCAAAAAACTAAAAACAGAACTACCCTATGACCCAGCAATTGCACTACTAGGCATTTATCCATGGGATACAGGTGTGCTGTTTTGAAGGGACACATGCACCCCCATGTTTATAGCAGCACCATCAACAATAGCCAAAGTATGGAAAGAGACCAAATATCCATCGATGAATGAATGGATAAAGAAGATGTTGTATATATATATATACAATGGAGTATTACTCGGCAATCAAAAAGAATGAAATCTTGCCATTTTCAACTACGTGGATGGAACTGGAGGGTAGTATGCTAAGTGAAATTAGTCAATCAGAGAAAGACAAAAATCATACGACTTTAGTCATATGAGGACTTTAAGAGACAAAACATGAACATAAGGGAAAGAAAAATAATATAAAAACAGGGTGGGGGACAAAACAGAAGAGACTCATAAATATGGAGAACAAACAGAGGGTTACTGGAGGGGTTGTGGGAGGGGAGATGGGCTAAATGGGGAAGGGGCACTAAGGAATCTACTCCTGAAATCACTGGTGCACTATATGCTAACTAATTTGGATGTAAATTTTAAAAAATGAAAAATAAAATTAAAAATAAATTAAAAATAAATAAAGGTGACACAAGAAAATTTTAAAAAATAGCCAAATTTCTCAAATAAAAATATATAACAGTTACCATACACACCTTCTGATCCCCATCAAGCTGACTTTGTTTCCATAAACTTCAACATATCTCATGTATGATATTGTTTAATATATATTGTCTGAATCAAAATGTTTATAAGGCATTGACCAATCCTGCCATATCTTTGTGTGACAATTCCAAAAGCTAATGGAACTGCACTCTCTCTATCAAAATCTTTGGAAAACATTTCCAGCCAAATCAAACCAAACAAAAATAGTATATAGTAAAAGGAAACTGCAGAGTAGGAGTTGAAAGACTAGCTATTATTGCATGTTATTTTTTTATTGAGCAAACATGACTAAACAGAAAGATATTTGAAGGCTTAGTAATTTCCATCTAAGGTATGTTGCTCTCTTCTTAAATAAGCAATGCCTTATACTGTGAAACTTCAAATCTGGCTCAATTTCATAATTTCTTACATACAAAATCTCATGAATTTTATTCCCTGATTATTTTAGGGTCTAGATTTTTATTCATCATAACATTGTCTGGGAAAACTGATTACATCACCCATCGGGAACAAAAATTCCCACAATTGCTGATGTTGTGTGATTGTGTGATTGTGTCTGTGTGTATATGTGTGTGTTAAATAATGACATATTTTATTCCTGTTTTCCTTTCGTTTTCGTTTGTTTGTTTGTTTTTATTTATTTATTTTTTTGTTTGTTTTTAGGAAAAAGCTTTTCTTTTAATCCCAGGAAGATACCCACTGAAATGTTCTAAAAAGAGAACTATTTCAAAAAAGTTCAGATGATTATTTTTCCCATAGAAAATAGAGAATGCACATAAGATAGAGGGAGTGGAGATGGAAATGTTGTCCTATTGCTATTGCTATGTGTATTCAATGAATCTCTGGAGAGCTGAAGAACCAAAGTCATGAAAATACAAATGGAAGAAAGACAAGGATGAGGCTCTGAAACATTAAAACTTTTTTTTTTTCAATTTCTGATTCCAGGCATATCTAGCATATTACCTGGATCAGAAGCAGTGAAATTAAACAAGTTAAGGCAAATTATGATGTTTCCTCAATGAGCAGCAGGGACCATTCAAGCCATTTTATGCATCAAACCCTTCAAATTCTGAAGTGCCCCAAAATTCCATCCTGTTTCTTGTGCTTCAATCTCTGGTTTTGTGAACATGGATGAGATGTCCTTAGAGCACAGACTGTATTTGGACTGCACAACTCCCATAGGCCAAAGTCTTCTCAAAAATCTTTTTTCATTGTTATTATACAATGAGAGAGAAAATCCACATTTACACATTTACACTTGTAACCAATATTCAGATTTACTGTAAAATACGTGGAAAATAAAATAGTTTAAAAACATGGGGCACCTGGGTGGCTCAGTCAGTTAAGCGTCCGACTTCGGCTCAGGCCATGATCTTGCAATTTGTGAGTTCAAGCCCTGCGTCGGGCTCTGTACTGACAACTCAGAGCCTGGAGCCTGCTTCAGATTCTGTGTCCCTCTCTCTCTCATCCCCTCCCCTGCTCATGCTCTGTCTTTCTCTGTCTCCCAATAATAACTAAACATTAAAAAAATAAAATAGCTTAAAAATAAAATCGTGTATTAGAGGGATTCCTGGGTGGCTCAGTCAGTTAAGAGTCTGATTCTTGGTTTCAGCTTAGGTCATGATCTCATGGCTTTGTGGGGTCGAGCTTCCAGTGCAGAGCCTGCTTGGGATTCTCTTTCTCCCTCTCTCTCTGTGAAATAATCATCATTACATGTTTATACACACACACACACACACACACAAATTGGAAACTACAGGTTAATTTACAGGTTTACAGATTTATTATCTGATTTACATCAAAATATCTTTTTAGCATTAAAAAGCTACAAAAATGTAGGACAATTTGTACCTGAAAAAATTTTAGAATGCTTAGCTAAACTATGAATTTTGTACAAATAACATAATGGAGCAATACCAAATGCCCAGACCTTGATTTCTAAATATTTTCTCCAATTTCAGGATCCAGGACTCAAGGAAATGGTGGATACTAAGGGTGTAGCAGAAAAAACACAAGATGAGTATATTAGTAAGGGTTTTCCAGAGAAACAGAGCAATTAAGGTGTGTGTATGTGTGCATGTGTATTTGTGTGTGACAGAGAGAGAGAGAGAGAGAGAGAGAGAGAGAAATTATAGGAATTTTGTTTATGCAATCATGGGAGCTAAAATGTCCCAAGATTTGCAGTCATCAAGCTGAAGGCCCAGGACAGTTAATGGTGTGTTCCAGTTTCAAGCTAAAGGCCTGAGAACCAGGAAAGTTAATGGTATCATTAACTGAAGCCAACAAGCTCATCTGAAGCCAACAAGCTCAAGACTGATGTTTCTGTTTGACTTGAAAGGCAGGAATAGTCTGATGCTCCAAATTAAGGCTATCAGGCACAAAAAGTTTTCTCTTACTTGAGGAATGGTGAGAATTCTTGTTCTATTCAGGCCTTCAACTGATTGAATGAGGGGCACCCACATTAAGAGGGGCTACCTTTATTCCTTAGTCTACTGATCTGAATGCTAATCTTATTCCAAAAACCCTCACAGACATACTCAGAATAATGTTTGACCAAATATCTGAGTACCTAATGGCCCAATCCTGTTGATACATAAATTGACCACAATAAGAAGGCTAGAGCATCTTGTAGTGCCAGAAAGTAAAAAAGTGCTCAAGAAACAAAATGATGAGGAATATCAAAGAGATATAAGAACCAGTCTGAAAGAGTTCCAAATGGTCAAATCTGAAATAAATAATTTGAACAACAAAATAAATATTATAGTACTGGATTATAACCCAAAGTATAAAATAAACATCCAGGAGTTAATAATGATATAAATGAAAGAAAGAAAGAAAGAAAGAAAGAAAGAAAGAAAGAAAGAAGAAAGAGAGACATTTCTCTACAGAATTCCAAATGATATATATAGAAACTTCCCTTCCTCAAGGGAAATATATACACTCACACCTTGGATATGGACTAAACTTAGTGATTTGCTAACAAAACCAGACTAAGTAAGGAGAAATAAAAGAGCTGTTATAGACTAAACATTCTCCCTCAATTCATATATTAAAGCCCTAACCCCCAATGTGATAGTAATTAGAGGTGAGGCTATCGGGAAGTAATAAGTTTCAATTAAGTAACGAGGGTTGGACTCTTATGATGGGATCAGTGTCTCTATGAAGAAAAGAAAACAGAGATTTCACTCTCAGTGTATGCACAAAGAAGAGGTTATGTAACCATACAGCAAGAAAAGCAGCCAGCTACAAGTCAGAAGGAGGGCTTTTATCAATAACTAAATCTCCTGGCAACTTGATCTTTGAATTCCTAACATCCAGAACTCTGAAAAATAAATGTCTGTTGTTTAAGCTACCCAGTCTATAGTGTTTTGCTGTGGCAGTCTGAACTACAGTGGAGGAACCTATCAGACAGAAACTACCTTAAGCAAGTGATTAAAATCAACATCATCAATGTTGCTATGTTAATATCATACAGCCCCTGATAATATGATGAGAAGGGCACTTCATCTCTGTGGAATTCTTCTTACAACCCATAACCACTGTGTACACCTGAGGGAAACATGAGAAAACCCCAAGTTGAACTACATTCTATAAATCATCTGACCAGAATTCCTCAAAATTCTCAAGATCAAAAGAAAGGAAAGATTGAGAAACTCACAGGCCAAAAAAACTAAAGAGGCATAATTATTCAATGCAAAGTGGTATTCTGGACTGAATCCTAGAACAAAAAAGGTCATTAGTGGAAAAGCTGATAAAGTTCAAATGAAGTCCCGAATTCAGTTAATAGTAGTGTACCAATGTTGGTTTCTTAGTTTTGACAAATACTCCATGTTACATTACTATGTTAACAAAGGGAAACTGGGTGAAGGACTTCTCTTTACTATCTTTGCAACTTCTCTGTAAATCTAAAAGTATTTTACAAGAAAAAGTTTTTTTTTTAAATATGAGGAGTCTTATAGTTGACACCATTATTAAAAAGTAAATTACACAGAGGTGCCTGGATGGCTCAGTCACTTAAGCATCTGACTCTCCGTTTCAGCTCAGGTCATGATCTCAAGATTTGTGGGTTTGTACCCCACATGACAGCTTGGAGCCTGGAACCTGCTTCAGGGTCTGTGTCTTTCTGTCTCTCTGCCCCTCCCTCACTTGCACTCTGCTTCTCTCTCTCTCTTAAAAATAAATAAACATTAAAAATTTTTAAAGTAAATTACATAAATTTACACTTAAATAAATCATATTAAAAACAAAAGGAAGAGGGAGCTTGGGAAGATGGCAAAGTAAGAGAACCCTGAGCTCACCCCATTCTACATTTTCAACTATATATCATCCACATCCAATTCAATAAACTGGAGAGCAACCTGAAGACTCAGAAAACAAACTTCACAACTAAATATAGATGAGAAGTTGCATCTGAAAGGTTAGGAAGTTGAGAAAGGAAGAAGGAGGCTACCCACAGGAGGGAGAGGAGCTGCATTCGAGAAGGCAGAGAAATGGGCCCTGGCACCAGGGGTCTCACACTGAGAAGATTAATCTGATAAATTCGGCTTTAAAAACCAGGGACTTCTGGTTAAACATCTGAATTCAGCTCAGGTCATTATCTTGCGCTTCGTGAGTTCAAGTCCCATGTTGGGCTCTGTGCTTATAGCTTAGACAGAGCCCGGAGCCTGTTTGGATTCTGTGTCTCTCTCTCTCTCTGCCCCTCCCCCACTCGAGCTCTGTCTCTCAAAAATATAAGTGAATAAACTTAAAAAAAACAGAGGGGTTGAATTTTGTGAGTTTATAAAAACAGTAAGACTTGGAACCTGGGGCTTTAAAAGTCATTTGACTCTGCACTGGGCTAGCCTAGAGGACCAGTGATAGCTGTGTCCATCCTTAAAGAAACAGCAGCCTGTGTGGAAAGGCAACATAAAAATGAGTGTACACAATGCTAGGAGACAAATGAGAGACAAATCTGTTCATACTAATTTTGGAACATGTTGGGGGACTTCTCTGAAAACCAGGGAGCTGGCAGTCACCATTTTCGTCTCCAGTCCCACAGCATAAACACCAAGACACTTTCGGGTGGTGGAGGGGTTTGCACAGACACTTGCTACCTAACCTTCTAGCAGTGTACTATGCACAAAAGTTCTCCTGAGGTCCCACCCACTCCAAGCCTGCTAGCCTGTGCCCTAGTCTCAGGGAAATTTTGTTAAAGCTGCATGTGTGCCCTACCCAGCAACTGAGTGAACAGTGGCCACCATGCACCACACATGTCTGCCACAATGCCCAGACCTGTGCCCCCAGCATCTATCCTGCACTGGGCCCAGTGTCCCAGAGACATCCTCATGTGCCAGATCCAGCCTCATGCCCCTGGCTGCTCCAGCACACAGCCCCAGTGACTGCAGCCCTTCATGGGAACCAGCATGGAACTAGTGATCCAGTGCAAATTTTGTTAACACAGCTGTTATGTTCCCAAGTTCCCTGGAGGGCACACCTCCTCAAAGCTGGCCTGCCTGGGTCCCACTAACACCACAGAGAGCAAGCACAGTCCACATTAGGCAGAAAGTCAATATGGATGACTAAATTTTAAAGAAAAGTGACTCAGACACAAAAGCAGTGCATAAGCAACACACATAGGATACTCTCCTGAAGTGTCCGGTACTGATGAACAGGGGGCACTGCACTGCAAAGCATTCCAGGATTGTCTTTTCATAAAGTCACTACTTTCAAGAGCAAAAGACACATCTGACTTTCTTAACACAAAGAAACATGCCCAGAGGGGCAGACAAAATGAGGAGACAGAGAAATTCATCCCAATTGAAAAAATAGGATAAAACCACAGACAGAGATCTAAGCAAATCACAAAACAAGCAATAAAGTGGCAATAAATACAAATCTATCGATAATTACTTTGAATGTAAATGGGCTAAACACTCCAATCAAAAGACATAGGGTGACAGAATGGATTAAAAAAAAAAAGAACAAGACCTGTCTATATAATGCCTACAAAAGACTCATACTACATTTAAAGATACCTGTAGATTGAAAGTGAAGGGATGTGTAAACATCTATAAAGCAAATGGGTGTCAAAAGAAAGCCAGAGCTGGCATGCCTGGGTGGCTCAGTCAGTTAAGCATCCAACTTTGGCTGAGGTCATGATCTCATGGTTCTTGGGTTCAAGCCCCTCATTGGGCTCTTGAGCGTGAAACCTGCTTTGGATTCTGCATTTCCCTTTCTCCCTGCTCCTCCCCCACTTCCGTGCTCACTTTCTCTCTCTCTCTCTCTCTCTCTCCCTCTCTCTCTCTCCAAAATAAATAAACATTTAAAATATTTTAAAAAACGAAAGCCAGAGTAGCAGTAGTATATTGGAAAGGTAGACTTTCAAGCTAAGATTGTCACAAGAGGCAAAGAAGGACAGTATATAATCATAAAGGAAACAATCCAATAAGAAGATATAATGATTGTAAATATTTATGCACCCAACATAAAGCACCCTGATACATAAAACAGTAACAAACATAAAGAAACTAAAAGATAATAATACAATAAAAGTAGGGGACTTTAACACCCCACTTACATCAATGGAAAGATTATTTAAACAGAACATCAAAAAGGAAACAATGGCTTTAAATGACAAACTGGAATGGAGGGATTTAACAGATATACTCAGAACATTCCACCCTAAAACAGCAGAATTAACATTCTTTTTTTAAGTGCACACAAAACATTCTCCAGACTAGATCACCTATTAGCCCACAACAAAATCTCAACAAATTCAAGAAGATCAAAATCATATCATGGATATTTTCCAGCCACAAGAGTAAGAAACTTGAAGTCAATGACAAGAAAAAGAATCTGGAAAGACCACAAATACTTGGAGGTTAAATAACATGTTACTAAACAGTAAATGGGGCAACCAGGAAATCAAAGAAGAAATAAAAAAAATTACATGGAAACAAATGAAAATGAAAATGCGATGTACCAAAACCTCTGTGATGCAGCAAAAGTGGTTCTAAGAGGAAAGTTTATACAAATACAGGCCACCTCAAGAAGCAAGGTAAATCTCAAATAAACAACCTAACCATGCACCTGAAGGAGCTAGAAAAAGAACAGCAAACAAAACCTAAAACCAGCAGAGGGAAGGAAATAATAAAGACTAGAGAAGAAATAAATGATATAGAAACTAGAAAAACAATAGAAGAAACCAATGAAATCAGTAGCTGGTTCCTTGAAAAAAATCAATAAAATTGATAAGCCTCTAGCCAGACTAATCAAGAAAAAAAGAAACTACTCAAATGAATAAAATCATAAATGAGAGAGGACGAATAACAACCAAAGCTATAGAAATATAATAATAAAAGAATATTATGAAAAACTAGCTGTCAACAAATTGGATGACCTAGAAGAAATGGATAAATTCTTAGGAAGATAAACTACAAAAACTGAAACAGGAGCAAATAGGAAAATAGAACCAACCAAAAACGAGCAAAGCAATTGAGTTAGTAATAAAAAGAAAAGCCAAAAAACAAAAGTCTAGGACCAGATGGCTATGGGCAAATCCTACCAAACATTTAAACAAGAGTTAGTACTTATCCTTCTCAAACTATTCCAAAAAAATTAAAAGGAAGGAAAACTTCTAAATTCATTCTATGAGGCCAGAATTACACTAATACTAAAAAGAGATAAAGACACCACTAAAAACAAAAGAACCACAGGCCAATATCCTGTGATGAACATAGGTGCAAAAATTATCAACAGAATACTAGCAAAATGAATTCAACAATACATTAAGAAAAAATCATTCACTATGATCAATTATGACTTATTCTTGGGTTGTAAGAGTGGCTCAATATGTGGAAATCAATGTGATACATCACATCAGTAAGAGAAAGATAAAGGCATATGATCATTCTAATAGATGCAGAAAAAGCATTTCACAAAGTAAAACATCCATTCATGATAAAAACCCTCAACAAAGTAGTTCTAGAGGGAACATTCCTCAACATATTAAAGGCCATCTATGAAAACCCCACAGCTAACATTACACTTAATGAAAAAAAAAAAAAAAACTGAGAGTTTTCCCCTAAGGTCAGGACAAGAGAAGAATGTCCACTTTCACCACTTATTTTCAACATAGTACTGGAAGTCCTAGACACAACAATTAGACAACAAAAAGAAATAAAAGGAATCCAAATCAAGAAGGAAGAAGTAACATTTTCACTATTTGCAGATGACATACTATATATAGAACACCCAAAAGACCACCAAAAAACTACTGAACTGATAAATAAATTCAGTAAGGAACATAAAATCAATATACAGAATTCTTTTGCATTTCTATAAACCTATAATGAAGAAACTGAAAGAGAAATTAAGAAACCAATCCCATTTACAATTGTACCCAAAATAATAAGATACCTAGGAGTAAACCTAATCAAAGAAGTGAAAGACCTGGACTCTGAAAACTACAAAATACTGATCATAGGAATTGAGTGCAACACAAAGAAATGGAAAGACATTTCATGCACATAGATTGTAAGAAAAATATTGTTAAAATGTATACTACCCAAAGCAATCTACACATGTAATGTAATCCCTATCAAAGTACCAATAGGGGCACCTAGGTGGCTCAGTTGATTAAGCATCCAGATCTGGATTTCGGCTCGGATCATGATCTCACAGTTCATGAGCTGGAGCCCCACATCAGGCTCCATGCTGTCAGTGTGGAGCCTGCTTGGGATTCTCTCTCTCCCTTTCTCTGCCCCTCCCCAGCTCTCTCTCTCTCTGTCTCTCTCTCAAGTGAACAATGAAAAAAAGTACCAACAGCATTTTTCACAGAACTAGAATGAGAGATCCTAAAATTTCTATTGAACCACAAAAGACCCTGAATAGCCAAAGCAATCTTGCAAAAGAAAAGGAAAGCTGGTGGCATCACAAATTTGGACTTCAAGTTATATTACAAAACTGTAGTAATCAAGACAGCATGGTACTGGCTCAAAAACAGACACATAGATCAATGGCACAGAATAGAAAACCAAGAAATGAACCCACAACTATATGGTCAACTAATCATTGAGGAAGCAGGAAAGAATATCCAATGGAAAAAAGTTTCTTCAAAGAATCGTGTTGGGAAAACTGGGCAGTAACTTGCAAAAGAATGACACTGGACCACTTTCTTACATCATTCACAAAAATAAATTCAAAATGTATGGAAGACCAAAATGCAGGAGATCACAAAAGTCCTTGAAGGGAGCACAGGAAGTTATGTCAATGACATAGACCATAGCAACATTTTCCTAGACATGTCTCCTGAGGCAAGGGAAACAAAAGCAAAAATAAACAATTGAAACTACATCAAAATAAAAAGCTTTGCATAACAAAGAAAGAAATCAATAAAATTTAATGACAACCTACTGAATGGGAGAAGATATTTACAAATGACATATCACATAAAGGGTTAGTATCCAAAATAAAGAACTTCTACAACTCAAAAAACAAATAATCCAATTTAAAAATGGGAAGAAGACATGAACAGCCATATCTCCAAAGAAGACTTATAGATGGCCTACAAACACATTGAAAGATGCTCAACATCACTCATCATCAAGGAAATACGAATCAAAACTACAACGAGACATCACCTCACACCAGTCAGAATGGCTAAAATCAACAACACAAGAAACAGCAGGTGCTGGATAGGATGTGGAATAAAAGGAATCCTCTTCCACTGTTTGTGGGAATGCAAACTAGAGTGCCTATGATGGAAAACAGTATGGAGTTTCCTCAAAAAGTTAAAAATGGAATGACCCTATGGTCTTGGAATTGCACTACTGGGTTTTTACCAAACAATACAAAAACACTAATTCAAAGTGATACATGCACCCCTATGTTTATTGCAGCATATTTACAATAGCCAAAATATGGAAGGAGCCCAAGTGTCCATCAATAGTTGAACAGATAAATATGTGGTATATATATACATAATGGGATATTATTAAGCTATAAGACTGAATCTTGCCATTTTTAATGAGAGTATAATCTCAGCAAACTTAAGTCAGTCAGAGAAAAAATACCATATCATCTCACTCATATGAGGAATTTTAGAAACAAAACAAATGAACATATGAGGGGAAAATGACAAACCAGGAAACATACTCCTAACTATGCAGAAGAAACTGAGGGCTACTGGAGGGGAAAAGGGCAGGGGGATGGGTTAAATAGGGAATGGGTATTAAGGAGGGCATTTGTTCTCATGAGCACTGGGAGTTAAATGTAACTTATGAATCTTAAATTTTGCATCTGATAATAATATTACATTGTATGTTAACTAAGTGGAATTTAAATAAAAATTTGGATAAATAATAAATAAAATAAAATAAAGTAAAATAAAATGAAATATGATCCAAGAAAAAAAGACTGAGACAAACCAAGAGAGAGACTCTTAACTATAGAGAACAAACATGGTTTCCAAAGGGGAAGTGGGTTGGGGATTGAAATAAATGATTGGGATTAAAAAGTACACTTACCACAATGAAATTATATAAAATAAAAAACTAATTTAAAAACAATGATCAAAAGATACTTTATTATGAAAATCTTAATTTCAATATATTTTATAGAGTTAGAGGTATTGTTTAGGTTCATGAGGCAAAGAGAAACTTTACTGGAAATATTTTTGCCTTTTGTTGCTGTAAACTCTAATGGGAATATTCAGAGAATGAATTTAACAGGTAACTACCAAGAAGAAAAGCTATAAATCAGATAAAAATGGATTGGTAACCCCATCACTTATAGTGTGAACTTGTGCAAATCACATAACTTCTGTAAATTTGGGGATAACAGTTCTCCCTAACTCACTGAATTGTTGTAAGATAAAATGACATAATAATTGTGAAGTGCTTACCTCATGCCTTGCACTTAATAAGCATACAATAAATGGTAATAATAATTATGATAAATGAAAATTGATTTATATTAAATTTCCTTCCACTGGGTGTATTGTGACTGGGCATAGTGTGAAAGCTGAAGCATTAAATTTTTTATTTATTTGCCAAACATTTGCTGAGCACTTTTTTTTTTTCTTTATAATGTGCTAAGAACTCTAGGGGACAAAAAATTGACTGAGAGGGTTTTTCCTTTCAGGGAGCATTTAGTTTAACAACCTTACAAATTATAATGCAAAATATGTAATTAAAAAAGTCACTTGTACTCTCTTGTCAGCAATAATCCCTTTCTCCCTGGAATTCTATTCATCCTTCACAAGTCACAATTTTGTGTTCCTCTGTCTTTAGTATGTCTTTCTTCCTAAGCATAGCATTCTGGCTCTCTCCCTCCTTCCTTGACTGTTGTTATATTAGCTCTCTTATCAAAATCATTATGTTTTCACTTACTTATCCCTGTATCATTGTTTTTGTGTTAATAATCAACCTGAGTTTAAATTCAAAAATCTTTTCGATAAGATACAGATTCAAGTTGATATATGTTCACTGGTCAAGGTACTAGGTGCATAAACTGAGCCGATAAAGGAAAGGATATTAAAAGGAAAATATCAGGAGATCTTACCCACAGAGTAATGGGCAATGAAGAGAAATTTAAGAACATATATCTGAGTAGGGAGAAGAATCTGTCCCTCATGCAAAAAGGGTTGAAAGGCAAGGAGAATATGTACATCAACAAGAAGATTTAGCAGAGTTGTGGGTAGTGTAGTTTTATTAAACATTGAAAACACATAGAAACATCTTACAGATAGTATAACATCAGTTATATCAGTCATGAAATTGAACAGCTTTACCATGCATTTATAAGTTTAATATAATAAATAAAACAATCTTTATTCATTAAAAGTAGACTAAAATTTAAAAAACACAAATGGAGCCTCACTTATCATAAAAACATGATAACCAGACTTAATTCTGCAGCTGCGATTTTATCTTTGTTTGTTTGTTTTGCTTTGCACTGAAAACATGGCCATTTTTATTTATTTATTTATTTATTTATTTATTTATTTATTTATTTTTCAATATATGAAATTTATTGTCAAATTGGTTTCCATACAACACCCAGTGCTCATCTCAAAAGGTGCCCTCCTCAATACCCATCACCCACCCTCCCCTCCCTCTCACCCCCGATCAACCCTCAGTTTGTTCTCAGTATTTAAGAGTCTCTTATGCTATGGCTCTATCCCACTCTAACCTCTTTTTTTTCCTTTCCCTCCCCCATGGGTTTCTGTTAAGTTTCTCAGGATCCACATAAGAGTGAAACCATATGGTATCTATCTTTCTCTGTATGGCTTATTTCACTTAGTATTACACTCTCCAGTTCCAACCACATTGCTACAAAGGGCCCTATTTCATTCTTTCTCATTGCCATGTAGTACTCCATTGTGTATATAAACCACAATTTCTTTATCCATTCACCAGTTGATGGACATTTAGGTTCTTTCCATAATTTGGCTATTGTTGAGAGTGCTGCTATAAACATTGGGGTACAAGTGCCCCTATGCATCAGTACTCCTGTATCCCTTGGGTAAATTCCTAGCAGTGCTATTGCTGGGTCATAGGGTAGGTCTATTTTTAATTTTCTGAGGAACCTCCACACTGTTTTCCAGAGTGGCTGCACCAACTTGCATTCCCACCAACAGTGCAAGAGGGTTCCCGTTTCTCCACATCCTCTCCAGCATCTATAGTCTCCTGATTTGTTCATTTTGGCCACTCTGACTGGCGTGAGGTGATATCTGAGTGTGGTTTTGATTTGAATTTCCCTGATGAGGAACGACGTTGAGCATTTTTTCATGTGCCTGTTGGCCATCCGGATGTCTTCTTTACAGAAGTGTCTATTCATGTTTTCTGCCCATTTCTTCACTGGGTTATTTGTTTTTCGGGTGTGGAGTTTGGGGAGCTCTTTATAGATTTTGGATACTAGCCCTTTGTCCGATATGTCATTTGCAAATATCTTTTCCCATTCCGTTGGTTGCCTTTTAGTTTTGTTGGTTGTTTCCTTTGCTGTGCAGAAGCTTTTTAGCTTCATAAGGTCCCAGTAATTCACTTTTGCTTTTAATTCCCTTGCCTTTGGGGATGTGTCGAGTAAGAGATTGCTACGGCTGAGGTCAGAGAGGTCTTTTCCTGCTTTCTCCTCTAGGGTTTTGATGGTTTCCTGTCTCACATTCAGGTCCTTTATCCATTTTGAGTTTCTTTTTGTGAATGGTGTGAGAAAGTGGTCTAGTTTCAACCTTCTGCATGTTGCTGTCCAGTTCTCCCATCACCATTTGTTAAAGAGACTGTCTTTTTTCCATTGGATGTTCTTTCCTGCTTTGTCAAAGATGAGTTGGCTATACGTTTGTGGGTCTAGTTCTGGGGTTTCTATTCTATTCCATTGGTCTATGTGTCTGTTTCTGTGCCAATACCATGCTGTCTTGATGATGACAGCTATGTAGTAGAGGCTAAAGTCTGGGGTTGTGATGCCTCCTGCTTTGGTCTTCTTCTTCAAAATTACTTTGGGATTCGGGGCCTTTTGTGGTTCCATATGAATTTTAGGATTGCTTGTTCTAGTTTCGAGAAGAATGCTGGTGCAATTTTGATTGGGATTGCATTGAATGTGTAGATAGCTTTGGGTAGTATTGACATTTTGACAATATTTATTCTTCCAATCCATGAGCATGGAATGTCTTTCCATTTCTTTATATCTTATTCAATTTCCTTCATAAGCTTTCTATAGTTTCCAGCATACAGATCTTTTACATCTTTGGTTAGATTTATTCCTAGGTATTTTATGCTTCTTGGTGCAATTGTGAATGGGATCAGTTTCTTTATTTGTCTTTCTGTTGCTTCATTGTTAGTGTATAAGAATGCAACTGACTTCTGTACATTGATTTTGTATCCTGCAACTTTGCTGAATTCATGTATCAGTTCTAGCAGACTTCTGGTGGAGTCTATCGGATTTTCCATGTATAATATCATGTCATCTGCAAAAAGCGAAAGCTTGACTTCATCTTTGCCAATTTTGATGCCTTTGATTTCCTTTTGTTTTCTGATTGCTGATGCTAGAGCTTCCAGTACTATGTTAAACAACAGCGGTGAAAGTGGACATCCCTGTCGTGTTCCTGATCTCAGGGACAAAGCTCTCAGTTTTTCCCCATTGAGGATGATGTTAGCTGTGGGCTTTTCATAAATGGCTTTTATGATCTTTAAGTATGTTGCTTCTATCCCGACTTTCTCAAGGGTTTTTATTAAGAAAGGGTGCTGGATTTTGTCAAAGGCCTTTTCTGCATCGATTGACAGGATCATATGGTTCTTATCTTTACTTTTATTAATGTGATGTATCACGTTGATTGATTTGCGAATGTTGTACCAGCCCTGCATCCCAGGAATAAATCCCACTTGATCACGGTGAATAATTCTTTTTATATGTCATTGAATTCGATTTGCTAGTATCTTATTGAGAATTTTTGCATCCATATTCATCAAGAATATTGGCCTGTAGTTCTCTTTTTTTACTGGGTCTCTGTCTGGTTTAGGAATCAAAGTAATACTGGCTTCCTAGAATGAGTCTGGAAGTTTTCCTTCCCTTTCTATTTCTTGGAATAGCTTGAGAAGGATAGGTATTATCTCTGCTTTAAATGTCTGGTAGAACTCCCCTGGGAAGCCATCTGGTCCTGGACTCTTATTTGTTGGGAGATTTTTGATAACCGATTCAATTTCTTCACTGGTTATGGGTCTGTTTAAGCTTTCTATTTCCTCCTGATTGAGTTTTGGAAGAGTGTGGGTGTTTACGAATTTGTCCATTTCTTCCAGGTTGTCCAATTTGTTGGCATATAATTTTTCATAGTATTCCCTGATAATTGCTTGTATCTCTGAGGGATTGGTTGTAAAAATTCCATTTTCATTCATGATTTTATCTATTTGGGTCATCTCCCTTTTCTTTTTGAGAAGCCTGCTAGAGGTTTGTCAATTTTGTTTATTTTTTCAAAAAACCAACTCTTGGTTTCGTTGATCTGCTCTACAGTTATTTTAGATTCTATATTGTTTATTTCTGCTCTGATCTTTATTATTTCTCTTCTTCTGCTGGTTTAGGCTGCCTTTGCTGTTCTGCTTCTATTTCCTTTAGGTGTGCTGTTAGATTTTGTATTTGGGATTTTTCTTGTTTCTTGAGATAGGCCTGGATTGCAATGTATTTTCCTCTCAGGACTGCCTTCGCTGCGTCCCAAAGCGTTTGGATTGTTGTATTTTCATTTTCATTTGTTTCCATATGTTTTTTAATTTCTTCTGTAATTGCCTGGTTGACCCACTCATTCTTTAGTAGGGTGTTCTTTAACCTCCTTGCTTTTGGAGGTTTTCCAGACTTTTTCCTGTGGTTGATTTCAAGCTTCATAGCATTATGGTCTGAAAGTATGCATGGTATAATTTCAATTCTTGTAAACTTATGAAGGGCTGTTTTGTGACCCAGTATATGATCTATCTTGGAGAATGTTCCATGTGCTCTCGAGAAGAAAGTATATTCTGTTGCTTTGGGATGCAGTGTTCTAAATATATCTGCCAAGTCCATCTGATCCAATGTATCATTCAGGGCCCTTGTTTCTTTATTGACCGTGTGTCTAGATGATCTATCCATTTCTGTAAGTGGGGTGTTACCCCTGCAATTACCACATTCTTATCAATAAGGTTGCTTATGTTTATGAGTAATTGTTTTATATATTTGGGGGCTCCCGTATTCAGCGCATAGACATTTATAATTGTTAGATCTTCCTGATGGATAGACCCTGGAATTATTATATAATGCCCTTCTTCATCTCTTGTTATAGCCTTTAATTTAAAGTCTAGTTTGTCTGATATAAGTATGGCTGCTCCAGCTTTCTTTTGGCTTCCAGTAGCATGATAAATAGTTCTCCATCCCCTCACTCTCAATCTAAAGGTGTCCTCAGGTCTAAAATGCGTCTCTTGTAGACAGCAAATAGATGGGTCTTGTTTTTTTATCCATTCTGATATCCTATGTCTTTTGTTTGGCGCATTTAATCCATTTACATTCAGTGTTATTATTGAAAGATACGGGTTTAGAGTCATTGTGATGTCTGTATGTTTTATGCTTGTAGCGATGTGTCTGGTACTTTGTCTCCCAGGATCCCCCTTAGGATCTCTTGTAGGGCTGGTTTAGTGGTGACAAATTCCTTCAGTTTTTGTTTTTTTCGGAAGACCTTTATATCTCCTTCTATTCTAAATGACAGACTTGCTGGATAAAAGATTCTCGGATGCATATTTTTTCTGTTTAGCACACTGAAGATATCATGCCAATCCTTTCTGGCCTGCCAAGTTTCAAAAGAGAGATCAGTCACGAGTCTTATAGGTCTCCTTTTATATGTGAGGGCACGTTTATCCCTTGCTGCTTTCAGAATTTTCTCTTTATCCTTATATTTTGCCAGTTTCACTATGATATGTCATGCAGGAGATCAATTCAAGTTACGTCTGAAGGGAGTTCTCTGTGCCTCTTGGATTTCAATGCCTTTTTCCTTCCCCAGTTCAGGGAAGTTCTCAGCTATTATTTCTTCAATTACACCTTCAGCACCTTTCCATCTCTCTTCCTCCTCTGTGATACCAATTATGCATATATTATTTCTTTTTAGTGTATCACTTAGTTCTCTAATTTTTCCCTCATACTCCTGGATTTTTTTATCTTTCTCTCAGCTTCCTCTTTTTCCATAACTTTATCTTCTAGTTCACCTATTCTCTCTCTGCCTCTTCAATCCGAGCCGTCGTTGATTCCATTTTGTTTTGCATTTCGTTTAAAGCGCTTTTCAGCTCCTCGTGACTGTTCCTTAGTCCCTTGATCTCTGTGGCAAGAGATTCTCTGCTGTCCTTTATACTGTTTACAAGCCCAGCGATTAATTTTATGACTATTATTCTAAATTCACTTTCTGTTATATTATTTAAATCCTTTTTGATCAGTTCATTAGCTGTTGTTATTTCCTGGAGATTCTTCTGAGGGGAATTCTTCCGTTTGGTCATTTTGGATAGTCCCTGGAGTGGTGAGGACCTGCAGGGCACTTCCCCTGTGCTGTGGTGTATAACTGGAGTTGGTGGGCAGGGCCGCAGTCAGACCTGATGTCTGCCCCCAGCCCACCTCTGGGGCCACAGCCAGACTGGTGTGTGCCTTCTCTTCCCCTCTCCTAGGGGCGGGATTCACTGTGGGGTGGCGTGGCCCGTCTGGGCTACTTGCACACTGCCAGGCTTGTGGTGCTGGGGATCTGGTGTATTAGCTGGGGTGGGTAGGCAAGGTGCACGGGGGCAGGAGGGGCAGGCTTAGCTCGCTTCTCCTTAGGTGATCCACTTCAGGAGGGGCCGTGTGGCAGCAGGAGGGAGTCAGATATGCTGCCGGAGCTTTGGCTCTGCAGAAGCACAGAGTTGGGTGTTTTCGTGGAGCGAGCAATTTCCCTGGCAGGAACTGGTTCCCTTTGGGATTTTGGCTGGGGGATGGGCGGGGGAGATGGCGCTGGTGAGCGCCTTTGCTCCCCGCCAAGCTGAGATCTGTCGTCCGGGGGCTCAGCAGCTCTCCCTCCCTTTGTCCTCCAGCCTTCCCGCTTTCTGAGCACAGCTGTTAACTTATGACCTCTGAGACACTAAGTCGCGCTTGCTGTCGGAACACAGTCCATCAGGCCCCTCCACTTTTGCCAGCCAGACCCGGGGGCTCTGCTTGGCCGGCGAGCTGCCCCTCCGCCCTGGCTCCCTCGTGCCAGTCCGTGGAGCATGCACCACCTCGCCGCCCTTCCTACCCTCTTCCATGGGACTCTTGTCTGCACTTGGCTCCAGAGACTCCGTTCTGCTAATCCTCTGGCGGTTTTCTGGGTTATTTAGGCAGGTGTAGGTGGAATCTAAGTGATCAGCAGGACGCGCGGTGAGCCCAGCATCCTCCTACGCCGCCATCTTCCCTGTCCCTTCTTTATGTCTTTTTACAGCCTTTAATTTAAAGTCTAGTGTGTCTGATATAAGTATGGTTACTCCAGCTTTCTTTTGACTTCCAGTAGCATGATAAATAGTTCTCCATCCCCTCACTCTCAATCTAAAGGTGTCCTCAGGTCTAAAATGAGTCTCTTGTAGACAGCAAATAGATGGGTCTTGTTTTTTTTTATCCACTCTGATACCCTATGTCTTTTGGTTCGTGCATTTTGTCCATTTACATTCAGTGTTATTATAGAAAGATACGGGTTTAGAGTCATTGTGATGTCCGTAGGTTTCATGCTTGTAACGATGTCTCTGATACTTTGTCTCCCAGGATCCCCATTAGGATCTCTTGTAGGGCCGGTTTAGTGGTGACAAATTCCTTCAGTTTTTGTTTGTTTGGGAAGACCTTTATCTCTCCTTCTATTCTAAATGACAGACTTGCTGGATAACGGATTCTCAGCTGCATATTTTTTCTGTTCATTACATTGAAGATCTCCTGCCATTCCTTTCTGGCCTGCCAAGTTTCAGAAGAGAGATCAGTCAGGAGTCTTATAGGTCTCCCTTTATATGTTAGAGCACGTTTATCCCCCGCTGCTTTCAGAATTTTCTCTTCATCCTTGTGTTTTGCCACTTTCACTCTGATATGTCATGCAGAAGATAGATTCAAGTTACGTCCGAAAGGAGTTCCCTGTGCCTCTTGGATTTCAATGTCTTTTTCCTCCCCCAGATCAGGGAAGTTCTCAGCTATTGTTTCTTCAAGTACCCCTTCAGCACCTTTCCCTCTCTCTTCCTCCTCTGGAATACCAATTATGCATAGATTATATCTCTTTAGTGCATCACTTAGTTCTCTAATTTTCCCCTCATACTCCTGGATTTTTTTTATCTCTCTTTTTCTCAGCTTCTTCTTTGTTCATAATTTTGTCTTCTAGTTCACCTATTCTCTCCTCTGCCTCTTCAATCCGAGCTGTGATCGTCTCCATTTTATTTTGCAGCTCATTAATAGCATTTTTTAGCTCCTCCTGGCTGTTCCTTAGTCTCTTGATCTCTGTAGCAATAGATTCTCTGCTGTCCTTTATACTGTTTCCAAGACCAGCGGTTAATTTTATGACTATTATTCTAAATTCACTTTCTGTTATGTTGTTTAAATCGTTTTTGATCAGTTCGTTAGCTGTCGTTATTTCCTGGACGTTCTTTCGAGGGGATTTCTTCTGTTTGGTCATTTTGGATAGTCCCTTGAGTGGTGTGGAACTGCAGGGTACTTCCCCTGTGCTGTCTCGAATAACTTGCGTTGGTAGGCGGGGCCACAGTCAGACCTGATGTCTTCCCCCAGCCCACCGCTTTGGCTGCAGTCAGACTGGTGTGTGCCTTCTCTTCCCCTGTCCTAGGGGCGGGATTCACTGTGTGGTGGTGTGGCCTGTCTGGGCAAGTAGCCACTGCCAGGCTTGTGGTGCTGGGGTTCTGGCATATTAGCTGTGGTGGATCTGCAAGGTGCACAGGGGTGGGAGTTGCAGGCTCAGCTCGCTTTACCTTCAGAGATCCACTTTGGGAGGAGCCCTGTGGCACCAGGAGGGAGTCAGACCCTCCAGAGGGATTGATCCGCAGAAGCACAGCGTTGGGTGTTTGCGCGGTGCAAGCAAGTTCCCTGGCAGGAACTGGTTCCCTTTGGGATTTTGGCTGGGGGATGGGAGAGGGAGATGGCACTGGCGAGTGCCTTTGTTCCCCACCAAGCTGAGCTCTTTCCTCCGGGGCTCAACAACTCTCCCTCCCTTTGTCCTCCAGCCCTCATGTTCTCCAAGCAGAGCTGTTAGCTTATAACCTTCCAGATGTCAAGTCCCACTTGCTGTTGGAACACACTCCGTCTAGCCCCTCTGCTTTTGCAAGTCAGACTCGGGGGCTCTGCTTGGCCGGCGGGCCGCCCTTCCGCCCCGGCTCCCTCCTGCCAGTCCATGTAGCGCGCACCACCTTGCCGCCCTTCTCTCGTCTGCGCTTGGCTCCAGACTCTATTCTGCTAGTCTTCTGGTGGTTTTCTGGGTTATTTAGGCAGGTGTAGGTGGAATCTAAGTGATCAGCAGGACGCGGTCAGCCCAGTGTCCTCCTATTCCGCCATCTTCCCCAGGTCAGTCAAACATGGCCATTTTTAAAGAACAGGTTAAATTTTGGAAGCACTCTTTCATTAGAAAAAGACATGTCAGTACCAGATAAAGGATTAGTATCCAAAATATATAAAGAATTAATCAAACTCAACACTCAAAGTACAAATAATCCAGTGAAGAAATGGATAGAAGACATGAATACACACTTTTCCAAAGAATACATCCAGATGATGATGAAAAGATGCTCAATATCACTCATCATCAGAAAAATACAAATCAAAACTACAATGAGTTACCACCTCACACCTGTCAGAATGGCTAAAATGAACAACTCAGACAACGACAGATTTTGGTGAAGATGAGGAGAGTGGGGAACACTTTTGCACTGTTAGTGTGAATGTAAACTGGTGCAGCCACTCTGGAAAACAGTATGGAGGCTCCTCAAAAAAATTAAAAATAAAACTACCCTACCTCCCAGCAATTGCACCACTAGGTATTTATCCAAAGGATACAAAAATGCTGATTTGAAGGGAACACGCACCCCAATATTTACAGAAGTACTAGTGACAATAGACCAAATTATGGAAAGAGCCCAAGTTGTTCACAAGAGTCAAATATATATATATATATATATATATGTACACACACATATATATACACTCACATATATACACACACATACACACACACACTGAAATCTTGTCATTTGCAGCAACGTGGATGGAACGAAAAGGTTATGCTTATGCTAAGCAAATAAATCAGTCAGAGAAAGAGATATATGATTTCACTTGTGGAATTTAAGAAACACAACAGATGAACATAGGGGAAGGGAAAGAAAAATAAGATAAAAACAGAGGGTGACAAACCATAAAAGACTCTTAAATACAGAGAACAAACTGACAGGTGCTATTGGGGGGTGATGGGCTAAATGGGTGATGGGCATTAAGGAGGGCACTTTTCTGAATGAGCAATGGGTGTCATGTGTAAGTGATGAATCACTAAATTCTGCTCCTGAAACCAATACTACACACTATTTTAACTAAATTGAATTTAAATAAAAAATAAAAATAAATAAATTTAAAAAATAACATATTGTGCAAAACATAAATAAATAAATAAATAAATAAATAAATAAATAAATAAAATTAAAAAAATAAAAACACTAGATTTTCAAATTAATTAAATTCTTCCAAATACCAGTCATCAACTCTTGAAAGTGTAACTGCTTAGAATTTTGTAACTATATACAAAGCATTCCTACATTCAATCTATCATCAAGTCTTAACACTTCTCTTCTCATAATGTCTCTCATATCTGTCATTTTGTTTTCATTTTTATAGCCACTCATTTATAGGAGTATAGGTTCTAGGTCATCTCCCTGTGTTTAATTCATCTTACCTTCAGTAGGAAAATGGTTTGTCATAAATAACATTTTCTTGCTAATAATAGCTAATTCCACATGTAACATCTCAGTTAATCCTCACAACACTATGATGTAATTAGTGTTATTATTCTTATTTTATATAAGATTAAACTGAAGTGCAGAGATTATATAATTTGCTCAAGATCACACACTTAGGCAGAGCCAGGCTGTCTGATTCCAACTTCCATGCTTTCAGTCATTCTACTATATGAAAGAGCCCAAGAACTAAGGGTATCTCCTTCCATTTTACTGAATCCAATATTTAATGCCATGAATCCTTAAACAAAAAGATCTGGAAGGAACCTTTGAATCTATCTAGTCCAGAGATTGCAGACTAGTGGCTTATGAAAATATTTTATTTCGTCTTTGTGTTGTTTTAGTGTAAATTCCTTGTCAACAATTAAAATGGAAATATTTCACATAAAAATTGGAATTATTTAATTCTCTACAAAAATTCAAATATTGAATACACATTACCACTTAGTCACAAACATCTGAAGCTCGGTTATTTCTGTCTGCTTCAACAAGGTATATGAGCTTTAGTTAGACATGTCTCCACTTCTCCTTCACTCATTTAGCTACTTCGTCTTTGTGGAAATTTGCACTTATGATCTATGGTTTGCTTGAACACCAGGAACTTAGGGACACTGACTTACCCAAAACCACATAGAGAATTCATACCAAAATCAAGACTAGAATCTAGGTCTATTTGACTCCCAATTAAGGCTCTTTCTGCTATGTGATGTGTTTCTTTTTATGTGTCTTTAAATAAGTTTTATCTTTTGCTATCAATATTCTCTCAACATTTCTTTTGGCCTGCTCATTATTTCTTTCAAAACTGGTTTCAAAATTTACCCTATACATATTTTTTCAGACTAATTCCATCTGACTCTGGTCACAAATGTATTCAGCATCCTCTTTGCATTAATTAATTTACACTTGTTGATATGCTTCTTTGTATAACATTCATACATTTCCTCAGTATATATTTTATTTCCTCACCTAGACTAAATTTCTTATGACTAAGGATATCAATTTGTGCAAAATTTGTGAAGTTGGTTAAACTTATGTTAGATCATTCCATCTTCTTTCTCTGCCCTTTAGACTATCCAGTGCCTATTCCTGTGTACTCTTCCTATTCTTATCAAAGCTTTTTTAGAAGACCTCTGTTATCAATCATTTGACAAGGGTCCATGTACAGGTGTCCTGCAAGCTGAATTTGGCCAGCAGTCATATTATGTTGGTATACAAACATATTTTCTTAGTTTAAATGTTTTTATATGAGACATTTGCTTTCTAATTCATCACAGGCCTCTTTATTACTTTTTTTGGGGGGGAGATATTTAATGAAGAAAATGTGGATTTTTTCTAGCTTTATTGAGAAATAATTAACATATGTCAATGTATATAAGAAAGATATTCTTTTTTATATTTAAATTCAAGTTAGTTAACATACAGTGTTGTCTTGGCTTCAGAAGTAGAACCCAGTGATTCATCTCTTACATATGACACAGAGTGCTCATCCTAAAAAGTACCCATTTTGATGCCTATCACCCACCCACCTCCTCTACAGAAACCCTCAGTTTTTTCTCTGTATTTAAGAGTCTCATGGTTTTCTTCCCTCTCTGTTGTTATCTTATTTTTCCTTCCCTTCCTCTATATTCATCTGTTGTGTTTCTCAAATTCCACATATGAGTGAAATTGTATATCTGTCTTTCTCTGACTTATTTCATTTAGCAAGATACCCTCTAGTTTCATCCATGTGGTTGCAAACAGCAAGATTTCATTTTTCTTCATTGCTGAGTGTATACACACACACACACACCACATCTTCTTTATCCATTCATCATTTAGGATCATAAACTTGGCCTGATTTACACACTTGTGTTTTCTGTCTAGTCACTGTAGATGTTTGAGTTTGTGTTCCCTGTATCATATCTTCCATTGGGCTTCTGCATTATTTTCAAGACTCATTCCCACTTTTCCCTAGATTTGATAACTGAATACTTATCTTGTTCCCTGTTCTTGAGTCTAGGAAATCTTAGTAATCTTCCCAAATCAAGGTCTGCCTTGTTATGAGGTGACCCATTTCCTGATACTAAAGTCTGCTTGACTGGGTTCTGAATGATATCTTCTTCTTGATTCAATGGACATGTACTCTGACCTACTTTGGAGAACATGATGTTCCTCCACCATAGACTCTCTCCTGTTAAGTATTTGTGTAAATAATCACAATTTGCCTTGACAATCAAATATGGTGCCTGTCTGCCAAATAGGGCTTCCTTCCAATGTTTAAGTTTGAGCTCAAGTATCTATCTCTGACTAATAATAATATCTAGATAATAATAATATCTGCCTAATAATAAGATCAAATCCCAGATCCTTTTCCTGTCCAATTAATATGATGACACTTGCAATTAATTAGGCCACAGTTCAAGAATGTCTATTGATATAACACTGTGAATTTAAGTTAATTCCTTTTTCTAGGAACATTTGTATTTTTGAATCTTAGAAATTAGCCAATATGGGGCAAGGGAGGTTTAGAGGAGATGAAGGGGTAAAAAAAAAACATGAGAAGAAATTTCCCAGAGTATTTCAAAAATTAATCAGTATCCAAGATTGTGAAGCTGTTTAACGTCTTGGTGAGGATGTCTTTTTGTAAACCCAAAAGTGTTAAGCATGAAGACTCATTAAATATTGTTTTTTTTTCCTCTGGGAAACTATTCATAATGCAATATAAATCATACAATTAAACAAATCAGAAACATAAGAGAAAGTTATTCAAAACTAAGTTCTTAGTGAAAAAGACTCAAGCTAGTTATATTTTTAAAGCAAAGAAACTAGGACTTATAAAAACTCTTACAATTTTAGCCATGAAATCATTGTTCAGAAAAAGAAGTGATGGGCTAATCAAAGTAAGACACCTATAAAAATTAATCTGGACCTCTTCTGATTGATTAAATTCTCAAATTTTTCTCTCTAGTTTTATCACCAAGCGTCGATAGTGTTTTTGTTAATTAAAGTAAAACTGGATTGCTTTTTAATTCTTTTCAATATTAAATACAATAAACTGCTATTGTTTCAATTTTTAGATTAAAAAAAATCATGGAAGGTAAATTACTAGCCCAAGGTCTCCAAGAGTTCAGCACTCAGAATAACAATATTCTGTTTCTCACAGTTACATGAATAGGCCCAAGACATCAAGGCAATGATCTAGAACAAATACACATAATATATTTATTAAATGTCCTATTGAAAATTATGCACAAGCATGCATATTGTAATCTATATTTGTATTGTTGTAAATTAAAAATATGGACATAATTTCCAGGAAAATAATAGCTATAAAATTAAGATAATTATATGCTCATTTTGGCTGCACATATACTAAAATTGGAATTATACAGAGTAGATAAGCATGGTCTCTGGGCAAAGATAGCATGGACATTTCTGAAGCATTCCACAGTTCTTTTAAAAAATATAATTACACTAAAACTTGGAATTGTCACATATAGAATAGTCTAGATACAATTAAAATTTGCTACAAAATCAGTATATCAATTGAAATAATACTTTTAAACACATAAAGGAATATGCTTAGAATAAGAGAGATAGACAAAAGATGAAAGAAATATAAGAATTACATGCTGAAGCATACATAATGGGAAAGTTTTGTAAAGTTTTTCTTTAGTTTTTATTTAAATTCCATTTAGTTGACATACAACATAATATGAGTTTCACGTGTACAAATTAGTGATTCAATACTTACATACAACAACTTGTGCTCATCACAACAATTGCACTCCTTACTCCTCATCATGAATTTAACACATCTCCTGACCGACCTCTCCTTTGGTAACCAATTTGTTCTCCATAGTTAAGACTCTGTTTCCTGATTTGCCTCTCTCTTTTTCCCCTATGATTGATTTATTTCTTAGATTCCACACATTAGTGAAATCAGGTGATATTTTCTTTCTCAGATTGATATATTTTGCTTAGCACCATACTCTCTAGCTCCATCCACATCATTGCAAATGGCAACATTTCATTCTTTTTATGGTTGAGTAATATTCCATTGTATACATATACCACTTCTGCTTTATACCTACGTCAGTCTATGGATATTTGGGCTCTTTACATCATTGGGTTATTGTTGATAATGCTTCTATAAACATCAGGGTGCATGTATCCCTTCAAATTAGTACTTCTGTATTCATTGGGTAAATACTTAGCAGTACAATTGCTAGATTGTGGGGTAATTCTATTTTTAACTTTTTGAGGAAACTCCATACTGTTTTCCAGAGTGGATACACCAGTTGGCATTCCCAACAGAGCAAGGAGGTTCCCCTTCCTCCACATCCTTGCCAACACCTGTTGTATACTGTGTTGTTAATTTTAGCCATTCTGACAGGTGTGAAGTGGTATCTTATGATTTTTATTTGTATTCACCTGATGATGAGTGATGTTGAGCACCTTTTCATGTGTCTGTTAGCCATTTGGATGTATTCTTTGGAAAACTGTCCATGTCTTCTCACCATTTTTAATCTGGATTATTTGGTTTTTGGGTGTTCAGAATTATAAGCCCTATTTTGGATACTAACGCTTTAATATATATGTCATTTGCAAATACCTTTTCCCTTTCCATATGTTCCTTCACTGTGCAGAAGTTTGTATTTTGATGAAGTCCCACTAGTTTATTTTTGCTTTTGTTTTCTTTGCCTTGGAGACATATCTAGTAAGCAGTTACTAGAGAGGATATCAAAGAGATTACTTCCTGTATTCTCCAGGATTTTGATGGTTTCCTTTCTTACATTTAGGTATTTAATCCATTTTTAATTTACTTTTGTGTATGGTGTAAGAAAGTGGTCTGCTTTCTTTCTATTGCATGTTTTCCAGTTTTCTCAACACCATTTGTTTCAATGGGCTTTTTTCCCATTGGATATTCCTTCCTGCTTTGCCAAAGATTAATTGACCATGTAGTTGTAGATTCATGTCAGGCTTTTCCATTCTGTTCTATGGATCTATGTTTGTATTTGTTCCAGTACCATACTGATGACCACATCATTGTAATATAACTTGAAGTCCAGAATTGTGAAGCCTCCAGGTTTCCTTTTCTTTTTCAAGGTTCCTTTGGCAATTCGGTGTGTTTTGTGTTTCCATACAAATTTTAGGATTATTTATTCCAGCTCTGTGAAAAATGCTGGTGTTATTTTGATAAGGATTGCATTAAATATGTCAATTGCTTTGGGTACTATAGATATTTTAACAATATTTGTTCTTCCAACACCTGGACATGGAATGTTTTTCCATTTCTTTGTGTCCTCTTCAATTTCTTTCATCAGTGTTTTATAGTTCTCAGAGTACAGATCTTTCACTTCTTTAGTTAAATTTATCTCTAAATATCTTATGGTTTTTTATGCAGTGGTAAATAAGATTGGTTCCTTGATTTCTCTTTCTGCTTTTTCATCATTGTTGTATAGAAACGCAATGATTTCTGTGTCTTGATTTTGTATCCTGTGACATCGCTGAATTTGTGTATCAATTCTAGCAACTGGCGGGGGGGGGAGTAGTTTTCAGGGTTTTCTATATAGAGTATTATGTCATCTCCAAATAGTGGAAGCTTGACTTCTTCCATGCAGATTTGGATACATTTATTCCTTTTTGTTTTGTGATTGCTATGGCTAGAGTGGTGAGAGCAAAATCCCTGTCTTGTTCCTGGCTTGGAGGAAAAACTCTCAATTTTTCTCCATTGGGGATTATATTATCTGTGGATTTTCACAGACAGCCCTTATCATGAAGTATGCTCCCTCTATCCCTGTTTTGTTGAGGGCTTTCATCAAGAATGGATACTGTATTTTGTCCAATGCTTTCTCTGCATCTATTGAGAGGATTGTATGGTTCTTATCCTTTCTTTCATTAATGTGGTGTATTACATAGATTTATTTGAGGATATTCAACTTGCCTTACAACCCAGGAATAAATCACACTTGATCGTGGAGAGTGGTTCTTTTAATGTACTGTTTTATTTGGTTTGTTAGTAATTTATTGAGACTTTCTGCATCTATGTTCATCAGGGATATTGGCCTGTAGTTCTCTTTTTCAGTGGAATCTTTGGTTTTGGTTTCAGGGGAATGCTGACCTCATGGAATGAATTTTGGTGTTTTCCTTCTTTTTATATTTCTTGGAATAGTTTGAGAAAAATAAGTATTAACTTGTCTTTAAATGTTGCATATAATTTGCCTATGAACTCATCAGGAACTAGACTTTTGTTTGCTGGGAGATTATTGATTATAATTCAATTTCTTTGCTGGTTATTGGTCTGTTCAAGTTTTCTATTTCTTCTTGTTTCAGTTTTGGTTATTTATATGTTTCTAGGAATTTGTGCATTGTGCATTTCTTCCAGGTTGCCCAATTTTTGGCATAGAGTTTTTTATACTATTCTCATAATTGCTCATATTTCTGTGGTGTTGGTTGTTATTTCTCTACTGTCATTTCTTATTTTATTTATTTGGGTCCTATCTCTCTTTTTTTTTTTATAAGTGTGCCTAGAAGTTTATAAATTTTGTTAATTTAAAATAAAGAAACAGCTCCTGTTTTCATTGATCTATTCTATTGTTCTCTTAGTTTCTATCGTTTATTCCTTTTATAATCTTTATTTTTTTCCCTTATCCTAATGGCTTTAGGCTTTGTTTGTTGTTCTTTTGCTAGTTCTTTTAGGTGCAAAATTCACTTGCATATTTGAGATATTTCTTTCTTCTTGAGGTAGGCCTGTATTTCTATATACTTACTTCTTATGATTGTTTTTGCTGCATCCCAAAAATTTTGCACTGTTGTGCTTTCATTTTCATTTCTTTCCATGTATTTTTATTTCTTCTTTGATTTCCTAGTTGATTCATTCATTCATTAAAATATCATTTAATCCCATGTATTATTTGTGGTCATTCCACATTTTTTTTTTCTTGGGGTTGACTTCAAGTTTCATAGATTGTAGTCAGAAAACATGCATGGTGTGTTCTAAATTTTTTGTACTTGTTGAGGCCTTATTTTTGACCTAGTGTGTGGTCTATTCTTAGAATGTCTCTTGTGCACTTTAAAAGAATGTATATTCTGCTGCTTTAGAGTGAAATGTTCTGAATATATCTGTTAAGTCCTTCTGATCCAATGTGTCTTTCAAAACCATTATTTTCTTGTAGATTTTCTGTTTAGATAATCTGTCCATTGATGTAAGTGGGCTATTAAAATCCTCTACTATTATTGTATTTGTATCAATGAGCTATTTTATGATTGTTATTAATTGTTTTATATATTTGGATGCTCTCATTTGGGGACATAAATATTTACAATTGTTAGATCTTGTTGGATAGTCCCCTTTATTATTATATAGTGTCCTTCATCTCTTGTTAGTCTTTGTTTTAAAGTCTATTTAGTCTGATACAAATATTGCTATTCTTGGTTTCTTTTGACGTCCATTTGCATGATAAATGTGTCTCCATCCCCTTACTTTCAATCTGCACATGTCTGTAAGTCTAAAATGAGTCTCTTGTAGGTAGCATATAGATGGGTCTTGTCGTTTTTATCCATTCTGACACCCTATATCTTTTTAGTGGAGTGTTTAGTCTATTTGTATTCAGAGTAACTATTGATAAATATGTATTTAGCGCCATTTTATTACTTGTTTTGTCATTGGTTCTGGAGATTTTCTCTGTTCCTTTTTTTTTCTTTATCACTTCTGGTCTTTCCTTCCCACTCAAAGAGTTTCTTTTAATATTTCTTGCAAGGCTATTTTAGTGGTCATGAACTCCTTTAGTTTTTTTTGTTTGTTTGTTTGGGAAACTATCTCTCCTGTATTCTGAATGATAGCTTTGCTGGATAGAGTATTTGGGGCTGCAGATTTTTCCCTTTCAGCACGTTGAATATATCATGCCACTCCTTTCTGGCTTGCCAAATTTCTGTGGAGAGATCTGCAGTTAGCCTTATGGGTCTTTCCTTGTAAGTTAAGGACCTTTTTTGTCATGCTGCTTTTAGGATTTTTCTTTATCACTATATTTTGCAAATTTAATTACAATGTGTCTTGGTATTGTACTGCTTTTGTTGATTTTGGTGGGAGTTCTCTGTGGCTCCTGGATTCAAATGTTTATTTCCTTTCCCAGTTTAGGGAAGTTTTCAGCTATTATTTCCTCAAATAAACCTTCTGTGCCCTTTTCTCCTTCTTTTTTCTGGGACTCCTATAATATGAACGTTATGACAATTGATGGAGTCAGTGAGTTCCTCAAGTCTGTTGTCTTGTTTCATAATTCTTGTTTCTCTTTTTTGTCCATCTTCATTATTTTTTATTATTTTATCTTCTGTATTACTTATTCATTCATTTGCTTCTTCCTTCCTTTTGTTCATTGCGTCAAGTCTCTTTTGAATCTCACTTACTGCATTTTACATTTGTGACTGATTTTTTTTAATTCTTTTATTTCTGCAGTAAGGGCTTCCCTGAAGTCTTCCATTGTTTTTTCAAACCCAGTGAGTATTCTTGTGATTGTTGCTTTAAATGTTCCATCAGGCATGTTTCTTATATCTGTTTCACTTAGATCTCTGGCCATGACCTTATCTTGTTCTTTCATTTGGGATGATTCCTCTGTCTTGGCATTTTGTCTAAGTCACTGTCTTCTGTGTGTTAGAAAAGCACATTATGTTTTCTGCTCCTGAGACTAATGACTTTCTAAAGATGTCATATAATGTCCAGGGCCTGGTGCCTCAGGGATTTTTTCTGGTGTGTTCTACATACACTCTGCTGTTGTGTTTTGGCTGCTCAATCCTTCAGGCCAGTCATCTGCAGAGACTCTCCTTGTGTGAAGTGGGCAGTTTTTGGTTGGTCCATGGCCAGAATGTGGCAGATTTTAACTAAGTATGCTCTAGTCTACTTGTTAATTGAGATTCAATACTACTACCTCCAGAACTTAATCCCTGCAGAATTATCTGCTTGGGAGATGTTTCTGCTAGTCTTAGGGAGAAGAGGCCCATCGTGGTGAGACTAAGGCAAGCTTGACCAAGAAGTGCAGTACTTCCAAAACACAGGGGTGTCAGACTTGGTTTAAGTAGGTTAGACAGCCAGTGTTGGGGCTGGGTTGCTTTCTGCATGTGGCTCTGTGTTTATGCTGAGAGGAGGCAGGTCATCCAGCTCCATTGTCCCCAGAGAAGTGGCTCCATGAAGTCTACCTCTCAGTGAGGAGCTCCAAGAAAAGTGAATAATCTCTCCACTGTGTGTCCCAGATATTCGATAGATTGTTTTTTCCATGCCATTTGTCCCCAGGTTGTTTTCCTGCCTTCTCCAGGTGTAAGGCAGTGCCCTCAGGTCTCTAGTCCAGCTACACCCACTGACCTTTAAAACTCAAGTCTTTAAGGCCATCTGGTTGCAAGAATTCACAAAAATCATCCTTTCTCATTTTCCCAGGCAACGACTTTGGGGAAATTCTCTCCTATGCATAAAAAAATACAGCCTAGTCTCTCTCTTGCCTTTCTCTGTGAACATGGCTCCTTCCGCTCTGAAGCAGCTGTGATCCATTTCTTCCTAAAATCACTTCTCTGCCCTTCCCACATTCTTTGATGATTTTTTTCTCCTTTTATTTGTGGAGCTGGTTCTGTCAGTCTTCAGGATGATTTGTGGGATATTTCAAATGATTTGATAGTTATTCAGCTGTGTTTAAGAAACAAGATGAGCCTAGGGTCCTCCTACTATGCCAGTATCTTACCTCCACCTCCAAAGTTTTCTACATTCTTATTGCCTGTGCCACTCATTGAGTTACTACTTATTTGTTAGGACCTGTTTTTCTTCAAAGATTACTTTATATTGCTTTTTGTTTTGTTTTGTTTTGTTTTGTTTTGTTTCATTTTCCCCCAGTTTTTTAAACCTTTTTAAAAAATTACCTTGCCATGAAATATTATATAAAAATAAGAGTGGGGAGGCCTGGGTGGCTCAAATGGTTAAGTATCCAACTTTGGCTCAGGTCATGATCTCACGGTTCATAGGTTGAAGCCCTGCATTGGGCTCTGTGTTGACAGCTCAGAGCCTGGAGCTTGCTTCAGATTTTGTGTCTCCATCTCTCTCTGCCCCTCTCCCGTTTGTGCTCTATCTCTCTCTCTCTAAAAATAATAAACATTAAAAAATTAAAAATAAATAAAAATAAAAGTGTTTTGGTGATTTTGGCAGGACAACTGCAGTAACATCATGGTTTCTAATCACATGTTAAAATCATCTATAAAAACAGACAGAAAAACTAGAATGGTAAACTAAAAACATGAGCCACACCTAAAACAAAACTAGAAAACAAGGTATCCCCCCAAATCCCAAATTATTTTTTATTTTTCTTTTTAAAGTTTTTTTTTAACATTTATTTATTATTGAGAGACAGAGCATGAGTGGGGAAGGGACAGAGAGAGAGATGGAGACACAGAATCCGAAGCAGGCTCCAGGCTCTGAGCTGTCAGCACAGAGCCTGACGTGGGGCTCGAATTCAAAACCGTGAGATCATGACCTGAGCCAAAGTCAGATGCTTAACCAATGGAGCCACCCAGGCACCCCATATTTTTTTAATTTTATTTAAATTCCAGTTTGTTAATATACAGTGTAATATTAGTTTCAACTGTACAATATAGTGATTTAACACTTCCATACAATAACTGGTGCTCATCATAGCAAGTATACTCCTGAATCCCTATCAACTATTTAACCCATTCTGAAAATTTACATTGGTGTAAGAAACCAACTTCAGATAGATGCATAATAGTGTCAGCATCTGTGAGAAGGGAAGTGACAGAACTTCCAACAGATATAAGAACATGAAAGCCCTGAAATAGCCAATTACTCACTTGAAATTGCATTAAACCAAATTGGAAATAACAGCTAAGACTGGAAGTGTTTACAATTTGAAAATGAATAAAGAGGTCCAAAGAAAGGCTGAAGAGGTTGTAACAGTCTGTGCCCTATGGATTCTTGAAACTAACCATCTGAAACTCCATTGTTTGCAAACCTCCACAATGAGTAAAAACCTGCTGAGAATAGAACCCCCAAATTGAGCAGGAAAGAAAAATGTCCAGATTAAAATGGAATTAGGGAACAGAAGAAGTAGAGGTCAGAGAGAAGGTCATATTTTTATCACTCTGTGAAAATAAAATAAGAAACTCTAGAGTGATTAAGCTAGAAAAGCTTTCTTATCTCCACCCTTCCTACCAAAAGCTCAGAAAAGTAATCGAATGTTACAATGAGCAAAAAAAGAGTATTGTGGTTGAATCCATACAAATTTGTAAGTGTGTGCATAAGAGAGAGAAATAAAACATAAATAGTATAAATATGTAAAGAAAAAATAAATGCCAGAAGGACCTGCTCATAAAGCAGATGAAAAGTATAACCTAGTATTTTAAAATAAGATAAATTAAGAAAATTATAGAAAATATGAAATAACAACATAAATAAAAATGAGAAAAACTCAGAAAATGAGATAATAGAACTTAGGAAATAATAGAAATAAAGCAAAAAATATTTAAGAAATAATTTTAAATGTAGAAGAAACACAAGAGCGATATTAGAAAATAGAAGATAAATAAGAAGAAATTATTTTATTTATATGTTTTGAATTTTCAAAGAGAATTGACAGTTAATATTAATTCATAGTGTACAAAGAATAATCTTGAATGTTTATCTCAATGTCATGATTTACTAAATGTTTATGTGGTTTGGATACACAGTGTAACTTTAAGTAAAGTTTAGTAAGTACATCACCTGACTTACATCAAATAACATAATTCTTAAAAAATCATTGTAATTTATACTACCTAATATTTCATAACATGTAGTTTTCTGCATACTCTATCAAATTTTTACAGCCTTCTAAAAGACAAAAGATCTTTAATGCTATAACAAGAGTAATATGTTAAATCTATTAACACCAGAGGGATTCTCTTTTGTAAAGAAAAAGTCACTTGCTCAGTAAACAATGACTTCTAAATAAAACAAAGATAAAAAGATTTAAGAGACAGAAACTTATATGGAAGGTTGACAAGTAAGATCCTACATACATGTAAAAGGAGTCCTCAAAGAAGAAAATCATAGTTAAGGAAAAGTACAATTGTCATTATCAATAATTCAAGAATATTGTCATGAAGAAAAACAAAATGAACCTTTAAAATACATATTTAAAAGACACATGTACCTGGGATAAAATTTTCAGAATGGTAAACATTAACACCTATTTCGACAAACCTACTGAACTTTAAAGGGAAAGGGGAAAAAATGAGGGGAAAAAGCAAAAATACCAAATTACATATACATGAAAGATAAAATATTATTGTCATAATTTTCAAACAAGCAGAATACACTTTGTCCTGCTGATTATAAGTAAAAACTCTGAACAAAAGTAGCAACAAAAAGCATCCACATGAAGACTCTGAAAAGTAAACAAAAACAGGCAGATTGAGGGATGTCAAAAGATGGAGTTGTGATCCATACAGGGTGAGTTATCCCTTTTTCTCTGCTTTAATCTTGTAACTTTTTTTTACATTTTATTTTCATTTTTTATTTGAGTATAGTTAACAGGTTACACTAGTTCCAGGCATACAACAAAGTGATTCACCATCTCTATATGTTATGCTATGCTTAACACAAATGTAGCTACTACCATCTATAACCATACAACCCTATTACAATATCATTGACTATATTCCCTTTTGTGCCTTTTATTCACATGACTTATTTATTCCATAACTGGAAGCCTGTATCTCCCACTCCTCATCACCCATTTTGCCCTTTCCCCCAAACACCTTCTCTCTGGCAGCCATCAGTTCATCCTCTATATTTATAGGTCTGTTTTTGCTTTCTGCTGTTTATTCAGTTTATTTTTGGATTCCACATACAAATGAAATTATATGGTATTTGCCTTTCTTAGTCTCACTATTTCATTTAATAAAATACCCTCAAGGACCATCCATGTTGTTGCTAATGGCAAGATATTATCCTTTTTATGGCAGAAAAATATTCCATTGTATATATACCAAACCTTCTTTACCTTTTCATCTATCAATAGACACTTGGGTTACTTCCATATCTTACCTATTGTAAATAATGCTTCAATAAATATAAGGGCGCATGTGCCTTTTTAAATTAGGGCTTTTGTTTTCTTTAAGTAAATACTCAGATATTAGATCATATGATATTTCTATTTTTAATATTTTGAGGAACCCCTATACTGTGTTCTTCAGTGGCTGTACTAATTTACATTCCTACCAACAGTGTTCAAGCTTTCCTTTTTCTCCATATCCCCACCAGCACTTATTATTTTCTTATATTTTCATTTCAGCCATTCTGATAGGTATTAGGTGACAGCTCATTGTGATTTTGATTTGCATTTCCCTGATGATTAGTGATGCTGGACATCTTCTAATATGTCTGTATGCCTTTTTTGGGAAAATGTCTATTCAGGTCCTCTGTTTATTTTTCAATCTGATTGGTTTGCTTTTGGTGTCAATTGTATAAATAAATTCTTTATATATTTTGGATATTAACCCATTATCTCATAAGTCATTTAAAAGTATCTCCTACCATTTGGTAGATTGCCTTTGTGTTTTTTAATGGTTTCTTTTGCTGTGCAAAAGCTTTTTATCTTGGTGTAGCCCTAATAGTTTGTTTTTGCTTTTGTTTCCCTTCCCTGACATATCTAAAAAAATGTTGCTAAGGCTGATACCAAAGAAGTTACTGCCAGTGTTCTCTTGTAGAACTTTTATGGTTTCAGGTCTCACATTTAATACATATTTAGTTTGCTTTGTGTATTATATTAGAAAGTGGTCCACTTTCATTCCTTTGCATGTAGCTGCCCACTTTTCCTAGCACCATTTGTTGGAAAGACTGTCTTTTCCCCATTATATATTCTTCCCTCCTTTGTCATAGATTAATTGTCCATATAAATGTAGTTTTATTTCTGGGCTTTCTATTCTATTCTATTGATCTATGTATCTATTTTTGTGCCAGTACCATACTGTGTTGATTACTAGAGCTTTGTAGCATATCTTAATATCTGGGATTGTAAAATTTCCAGCTTTGTTCTTATTTTTCAAGATTGCTTTGTATATTCGAAAAACTTTGTGGTTCCATATAAATTGTATTATTATTTCTTCTAGTTCTGTGAAAACTACAGTTTCTATTTTGTTAGGGATTGAATTCAATCTGTAGATTGCTTTGAGTAATATGGACATTTTAACAATATTACTTCTTCCAATCCAATAGCTTAGAGTATCTTTCCATATAGTTCTGTCTTCAATTTCTTTCATAAATGTTTTATAGATTAGAGTTCAGGTCTTTCACATCTTTTGTTACATTTATTCCTATGTATTTCATTCCTTTTATAAATAGAATTCTATTCTATTCTATTCTATTCTATTCTATTCATTCTATTATAGATAGAATTGTTTTCTTAATTCCTTTCTGATACATTGTCATTAATGTATAAAAATACTACTGATTTTTGGTTTTAAATACTTTATATTATGCAACTTTACTAAATTTATTAATTCTAATTGGCTTTTGGTGGAGTCTTTAGGGTTTTCTTTGTATGATATCATGTCATACACAAATAGTGATCATTTAACTTCTTCCCTACCATTATGATGCCTTTTATCTCTTTTTCTTGTCTGATTGTTGTGACTAGGGTTTCCACTACTTTGTTGAATAAGAGTGGTAAGAGTGGACATCCCTGTCTTGTTCCTGATCTTAAAGGAAAAGTTCTCAGTTTTCCACCATTGAATATGACGTTACGTGTCGGTTTCTCTTATTGATTCTTTTCATTTTGGGGGGGTGGGCTCTATGTATTTATTTGTGTTATCATTATTATTTCCTTCCTTTTATTCACCTTGGACTTTGTTATTTTTCTAGTTACTTTAAGTGTAAGTTCAATTTGAGGTTTTCCTTGTTTCTTTAGGTAGGACTACGGTATCACTATATGTCTCCTTCTTAGAATTGCTTTGGTTGTGGCTCAAAATATTTCAGACCATTGTTTTTTCATTTGCATTTGCTTCCATGTATTTTTAAATGTTATTTTATTTTTCTATTGATCATTGGTTGTTTAGTAACATGTTCTTTAGCCCCTCTGTGTTTGCATTTACTCTATTATTTTCCTGTGATTTACTTCTAGTTTCACACCTTTGTGGTCAGAAAAGATACATGGTATGATTTCAGTCTTCTCACATTTATTCAATCTTGTTTTGTGGCATAACACATGATCTAGTCTGGAGAATGTTTCAAATGCACTTGAAAAGAATGTGTGTTTTGTTGTTTTTGGATAGATATATTTGTTATGTCCATCTGTTCTTTTTTTTTCTTTTGAAAATTTTATTTAAATTCTAGTTAGTTAACATATATGGCAAATTTAGTTTCAGGTGCAGAATTTCGTGATTCATCATTTACATATAACACCCAGTACTCATCATAACAAGTGCCCTCCTTAATTGCCATCACCCATTTAGCCCATTCCTGCCAACCTACCTCCATCAACCCTATGTTCGCTATAGTTAAGAGTCTCTTATGGTTTTCCTTCTCTATCTCTTCTTTCTTTCCCCTATATTCATCTCTTTTCTTTCTTAAATTCCACATATTGGTGGAAGACTGGGTACTTGCTGGGGTGGCAGGCCAGTTAGAGCATCTGGACTTTGCTCCAATTCAAGTTATTAAGGTGGAGGCAGAGGTTAACTATATACACCTACTCCTCCCACCAGGAAAGAGTTCCAGTAGCTTCCTAGACATTTGGAGGAGTTCTTAGGCTGGATTTTTTATATGCTAGTTGCCCTTTTAAGCTGTGGCTTTTTTTCTGTGCTCCAGTGCAACTGGGACTGGTAAGGGTTAGGAACCTCGGGCTCAATGAAGCTGCAAGCATGCTATAACTATTTAGACCCTGCTCTGGGCTGTACTTTCAAGATGGAGGGGGAGCATAAATATACCGTGCTCTGGTTCCTCTGAGAGAGAAAGTTCCAGTAGCTCCTCCACCATTGGACAGAGTTTTAGGGCTGACTTTTATATATATTAGTTGCTCTTTTAAACTGAACCTTTTTTCTGTGCCCAAAGACAAATGAATCTGCTCCTGGTCCCTCAGTAATATCCCTCCCCAATGTAGTTTGCAGTGTCAGGGGTGGAGGTTTCCTTTGCTACCATGTCTCAGTTGTTCGATCTTTTGCGCAGAAGCTGTTCAGTCAGCCTTCAGTTCTTTAGGATGAATTGCTCTATAATAGGTGTAATTTGGTGTTTTCTATGGAAGAGGTGAGTTCAGGGTCTTTCTATATTGCCACCTTGGACTGGAACCCTTTTCTCTTATAACTTTGACCCAAAGTGGGTGGCACATTTGCAGACTAGCCCAGGAGTAGTACAGACAGGTAAAACTCTGAAAGAAATATTCTTTTTTTTCTCTCCAGAGAGTCAGTAAAAGAGGACCCTGAAGGCTGGAGGCAGTGGGGCAATGTGATTACATAAAAGAGAGTTCAAGAAGGTGATTCCCTAATACTGTGTATGAATCTGCAAAAAACTGGGATCATCCATAAACTGCACGAATGTAGTAAAGCCACACAGCAAAGGCTTTTACAAATAAACTGACACTGGAACTATTATCCCAGAAGGTGAAACAGAACTTGTTGTCTGAGTATAACTGGGTTGATCACCTGCTAAAACAAATAAATGTTCTCTAGAGGATTTTTTTAATTATGTACAGAAAAATTCATTATTTTGGTGCACAGTTCTGTGAGTTTTGACAAATGCAGAGTTATGTAACTACCACATTTAAGATACAGAACAGTTCCATGACCCACCTTTAGCCGTTGGCAATAAATGTTTTGTTCTTCATCCCTATAGTTTCACCCTTTCCAGAATATCATATAAAAGAGTTCATATAGAATTTAAGCCTTTTGAATATGGGTTCTCTCACTAAGCATACAATATTAGGTAATTATCTTTTTTAATGGACTACTTGGGAATAAATTTTTTAAAATTTCTGCAGGATATGTATGCTGAAAACTACAAAACATGGAAAGAAGTCTAAGAAGACCTAAATAAATGGTGCTATATACCACATTTATGAATTAAGACACTCAATATTGGTAGTAAGTCAATTATCCCAAATTAATCTTTAGATTCAATATAATTCTGATCAAAATCCAAGCAGAGATCTTTGTAAATATTAACAAGCTGATTAAAATTTACATGGATAACTTCTCTTCTAGGTCAAGATGAAGCAACAGAAACTAGATTTACCCTCCTGCATGAAACAACTAAAACTAAACCACTGGTCAAAATATAAGAAACACTGATTTCCAAGATTTAGGGCATCAGGCCTACAGTAATAGTGATCCCTGAGAGAAAGGAAATCAGATTTAGGGCTTTTTGCACGTAGAGATAGTGATCTCTGAGAGCAGGAAAACAAATGAGGTGATCCCTACAATTGCCTCAGTGTACAGCCTTGAGAGTGTTTCCAAGCTGTAGTGCAAAGGGAACACCTAGTAAAAACCTCAAATACATAGCTATAGAAACTATAAAATTAAATTCACAGGAAAAAACTTACAAAAATGAACAGAGCATCAGTGAGCAGTGGGATAATCTCAATCTATGTAATATAAACGTAATTGGAGCCACATAAGGAGAGGAGAAAGAGAGAAGACATAACAAAGAAAAAGAATGGAAAAGTTATATCACATAAATGGAAATTGTAAAAAAGCAGGACTCACAATTTTGATACCTGATAAGATACCATTCAGAACACAATGCCTCATAAAGGAAAAAGGATGGTTTATAATGTGGCTAAAAGTCACAATAATGTTATAATTATTACTATTATTTGTGTACCTGGTAATAGCAACAATTCTAATGAAGCAGATGCTATAGTTTATGCAAGAAGTAATAGAAAGAGACACAGTAATACAAGGCTTTTATACACCCATTTTATTCAATACAGATCAAATGGAGAAAAAAATGGTAACAATATAGAAGTAAACAATATAGTCAATAATATTTACCTTAATTAATGTCCATGGGACATTCACAAAAACTACACATATCTTAACTGCAAAAACCTTGATAAATATCAACAAATAAAAATAATACATATAGGTCAATATTATCTCAATAAAACTGGAGGACAAAAAGAAAGAATACAAACTGCATTTTTTTACTATAATGTAACAAAACTAGTAATTGACAACATCCTCCTCAGCAGAAAAAAAAAAAGGTTCTTTCTCATGGAAAATTAAACAAGTATGGTACTAAGCAACTCGAGTCAAATGGGGAATAGAAAATAAGACAACATAATTCAATAACTTTAATGGTAAAAAACATGAAATATCAGAATCTACAGTGTACAGCTAAATCAGTTATCAGATGAAATTTTATACTGTTAATAGCTACAATTAACAAAAACCTACATCAATAAAAATAATTAATTAAATGCATCTCAGAAAGTTGAAAAAAAACAACAAAGTAAAGTAAAAAGAAATAGAAGGAAAGAACTAATAAAGGTAAAAGTAGAAATCAGTGAGTTAGAATAAAAAGGCATAATTAATAAATAAGTCCAAAAACATAATTCCTTGAGAAAAAATAACAAAATATGTTAATACAAACCACTATGGGGGAAGGGAAGGGGAAAAAATAGTTACAAACACAGAGGGAGGGAGGCAAACCACAAGAGACTCTTAAATACAGAGAACAAACTGAGGGTGGATGGGGCAATGGGGGAGAGAGGTGGGCACTGAGGAGGGCACTTGTTGGGATGAGCACTGAATTTGTATGTAAGTCAATTTGACAAAAATTATACTTTAAAAACGGGAAAAAAGTCAAATACACAAAATCAGAAATGACAAAGGGAAAGTAATCAAAATAGAATTGTTTTTAAATCATGAAACTACTAGTCACAACACCGTACAAATAATTTTGACACTTGAAGTAAAATTGCTAGAAAAAAATGCAACTTACCAAAATTGGCCTTAGTGGAGAAAGTCTAAACAAATCAATTACTATAGAATAGAGACAGTAGTTTAAAAGTCCCTCTGAAAACAAACAAAGCCAAAACAGCGCATATGTTTCATAGGGGAAATTCTAGGATTTAGTACATTTCTGAAGATGAGATCATGTTAATTCAGAGCATAAAAAAAGAAAACTGTGAAATTAATTTTATAAGGTATAACTTTGATCACCAAACTTGACAAAGACTATATCAAAAATGAAAATCATAGACTAACTTCATTCTTGCATGTTGATGCAGAAATCTTTAATAAAATATTGGCAAATGGAATCCTATAAGCCACTTAAAAATATATATCATAAATAGGGCGCCTGGGTCGCTCAGTCAGTTAAGTGTTTGACTTTGGTTCGGGTTATGATGTCACAGTTCATAAGTTCAAGGCCTGTGTCATGTTCAGTGCTGATCAGAGTCTGGAGGCTACTTGAGATTCTGTGTCTCTTGTCTCCCTCTCTCTCTGCCCCTCCCCTACTCACACTCTGTCTCTCTTGTGCTCAAAAATAAATAAGCATAAATATATATATATGTCATAACTGAGTAGGGTTTATTCCAGGAAAACAAGAGTGGTTTAATATTAGAAGAGCCATGAATATTATTCACATTATTTTCGTTAGCTTTTCTTTTTTTGTTGTTTTATGTATTTTTTTAATTTAAATTCAAGTTAGTTAACATATAGTGTAGTAATGGTTTCAGAAGTAGAATTTAATGATTCATCACTTACATATAACACCCAGTGCTCAACCCAACGAGTGCCCTCCTTAATGCCCTTCACTCATTTAGCCCCTCCCCCCACCCACCTGCCCTCCAGCAACCTTCAGTTTGTTCTCTGTATTTAAGAGTGTCTTACAGTTTGCCTCTCTCTCTGTTTTTATCTTATTTTTTCCCTTCCCTTCCCCTGTGTTCATCTGTTTTGTTTCTTAAATTCAACGTATGAGTGAAATCATGTCATTTGTCTTTATCTGATTTACTTATTTCGCTTAGCATAATACACTCTAGTCCCATCCATGTTGCAAATGGCAAGATTTCATCCTCTTTTTAAGTTTTTTTTAAATTTTTTTTAAAAATTTATTTTGAGAGAGAGAACATGATCAGGGAAAGGGCAGAGAGAGGGAGACAGCCAAGCAGGCTGTGTTCTGTCAGCACGGAGCCTGATGCAGGGCTCAAACTCACAAACCATGAGATCATGACCTGAGCTGAAATATAGTCAGACACTTAACCAACTGAGCCACCCAGGCACCCCAAGATTTCTTTTTTTTATCACCGAGTAATAGTCCCATTATTAATAGGGATAAAAATCATACAGTAACGCCCATTTGTGCATAAAAACTTTCCTACAAAATTTAGCATAAATCATGCTTAAAAAACTAAAAAGAAAAAAATGAATGTATAGCTATGTCTTTATTTTGATATAATAAAAAAATTCCTTAGATACATAAGAATTGGAAAAAAGTAAAACTATGTATTTATAGAAGGTATACTTGTATATCTGGAAAATCCCAAAGAACCAATATAAAAACTACTACAAAAGATGAAAGAACTTAGTTAATAAACCAGTTATAAAATTAATATACAAAAATCAATAGCTTCCAGATAAACAAAAATCAAATCAAAGATATAGTGGAAAAGAAGAACCTATTTATGATAGCATAAAAAAATTAAGTACACAGTAATAAACTTACCAAGAAATGTCCAAAACCTGTATGATGAAAACTATAAAATCGTTCCTAAAAGACACAAAAGTAGACTTGAATAAATGGAAAGATATAACATATTCTTGGATAGGAAAAATCAAAATCATAATACTTTCAATTACCTCTAAATCATTAATTTAATGCAATCTCAAAAAAATTCCATTTTTCCCCCTGGATCTAGGCAAATTATCAAGTGCAAATAGAAGACTAAACAATCAAGCATAGCTAGGAAAACTGAGACAAAAGAGAAAAGAAATGTGTCCATACCAGATATTTGACACTAACTGTAGTCTCTATAATTACAATATGGTATTAGAACATGAATAAGCAGATTAATGGAAGAGAGTAGAAAATTCAATTAAATATGCATATTTAGTACATGATACAGGAAGTGTCTTAGATGCATTCCCCCAGAAGGAGACTCTGAGACAAGGATTAGAATGCAAATGTTAATTGTGAAGTGGTCTTAGGAAATACCAGAAGGGTTTGGGGAAAAAGGGAAGGCACCTAATAAAAGGTTTGTTATCAAGCAAATAACCTCTGTGGGTATCTGTAAGTTCTGTTGTGTCACTCTGGGAAAAACATATGCCTCAGGGTTATCTCTCCTAAAGCTTATTTTGACAGCAAATTTTATTATTCACTGATTGTAGGCTGCTTCTGAGGGATGTTAATTCCCAGGTGCTTCCACTCTGCTGTGTGTGAGAATAACCTACTAGAAAGCTATATGGGGTGAAGAAAAAAATTGTTTCTATGCCTCAAACTATACAATAGGACAAATTTTATAAAGACCAGATATTTAAGTGAAAAAAAGGAAAGCATACATGAATTAGAAGCATACATGAATTAGAAGAAAAGAAAATTAGAAGAAAAAAGGAAAGCATACATGAATTAGAAGAAAATGGGTAAATTATATTACAATCTGGAAATGGGGAGAGCTTTCTTAACTATGATTTGATATCCAGAAACATTAAGGAAAATGATAGATAAATTTTATTATGTATTTTTTTAGATTTAGCATGACAAATATACTCTATAAGCAAAGAAAAAAGACAAATGACAAAACTGGAGGAAAAATATGTTCAACTCATACCACCAACAAAGGGCTAACATTTCTAATATATAAAAGCACTTTTAAAGATAGAGAAGGAAGAGAACAACCACTCTTAAAAAATGAACTAAAGAAATAAACAGTTCACCCCCAAAAAATGGAAGTACAAACAGCTCTTAATTCTCTCATTCTTGGTGACTTTGAGAATTGGGATCCTAAAACATTTGAGAAAACAGATACAGATGTAAGATCAAAGAGGTTAATTTAAAATCTATGGTCTGGAATTTGAGGTATCAGTATGAACTCATAAAGTATTTAGTCTTTAAAATCAATTCCTAGCTCTGTCCACTGGAAATACCTAGAAATAATGACCAACCCAGGAACAAGTACTTCTTGTACCAAGATCACAGTGTTACAAAAAAAAAAATTCTTTCTAAAATGAAACAGGGTGACTTGGAAAAATGCAAGGTTTGAGGCAGAAAATGCACGAGATGAGCCTGGAACATCTTGTAATACCAGAAATAAGGGGGTGGTGGTGGTAATTAGACTGTTGGAAGCTGTTTCAAAAGGACTCAGGAGCCAACCTGAACAGACACTCACAGGTCAAAAAGGGACATTTTGATCAGGATAATAACTGTCATTAATTGAACCACATTATCAATTGGATATAACTGAAAGTTAAAAAAAAAAAAAGAAAACAACAATTGGTTACCATTGGAAGTTTCTAGGAAACAAACTCATTTTGTAAGTTGGTAAATAAAGACAAAGAATCAACATTTTCTCTGCCTATCCTAAATAAAACGCATCTCAGGGTAACCAAATAATAGATGGGGTGATGTTTCTCTTTATAGTGTTCTAGGTAATAAATGAAAAACAAGTTACTATTAAAATATCACCATTTTTACAAATTTAATTACTTAATGGATCTAGACATTTAATATCAATGGCTGCTAACATCTCAAAAAAGGACAGTTGGACATAATGCATGCCCTGATGAAAAAATACAATACGATCAGTGACACACTCTTTTTTCTGAAAAAAATCAAACCTGGATTTGATCAAGCCTTTAAGTCCTATTATCCATTTACTGGAAAGAGAGAGGGCAGAGGAACATATAAATGGTGCCTCTGGGATGCAGTCATCAAATTCCAGACCTTAAAAAATTTTACTAAACGAATGAGCTAATTTCTTCAATAAATTGTGAGAAGAAAAAAAGGATTGGAGTAGAAATCTGCCAATTAAAAGAGACAAGTGATCTATCCAGCAATTCCAATGTGTAGACCTTATTTGGACCCTGTTTCAAATAAACAACTACTGAAAAAAATGTTATATTTGTGAGATAATTAGAAATTTGACAGTGTACATTTCATGATTTTAAGGAATTATTGACTTTTAAGTATGATAATGCTTTTTGGTTTTATCCTTTAGAGAGAAATAATGAAATATTTATGGGTGACCTATGATTCTGAGATTTGCCCCAAAATAATCAGAGGTGGACATAGAAGTGGGGAATAGATAAAACTAGACTCCATAGTATATTAAATCAGCTACTGTCTTATGAACTCCTTCAATTTCATTTCTTCTTCTTTTCTTCTGAGGCCACCCGGATCAAAATCTAATCTAGGATTAATACAACTATTCTCCTTCCTTGCTCCTATCCACACAGCAATTAGAATAATCATGAAAATTAGTGCTGCCACAAAAGTGTTTCTCATGACTCCTAAAATAGAACAATCATTTTACATTTATCTATTCCACACCCTCTCTTTTCACACAATGCTTTTCTAATAATTTCCAATTATCTTTCATCAGATCATTGTACTATGTAATTAATTTTTACTGCTCTGGATCTTGTGCTCCCAGTCTCATGAATCCATCTTCTTCTCAGTTAAAGAGTTCTGGAAATCTTGGCTCAACCCACTGTTATCATTTTATAGTAGTTTAAGAGATGCTGTGAGAATCCAGTACTTAAGAATCCATTCTTTTTTTTTTAAGACAACAGGATCATTGTCTTGATTCTCTTTAATATGCTGGAAAAAACCCAACATCCAGGGAAGCAGATCCCTTACTGCAGTGGAGAATTAACTCTATTTTTGTTTGGCTTCTACCACCTGGGAGAAGCCCCATTGACACTCCTCACCCACCGCCTAATAAAGCTTCACCTTCTGGGGCCCACTCCTGTACTCCTAGCCTGTCTCAGAGGAGCCTTCTCTATCCATCACTGGAGTGGGATAAGAGCCATATTCCCTTGAGTGCCTGCTCTTAGGCCTGGGAGGGCTGAGGGAAGGGCTGGGAAGGAGGTCTGGGAGGATCTGGGACCTTTGTGGTCTCTTCTTACCATGCCTTCTTAGGGCTAGTGGGATCTTGGCACATGGTAGGTACTTAATAGGTGGCTAATAATGGCATGGAGCTCAACCCAGCTTTCAACCTCAATGGGCCCTAAGGGGGCCCAATTATGATAGAAAAGATAGGATAAAATAGGCAGGGAGGGTAAGGTTAGAACCTGAGGTCCCTGGGTGGGGAAAACACATATTTTAAAACAATGCTGGGAATATCTGACCACAACAAGCTCCCTCCGGAGTAAAGTTCCTCTTAAGACTGTAACAGACACCACCTACTCCCTGTTAGGTTTCCCTCAAGAATTTGACAAAAAACCTAACTAAAAATAAGTAGTAGACCATAAAACATATGACCCACAAAGAACAGTATGGCCATAGACCACCTTTCATACAATGGAAATGAGCCAATCAAAAAGGAATGACTAGGTATTTAGAGCTACCCAGCCAATAAGGGTAGAACCTGAAAACAAACAAAGGATGAGGGACCCACCAAAACACTATAAAACAAAGCCCCTTGCCTACTATTGTGGGCATTCACTTTTGAATGCTCTCTCTTTGCAAAGAAAACTTTCATACTATGCTTAATTTTTAATCTCGGATTCTAATAAACTTGCCTGCTGCTCATTTTATTTTGTGTCCACCTTGTTATTCTTCAAAGTGGTGAGACAATGAATCCCAGGTATTGAGGTAAAGAATCCTGCAACACAAACACCAGGGTCAGAGGAGGAGCTCCCTTCTCTGTCTCCTACCACAGTTTTCCAGCTGTTCTACACCCTGGAAGTCAGTGGTCCCTATTATCCTGGGCTTTTCTAAGGCCCTGAGCTCTTGCCCATAAACACCCTCCAAGGGGGTCACACCTCCCAGTACTGAAAAGTCTGGCTCTCCCATAAAAGGCTCCAAGGGTTAAATGACCACTGGGGTTAGGGGCAGAAGCCAGAACCTTGGTCACTTTGCCTGTGGCTGGCATCTTGTGGCCAGCTATCAAAGGGCACCTCCCTCTTCTCCACACAGAGCTAGGAGGATAGCTGGTTTATCTTTTCTCAGCCACAGCCTGTACAAAGCATGTTCTCTTGGAGCCATGGGCCACAGATTAATTCCCTCAGGCTTCCCAAAGTGGCCCAGGGCTCTCCTGCCTCCAGGCCTTTGCTCATGCCATTCACCACCAGAAATGCTCTTCCCAGCCCCTCCTCATGACTCAATCCTTCAAGGTTAGCTCCCAAGTTAGCCCCTTGGTTAAGTCTTCCCTGATTCTCCCTAGCTAGAAGTAATACCTTCTTCTGAACCCTCAGAGTACATGGTTTACATATCCCATTCTTTCTGTCTGCATTGGAAGTCAACAAACATTATTTGAACAGCCACCACATCCAGTGCTACATGGATACTGAGCAGAGTTAGACTTGGTTTCCTCTCTCAAGAAGATGGTAATCTTTTTTTTTAACATTTTTATTTATTTTTGAGAGACAGAGAGAGACAGAGTGCTGGTGGAGAAGGGCAGAAAGAAAAGGAGATACAGAATCCAAAGCAGGCTCTAGGCTCTGAGCTGTCAGCACAGAGCCCAACGTGGGGTTCGAACCCATGAACCATGAGATCATGACCTGAGCCGAAGTCCAATGCTCAGCCAACTGAGTCACCCAGGTGCCTCCAGGAGATGGTAATCTTGGGGAGAGAGCAACACAACCAAATAAGCCTTCTACAGAGGCACAAGTGCTAGATTTCAATTCAATAAGCATTTAAATGGGCACCTACCACAAACAGGGAAGGAAATAAATACTTTTGAAACACAGTCCTGCCCTCAGGGCATGTAAAAAGACTGGTACAATGAGGAGAGCTAAGTGTCTGATGGAAGTGGGCCCAGGGGGCCTTGGAAGCAGAGATTCAGAGCCTGGGGTAAGAGGCAATGCCATAGTTGAGGGTTCAAGGATGAGCAGGTCTCAACCAAGACAAGAAGTGGGAAAGGGCAAAGATACAGACTTGGAATGTTGGGGCACTGTAGATTCAGGGGCCCACTAGAGCCCTCAAGAGTATGAGAGGGATATTACTTGGATGTGAGCTGGGGCCAGAGTGCCAAAGCAATACCTAGAGCTGGGGCCCCTGATCGCTGTTCTCCCCTAGATTCATTTTCTTCCCCTCTCTGTTGGGGAGGCTGGCTCCATGGGCTGCACAACCCCAGTTTTCCTGACTTTTTGCTTCTGGTTGAATCAGGCCAATGGAAGGCACCAGCAAGTAATCTTAGGATGGGAGAAGTGAGAGCTCCCCCAGTAATCTTGCTACATCACAATTTGTCAGAGGATTTTGTCCTTCTATCTATGGCCACACATTCCTCTGCAGCAACAGCTGACTTGCTGGACCCTTCAGGCCAAGGGGTGGCTCCATCCCATGTTAATTCCCTCAGTCTGTTCACATTTCTGTAAATAATCCTGCATCCAACTCTCTTCAGTTACCACTTTAAGACAAATTTAGAGGGCTGCTGAAACCTTAACCCATCAGGACTGGGTTCTACAGGCCTTGGAGGACCACCAAAAGGTTGTAAGACAGAGAAAGTCTGAAGAAGTGATAGAGGTTCCATTGAGTCTGCATTTTGTGGGTTTGAGAGGCAAGGGAGGGTATTCTAGGCAGAGGAAAGAACTCCTACTATGGAACAGAAGAAAACATGAAAAGCATAGGCCAGGAGGGGGAACTTATCAGAGCTTTTTGGAATATGATACAGTGTGCATTTTAAGCAACATATCAGTGACCTGTTGGGGATAGAGTGGGAGGAGAGGGACTGGATGAAAAGCCAGAGAGCCCATTAGAAGTCTGATACAGGAGGGGCGCCTGGGTGGCTCAGTTGGGCATCTCACTTTGGCTCAGGTCATGATCTCATCGTTCATGAGTTCAAGCCCCACGTCAGGCTCTGTGCTGACAGTTCGGAGCCTGGAGCATGCTTCAGATTCTGTGTCTCCCTCTCTCTCTCTGTTCCTCCCCCACACACTCTCTGCCTCTCTCTCTCAAAAATAAATCAATGTTAAAAAACTATAAAAAAGAAGTCTGATATAGGAAATAGCTGTGATAAACAAAGAAGAGAGCTTGGGAGGACTCAGGAGGTTTGGAAGGCAGAGCTGATGTAACCTTGTAGATGATGACAGCTGTCTGGTTATGGGGCTCTGGGGTTGTGGCTGGGCTGAATTCATGGATGAGCAAGAAAGGCGGAGGAGAAACGAGTCTGACTGTGGAGAGGGGAGGACAACCAGTGGAGAGACAGGTGTGGGAGAAAAGTGAGAGCTGGAGACAGGAGCTGCAGATGAAGCGTGGTGGCAGGGACCAAAAATGTGGGTGAGATATTGGGCTCTCTCCCTCCAAAATAGACAGAGGAAAAGGTCAAAGAAATCATAAAGCACAGCTCTCCTGGGAGCTAAAGAAAAGACATCTAGCTAGTGTAGAAAAGAGTCAGACTTTTATAGGGCAAACATCCCACTATGCCCTGGGACAAATACCCCACTGCCCAGGACCAAATATTGCACCATGTCCCTAAGAGTCCATACTCTTTAAAACATAGTTCAAACTATCTGGTACAGCTCTTTTCCACAGGGCTCTGAGACATTTCTTCTTGGTTGAAGACAATAGTTCTGGACTATTGCTGATTGTAGAGTCTTCAGGAAAGCAACACAGTAAATGAAGAACTATCTGTAGATGACAGAGACTTAACATGGCTGTGGCTAATTTATCACTGATAATGTTCAAACGTGAAAGACCTGATGAAAGTTTATAATAAGATAATCAAACTGACGTGCAAATTTGGTTTCTGTGGCATCCAAAACAAAATAATAAAGCCGATCCAAAAAGTTTTAGACAAAATATCTATAAAGACATTGATTGTCTATTTTCAAAGAATACAGTGAATGCTATATATATATCTGATTTATAAAAATGGATGAATATAAATTTTGCAGAGGAAAATATTTTGAGATATAACATTGTAATTTTAAAATAAAATATGCATAATAAACCATAAATATACCAAACATAATAATACACAAAAATATATACAAAATATCTAGTAAAAAAAATCAGTAATCTGGAGTAGGTCCTAAACATCTATATTGTAATAAAAAATCAGAGGTAAATAATGTAAATCCCCAATTGAAAATCACTGAGCAAAAAGATTATAGATTCACATTAAAGAAACAAAATAAACATTTTAAATGATACTTTATCATTCAACAATAATATTGCTTTGTTGCTTAACATTCAACAAAGCAATTTCAAGACTCTCATAAATATAGGAAAATTCAACAGACCTTCTAAATACCATTTCAGTGTTTTCCCAAAGGTTAAAACATATTATATTTTTCCTTCCTTTTCCCTATGTTCATCTGTTTTGTGACAAACCATTAGAGACTCTTAAATACAGGGAACAAACTGAAGGTTGCTGGATGAATATTGATTGGAGGGATGGGCTAAATGGGTGATGGGCATTAAGGAGGGCACTTATTGGTATGAGCACTGGGTGTTAGATGTAATGATGAATCAATAAATTCTACTCCTGAATTTACACTACTACAGTATATGTTAGCTAACTTGTAGTTCTACTACACTATATGTTAGCTAACTTGGATTTAAATTTTTTAAAAAATTATAAAAAGTGAGGGCATTGAAAATTATCCAGGGACTTCCCATGAAGCACGTAATTTGTAAAATACTAACAATGTTTTACCCATAAAAACTTAATCTAGGGAAAAGCTGAGCATGTTTTTTGGGTTTGGCAACTCTCCTGAAACACTTTGATAGTAACATATAAAATAAACTTAATTATTTCTAATTGTTCACTTTTTTAAATATGAAATTTATTGTCAAATTGGTTTCCATACAACACCCAGTGCTCATCCCAAAAGGTGCCCTCCTCAATACCCATCACCCACCCCTCAGTTTGTTCTCAGTTTTTAGGAGTCTCTTACACTTTGGCTCTCTCCCACTCTAACCTCTTTTTTTTTCTTCCCCCCCCCCCCCATGGACTTCTGTTAAGTTTCTCAGGATCCACATAAGAGTGAAAACATATGGCATCTGTCTTTCTCTGCATGACTTATTTCACTTAGCAGAACACTCTTCAGTTCCATTCACATTGCTACAAAATGCCCTATTTATTCTTTCTCATTGCCACATAGTATTCCATTGTGTATAAAAACCACAATTTCTTTATCCATTCATCAGTTGATGGACATTTAGGCTCTTTCCATAATTTGGCTATTGTTGAGAGTGCTGCTATAAACATTGGGATACAAGTGCCCCTATGCATCAGCACTCCTGTACCCCTTGGGTAAATTCCTAGCAGTGCTCCTGCTGGGTCATAGGGTAGGTCTATTTTTAATTTTTTGAGGAACCTCCAAACTGTTTTCCAGAGTGGCTGCACCAGTTTACATTCCCACCAACAGTACAAGAGGGTTCCCGTTTCTCCACATCCTCTAGCATCTATAGTATCCTGATTTGTTCATTTTAGCCACTCTGACTGGTGTGAGGTGATATCTAAGTGTGGTGTTGATTTGAATTTCCCTGATGAGGAACGACGTTGAGCATCTTTTCATGTGCCTGTTGGCCATCTGGATGTCTTCTTTAGAAAAGTGTCTATTCATGTTTTCTGCCCATTTCTTCACTGGGTTATTTGTTTTTCGGGTGTGGAGTTTGGTGAGCTCTTTATAGGTTTTGGATACTAGCCCTTGTCCGATATGTCATCTGCAAATATCTTTTCCCATTCCTTTGGTTACCTTTTAGTTTTGTTCATTGTTTCCTATGCTGTGCAGAAGTATTTAATCTTCATGAGGTCCAAATAGTTCATTTTTGATTTTAATTCCCTTGCTTTGGAGATGTGTCAAGTAAGAAATTGCTGCAGCTGAGGTCAGAGAGGTTTTTTTTCCTATTTCTCCTCTAGGGTTTTGATGATTTCCTGTCTCACATTCAGGTCCTTTATCCATTTTGAGTTTGTTTTTGTGAATGGTGTAAGAAAGTGGTCTAGTTTCATTCTTCTGCAAGTTGCTGTCCAGTTCTCCCAGCACCATTTGTTAAAGAGACTGTCTTTTTTCCATTGGATATTCTTTCCTGCTTTGTCAAAGATTAGTTGGCCATATGTTTGTGGGTCTAGTTCTGGGGTTTCTATTCTATTCCATTGGTCTATGTGTTTGTTTTTGTGCCAATACCATGCTGTCTTAATGATGACAGCTTTGTAGTACAGGCTAAAGTCTGGGATTGTGATGCCTCCTGCTTTGGTCTTCTTCTTCAAAATTACTTTGGCTATTCGGGGCATTTTGTGGTACCATACGAATTTTAGGATTGCTTGTTCGAGCTTCAAGAAGAATGCTGGTACAATTTTGCTTGGGATTGCATTGAATGTGTAGATAGCTTTGGGTAGTATTGACATTTTGACAATATTTATTCTTCCAATCCATGAGCACAGAATGTTTTTCATTTCTTTATATCTTCTTCAATTTCCTTCATAAGCTTTCTATAGTTTTCAGCATACAGATCTTTTACATCTTTTGTTAGTTATTCCTAGGTATTTTATGCTTCTTGGTGCAATTGTGAATAAGATCAGTTTCTTTATTTGTCTTTCTGTTGCTTCATTATTAGTGTATAAGAATGCAACTGATCTCTGTACATTGATTTTGTCTCCTGTGACTTTGTTGAATTCATGTATCATTCTAGCAGACTTTTGGTGTGTCTGTCGGGTTTTCCATGTATAATATCATGGCATCTGCAAAAAGTGAAAGCTTGACTTCATCTTTGCCAATTTTGATGCCTTTGAATTCCTTTTGTTGTCTCATTGCTGATGCTAGCATTTCCAACACTATGTTAAACAACAGTGGTGAGAGTGGACAACCCTGTCATGTACCTAATCTCAAAGAGAAAGCTCTCAGTTTTTCCCCATTGAGGATGATGTTAGCTGTGGGTTTTTCATAAATGGCTTTGATGATGTTTAAGTATGTTCCTTACATCCCGACTTTCTCGAAGGTTTTTATTAAGAAAGATGCTGAATTTTGTCAAATGCTTTTTCTGCATCGATTAACAAGATCATATGGTTCTTATATTTTCTTTTATTGATGTGATATATCACATTGATTTGTTTGCGAATGTTCAACCAGCCCTGTATCCCAGGAATGAATCCCACTTGATCATGGTGAATAATTCTTTTTATATGCTCTTGAATTCCATTTGCTAGTATCTTACTGAGAATATTTGCATCCATATTCATCAGGGATATTGGCCTGTAGTTCTCTTTTTTTACTGGGTCTCTGTCTGGTTTAGGAATCAAAGTAATACTGGCTTCATAGAATGAGTCTGGAAGTTGTCCTTCCGTTTCTATTTTTTGGAACACCTTGACAAGGATAGGTAATATCTCTGCTTTAAATGTCTGGTAGAATTCTGCAGGGAAGCCATCTGGTCCTGGACTCTTATTTGTTGGGAGATTTTTGATAACTGATTCAATTTCTTCACTGGTTATGGGTCTGTTCAAGCTTTATATTTCCTCCTGAGTGAGTTTTGGAAGTGTGTGAGTGTTTAGGAATTTGTCCATTCTTCCAGGTTGTCCAATTTGTTGGCATATAATTTTTGCTAGTCTTCCCTGATAATTGCTTGTATTTCTCAGGGATTGGTTGTCATAATTCCATATTTATTCATGATTTTACCTACTTGGGTCATCTCCCTTTTCTTTTTGAGAAGCCTGGCTAGAGGTTTGTCAATTTTGTTTATTTTTTTCAAAAAACCAACACTTGGTTTCATTGATCTGCTCTACAGGGTTTTTTTAGATTCTATATTGTTTATTTCTGCTATGATCTTTGTTATGTCTCTTCTTCTGATTGGTTTGGGGTGTCTTTGCTGTTCTGCTTCTATTTCCTTTAGGCATGCAGCTAGATTTTGTATTTGGGATTTTTCTTGTTTCTTGAGATAGGCCTTGATTGCAATGTATTTTCCTCTCAGGACTGCCTTCACTGCATCCCAAAGTGTTTGGATTGTTGTATTTTCATTTTCATTTGTTTGCATATATTTCTTTTTTTTTATGAAATACATTCCTTTTTATTTTTTAATTTTTATTTTATTTTTTTCCAATATATGAAATTTATTGTCAAATTGGTTCCGATACAACACCCAGTGCTCATCCCAAAAGGTGCCCTCCTCAATACCAATCACCCACCCTCCCCTCCCTCCCACCCCCCATCAACCCTCAGTTTGTTCTCAGTTTTTAACAGTCTCTTATGCTTTGGCTCTCTCCCACTTACCCTCTTTTTTTTGTCCTTCCCCTCATCCATGGGCTTCTATTAAGTTTCTCAGGATCCACATAAGAGTGAAAACATATGGTATCTGTCTTTCACTGTATGGCTTATTTCACTGAGCATCACACTCTCCAGTTCCATCCACATTGCTACAAAGGACCATACTTCATTCGTTCTCATTGCCATGTAGTACTCCATTGTGTATATAAACCACAATTACTTTATCCATTCATCATTTGAGGGACATTTAGCTCTTTCCATAATTTGGCTGTTGTTGAGAGTGCTGGTATAAACATTGGGGTACACGTGCCCCTATGCATCAGTACTCCTGTATCCCTTGGGTAAATTCCTAGCAGTGCTGTTGCTGGGTAATAGGGTAGGTCTATTTTGAATTTTCTGAGGAACCTCCACACTGATTTCCAGAGAGGCTGCACCAGTTTGCATTCCCACCAACAGTGCAAGAGGGTTCCTGTTTCTCCACATCCTCTCCAGCATCTATAGTCTCCAGATTTGTTCATTTTGGCCACTCTGACTGGTGTGAGGTGATATCTGAGTGTGGTTTTGATTTGTATTTCCCTGATAAGGAGCGACGTTGAACATCTTTTCATGTGCCTGTTGGCCATCTGGATGTCTTCTTTAGAGAAGTGTCTATTCATGTTTTCCGCCCATTTCTTCACTGGGTTATTTGTTGTTCGGGTGTGGAGTTTGGGGAGCTCTTTATAGATTTTGGATACTAGCCCTTGTCCAATATGTCATTTGCAAATATCTTTTCCCATTCCGTTGGTTGCCTTTTAGTTTTGTTGGTTGTTTCCTTTGCTGTGCAGAAGCTTTTTATCTTCATAAGGTCCCAGTAATTCATTTTTGCTTTTAATTCCCTTGCCTTTGGGGATGTGCTGATTAAGAGATTGCTACGGCTGAGGTCAGAGAGGTCTTTTCCTGCTTTCTCCTCTAAGGTTTTGATGGTTTCCTGCCTCACATTCAGGTCCTTTATCCATTTTGAGTTTATTTTTGTGAATGGTGTGAGAAAGTGGTCTAGTTTCAACCTTCTGCATGTTGCTGTCCAGTTCTCCCAGCACCATTTGTTAAAGAGACTGTCTTATTTTCCATTGGATGTTCTTTCCTGCTTTGTCAAAGATGAGTTGGCCATACGTTTGTGGGTATAGTTCTGGGGTTTCTATTCTATTCCATTAGTCTATGTGTCTGTCTTTATGCCAATACCATGCTGTCTTGATGATGACAGCTTTGTAGTAGAGGCTAAAGTCTGGGATTGTGATGCCTCCTGCTTTGGTCTTCTTCTTCAAAATTACTTTGGCTATTTGGGGCCTTTTGTGGTTCCATATGAGTTTTAGGATTGCTTGTTCTAATTTCAAGAAGAATGCTGGTGCGATTTTGATTGGGATTGCATTGAATGTGTAGATAGCTTTGGGTAGTATTGAC
>NC_064817.1:63219983-63234742 GCF_023721935.1 Panthera uncia | reverse complement strand
GGCACGTTTATCCCTTGCTGCTTTCAGAATTTTCTCTTTATCCTTGTATTTTGCCAGTTTCACTATGATATGTCGTGCAGAAGATGGATTCAAGTTACGTCTGAAGGGAGTTCTCTGTGCCTCTTGGATTTCAATGCCTTTTTCCTTCCCCAGTTCAGGGAAGTTCTCATCTATAATTTCTTCACGTACCCCTTCAGCACCTTTCCCTCTCTCTTCCTCCTCTGGGATACCAATTATGCGTATATTATTTCTTTTTAGTGTATCACTTAGTTCTCTAATTTTTCCCTCATACTCCTGGATTTTTTTATCTCTCTTTCTCTCAGCTTCCTCTTTTTCCATAACTTTATCTTCTAGTTCACCTATTCTCTCCTCTGCCGGCGCATAGACATTTCTAATTGTTAGCTCTTCCTGATGGATAGACCCTGTAATTATTATATAATGCCCTTCTTCATCTCTTGTTACAGACTTTAATTTAAAGTCTAGTTTGTCTGGTATAAGTATGGCTACTGCAGCTTTCTTTTGGCTTCCAGTAGCATGATAAATAGTTCTCCATCCCCTCACTCTCAATCTGAAGGTGTCCTCAGGTCTAAAATGAGTCTCTTGTAGACAGCAAATAGATGGGTCTTGTTTTTTTATCCATTCTGATACCCTATGTCTTTTGGTTCACGCATTTTATCCATTTGCATTCAGTGTTATTATAGAAAGATACGGGTTTAGAGTCATTATGATGTCTGTATGTTTTATGCTTGTAGTGATGTCTCTGGTACTTTGTCTCACAGGATCCCCCTTAGGGTCTCTTGTAGGGCTGGTCTAGTGGTGATGAATTCCTTCAGTTTTTGTTTGTTTGGGAAGACCTTTATCTCTCCTTCTATTCTAAATGACAGACTTGCTGGATAAAGGATTCTCGGCTGCATAGTTTTTCTGTTCATTACATTGAAGATCTCCTGCCATTCCTTTCTGGCCTGCCAAGTTTCAAAAGAGAGATAAGTCACGAGTCTTATAGGTCTCCCTTTATATGTTAGGGCACGTTTATCCCTTGCTGCTTTCAGAATTTTCTCTTTATCATTGTATTTTGCCAGTTTCACTATGATATGTCGTGCAGGAGATCGATTCAAGTTACGTCTGAAGGGAGTTCTCTGTGCCTCTTGGATTTCAATGCCTTTTTCCTTCCCCAGTTCAGGGTAGTTCTCAGCTATTATTTCTTCAATTACACCTTCAGCACCTTTCCATCCCTCTTCCTCCTCTGGGATACCAATTATGCGTGTATTATTTCTTTTTAGTGTATCACTTAGTTCTCTAAATTTCCCCTCATACTCCTGGATTTTTTTATCTCTCTTTTTCTCCGCTTCCTCTTTTTCCAAAACTTTATCTTCTAGTTCACCTATTGTCTCCTCTGCCTCTTCAATCCGAGCCATCGTCCTTTCCATTTTATTTTGCATCTCATTTAAAGCGCTTTTCAGCTCCTCCTGACTGTTCCTTAGTCCCTTGATCTCTGTAGCAAGAGATTCTCTGCTCTCCTCTATACTCTTTTCAAGCCCAGCCATTAATTTTATGACTATTATTCTAAATTCACTTTCTGTTATGTTATTTAAATCCTTTTTGATCAGTTCATTAGCTGTTGTTATTTCCTGGAGATTCTTTTGAGGGGAATTCTTCCTTTTGGTCATTTTGGATATTCCCTGGAGTGGTGCGGACCTGCAGGGCACTTCCCTTGTACTGTGGTGTATAACTGGAATTGGTGGGCGGAGTCGCAGTCAGACCTGACTTCTGCCCCCAGCCCACGGATGGGGCCACAGTCAGACTGGTGTGTGCCTTCTCTTCCCCTCTCCCAGGGGCAGGATTCACTGTGGAGTGGCGTGGCCCATATGGGCTACTTGCACACTGCCAGGCTTGTGGTGCTGGGGATCTCGCGTATTAGCTAGGGTGGGTAGGCAAGGTGCACCGGGGCAGGAGGGGCAGGCTTAGCTTGCTTCTCCTTAGGTGATCCACTTCAGGAGGGGCCCTGTGGCAGCAGGAGGGAGTCAGACGCACTGCCGCTGCCGGAGGGTGGCTCTGCAGAAGCACAGCGTTGGGTGTTTGCATGGAGCAAGCAAGTTCCCTGGCAGGGACTTGTTCCCTTAGGGATTTTGTTGGGGGATGGTCCAGGGAGATGGCGCTGGTGAGCACCTTTGTTCCCCACCAAACTGAGCTCTGTCATCCCGGGGCTCAGCAACTCTCCCTCCCTTTGTCCTCTAGCCTTCCTGCTTTCTGAGCAGAGCTGTTAACTTATGACCTCCCAGATGCTAAGTCCCGCTTGCTGTCGGAACACACTCCGTCCGGCCTCTCCGCTTTTGCAAGCCAGACTCGGGGGATCTGCTTGGCCAGCAGGCTGCCCCTCCACCCCGGCTCCCTCCCACCAGTCCATATAGCGTGTACCGCCTCGCCGCCCTTTCTACCCTCTTCCGTGGGCCTCTCGTCTGTGCTTGGCTCCGGAGACTCCATTCTGCTAGTCTTCTGGTGGTTTTCTGGGTTAGGCAGGTGTAGGTGGAATCTAAGTGATCAGCAGGATGCGCAGTGAGTCCAGCGTCCTCCTAAGCCTCCATCTTCCCTCCAGAATCGTTTGCATATATTTCTTAATTTCTTCTCTATTTTCCTGGTTGACCCACTCATTCTTTAGTAAGGTGTTCTTTAACCTCCATGCTTTTGGAGGTTTTCCAGACTTTTTCCTGTAGTTGATTCAGGCTTCATAGCACTGTGGTCTAAAAGTATGCATGGTATGATCTTAATTCCTGTATACTTATGAAGGGCTGTTTTGTGACCCAGTATATGATCTATCTTGGAGAATGTTCCATGTGCACTCGAGAAGAAAGTATATTCTGTTGCTTTGGGATGCAGAGTTCTAAATATATCTGCCAAGTCCATCTGATCCAATGTATCATTCAGGGCCCTTGTTTCTTTATTGACCCTGTGTCTAGATGATGTATCCCTTGTTGTAAGTGTGGTATTAAAATCCCCTGCAATTACCACATTCTTATCAATAAGGTTGCTTTATATATTTGGGGTCTCCCATATTCGGCACATAGACATTTATAATTGTTAGCTCTTCCTGATGGATAGACCCTGTAATTGTTATATAATTCCCTTCTTCATCTCTTGTTACAGTCTTTAATTTAAAGTCTAGTTTGTCTGATATAAGTAAGCGTACTCCAGCTCTCTTTTGACTTCCAGTAGCATGATAGTTCTTCATCCCCTCACTTTCAATCTGAAGGTGTCCTCAGGTCTAAAATGAGTCTCTTGTAGACAGCAAATAGATGGGTCTTGTTTTTTTTATCCATCTGATACCCTATGTCTTTTGGTTGGCGCATTTAATCCATTTACATTCAGTGTTATTATAGAAAGATACGGGTTTAGAGTCATTGTGATGTCTGTATGTTTTATGCTTGTAGTGATGTCTCTGGTACTTTGTCTCACAGGATCCCCCTTAGGATCTCTTGTAGGGCTGGTTTCGTGGTGATGAATTCCTTCAGTTTTTGTTTGTTTGGGAAGACGTTTATCTTTCCTTCTATTCTGAAAGACAGACTTGCTGGATAAAGGATTCTTGGCTGCATATTTTTTTCTGTTCATCACATGGAAGATTCCTGCCATTCCTTTCTGGCTGCCACGTTTGAGCAGATATATCCGTCACTAGTCTTATCAGTCTCCCTTTATATGTTAGAACGTGTTTATCCCTAGTTGCTTTCAGAATTTTCTCTTTATCCTTGTATTTTGCCAGTTTCACTATGATATGTCATGCAGAAGATCAATTTAAATTACGTCTGAAGGGAGTTCTCTGTGCCTCTTGATTTCAATGCCTTTTTCTTTCCCCAGATCAGGGAAGTTCTCAGCTATGATTTCTTCAAGTACACCTTCAGCACTTTTCTCTCTCTTTTCCTCCTCTGGAATTCCAATTATGTGTATATTATTGCATATTATTGTGTCACTTAATTCTCTAATTCTCCCCTCATACTCCTAGTTTTTTTAATCTCTCTTTTTCTCAGCTTCCTGTTTTTCCATCATTTTATCTTCTAATTCACCTAATCTCTCCTCTGCCTCTTCAATCCGAGCTTGTGCCGCCTCCATTTTATTTTTCAGCTCATTTATAGCATTTTTTAGCTCCTCCTGACTGTTCCTTAGTCCCTTGATCTCTGTAGTAATACATTCTCTGCTGCCCTCTATACATTTTTGAAGCCCAGCGATTAATTTTATGACTATTATTTAAATTCATTTTCTGTTTTATTGTTTAAATTATTTTTGATCAGTTCGTTAGCTGTCGCTACTTCTTGGAGTTTCTTTTGAGGAGAATTCTTCTGTTTCATCATTTTGGGTAGTCCCTGGGGTGGCGCAGAACTGCAGGGCTCTTCCTCTGTGCTGTCTGGAGTAACTTGTGATGGTGGGCAGGCCACAGTCAGATCTGATGTCTGCCCCCAGCCTATCGCTGGGGCCACAGTCAGACTGGTGTGTACCTTATCTTCCCTTCTCCCACGGGCAGGACTCACTCTGGAGTGGTGTGGCCCCTGTCTGGGCTACTTTCACACTGCCAGGCTTGTGGTGCTGCTTCGATGGGATCTGGTGTATCAGCCAGGGTGGATCTGCAAGGTGCACAGGGACGGGAGGGGCAGGCTCAACTCGCTTTGCTTTCAATATTCCACCTCGGGTTGGGCCCTGTGGCACCTGGAGGGAGGCAGACCCATTGGACGGATGGATACACAGAAGCATAGCGTTGGGTGTTTGCGTCATGTAAGCAAGTTCCGTGACTGGAACTGGTTCCCTTTGAGATTTTGTCTAAGGGATGGGAGAGTGAGTTGGCGCTGGCCAGCACCTTTGTTTCCCGCCAAGCTGAGCTCTGTCCTCTGGGGCTCAACAACTCTCCCTCCAGTTGTCCTCTAGCCCTCCTGCTCTCAGAGCAGAGCTGTTGACTTATAACATTCCAGATGTTAAGTCCCGCTAGCTGTCAGAACTCACGCAGTCCGGCCCCTCTGCTTTTGCAAGCCAGACTCAGGGGCTCTGCCTTGCCAGGCTTGCTGCCCCTCCACTGCCCTGGCTCCCTCCTGCCAGTCCGTGTATTGCACACCACCTCTCTGCCCTTCCTACCCCCTTCCATGGGCCTCTTGTCCATGCTTGTCTCTGGAGAATCCATTATGCCAGTCTTCTGGAAGTTTTCTGAGTTGTTTCGGCCAATGTGGGTGGAATCTAAGTGATCAGCAGGACGCAGTGAGCCCAGCGTCCTCCTTCACCACCATCTTCCATCTCAGGAAAACAATCTTAAAATTTGTATGAAACCACAAAAGACCCCAGGAGTCAAAGCTATCCTGAAAAATACGCAAAGCTATAGGTATCAGAATTCTGGATTTGAAGTTATATTACAAAGCTGTATTGATCAACACAGTATGGTACTGACACAGAAATTGACACATAGATCAATGGAACAGAATAGAAAATTCAGAAATGAACCCACAACTATATGGTCAATTAATATTCAAAAACTTGGGGAAAAGTATCCAATGGGAAAAAGACACCATCTTTAACAAATTGTGCTGTGAAAACTGGGCATCCACATGCAAAAAATGAAATTGGACCACTTTCTTACACCATACACAAAAATAAATTAAAAATGGAGTATTATCTACAATAGCCAAATTATGGAATCAGCCAAAGTGTCCACTGATAGATGAATGGATAAAAAAGACATAGTATATATATACAATGGAATATTACTCAACCATAGGAAAGCTACTGTCTTCCACAGTGGCTGCACCTCTTTGCAATCCCATAAACAGCTCAAGTGGTGGTTTTGATTTGCATTTCCCTGATAATGAGCAATGTTGAGCATCTTTTCCTGTTTCTGTTGGCCATTTCTGTGTCTTCTTTGGTGAAATGTCTATTCATGTCTTCTGCCCATTTTTAATTGGATTGCTTCAAATTATATTACAAAATCTGTAGTACTCAAAACAGTATGGTACTAAAAAAAAAGTATGGTAATGGCACAAAAATAGGCACATAGGTCAGTGGAACAGAATAGAAAGCTCAGAAATAAACCCACAGAATTATGGTCAATTATTCTTTGACAATGGAAGGAAGAATATGCAATGGGAAAAAGACCAGTTTCTTCAAGAAATGGTGTTGGAAGACTGGACAGGTACATGCAAAAGAATGAAACTGGGCCACTTTCTTACATCATAAACTGGGCCACTTTCTTACATCACAAAAATAAATTAAAAATGATTAGAGTTCTAAATGTGAGACCTGAAACCATAAAAATCCTAGAGGAGAACACAAGCAGTAACCTCTTTGACATCATCTGTAGCAACTTCTTTCTAGATACATCTCCTGAAGCAAGGGAAACAATTCAAAAATAAAGTACTGGGACTACACCAAAATAAAAAAAACTTCCACATAGCACAGGAAACAACCAACAAAACCAAAAGGGAGCTTGCTAAATGGGGCAAGATATTTGCAAATGATGTGTCTGATAAAGGATTAGTATCCAAAATATAAAAATAACTTATACAACTCAAAATAAAAAAAATATTTTTTACAGAACAATTTTTTTATGCTTTCATCTTTCTAAGTTGACAAATTTGAAGATTGAAGTAACTTTTCACCTTTTTGTATGTTATGCTTAAATTATTTTTGATCTCTTTTTAACTCCCTTTTTTATATTAAATGATATATTTAACATCAATGTAGTGCCAGTCAGTATTTTTTTGCTTTTATTTAAATAAAAATGAGCTTATTAATTTGACTCAATTTACAATATACCCTAGTGAATTAAATAAATAATAATATTAATGTCATTTAAAGGAGATTTCTATTAATCTTCAGATACAAAAGATATTTCACATATTAGTGTTTCATTTTTCCTACAAAATTTAGAAAGCTACTATCTTGGGAAGAAGTTGTGAACACTTTGTAGAATCATGATTATGGCTAATATTAAGAAATTGTATGCAAATATGCATTTTTCAGGGCAGAGAAAGTCTAACTTTTATCAGATTCTCAAAAGGACTACCATCCTAAAAGAAATTAAGATATTAAACACTTTTTTATTTACACAGAAATAATGTTTTTTTTTGAGAGAGAGAGAAACTCAAAATATAAGATAGCATTTATTATTTACTAGCTTAGCTCTTTACCTAAATCATTTCAAGTAATCTACAAAACTTCTCTATGAGATAAATCTCATAATGACTGTAATTATTTCCACCTTTAGATGAGAAAAAAGATGATCAAAAAAATTAAATGACTGGTGCAAGCCACATTTCTAGGAAATAGTGGATCTAGAATATAAAACTATCACATTTTTTTGACTCCAAGAGTTGTAACCATTATTTCTCAAATTGTAGACGTTTTGTGCCTTCTGGAGATCTGCCAAGGTATTTTCAAAATGTGACAGTCCTCTATGAGATATTTAAAATTTTGTCCTTATATTTGGATGATAATTTATAATAAATGCAGGTATATTTTGGATTATTTTGAAGGACCATGTTATAACTGAAACTACCATATGATTTAATTTATTTCAGTATCCATATTTGCAGTTCTTTATTGATAGAATTAGTGTCAAATGATCACATGAAGATATAGTGATTAAATTTTAATGCAGTGTCTTTCAAACTAAGACATCTAAATATGTATTTTGGGGGGTTCTTGTGTTCTCAAATCTGAGAATTACTATGTTAAAAGTTTTCATCATGTATTTATTAATTCATTAAATATTAAGAACTTACTACATAACAGATGTCTCAAAAATCAAATCAAGTGAAGAAATGTGCTTTCATGTTGGGTCTATAAATATTTACAATTGCTATATCCTCTTGTTGGATTGTTCTCTTTATGATTATGTAGTGACTTCATTGTTTCTTATTACAGTCTGTTTTAAAATCTATTTTGTCTGGGGGCACCTGGGTGGCTCAGTCGGTTAAGCGTCCGACTTCAGCTCAGGTCACGATCTCATGGTCTGTGAGTTTGAGCCCCGTGTCGGGCTCTGGGCTGATGGCTCAGAGCCTGGAGCCTGCTTCCGATTCTGTGTCTCCCTCTCTTTCTGCCCCTCCCCCATTCATGATCTGTCTCTCTCTGTCTCAAAAATAAATAAACGTTAAAAAAAATTTAAAAAAAAATCTATTTTGTCTGACATATGTATCACTACCCCAGTTTTCCTTTCACTTCCATTTGCATGGTAAATGTTTTTCCATCCCTTTACTTTCAATCTGCATGTGTCATTAGGTCAGAAGTGAGTCTCTTATAGGCAACATATAGATGCATTTTTTAATCCACTTTTCTACCCTGTCTTTTGATTGGAGCACTTAGTCCATTTACCTTCAAAGTAATTATTGATAGGTATGTATTTATTGACATTTTGTTACTTTTTTTTTTTATTTTTTTATTTTTGGGACAGAGAGAGACAGAGCATGAACGGGGGAGGGGCAGAGAGAGAGGGAGACACAGAATCGGAAACAGGCTCCAGGCTCCGAGCCATCAGCCCAGAGCCTGACGCGGGGCTCGAACTCACGGACCGCGAGATCGTGACCTGGCTGAAGTCGGACGCTTAACCGACTGCGCCACCCAGGCGCCCCGTTTTGTTACTTTTTTATAGTTGTTTGTGTAATCATCTCTGTTCCTTTCTGCTTCTCTTTCTCTCTTTCATTGTAGTTTCATGGCTTTATTTAGTGACATTCTTTGGTTTCTTTCTCTTTACTTATTGTGTATGTATTATAGCTTTTTGATTTCTGGTTGCCATTAGGTTCGTATATAACATCATATGCATATAGCAGTCTATATTAAGTTGGTGGTTGCTTAAATTTGAACCTTTTCTTTCTTCTTTACTTTCTTTTTTTGTTTTTATTGTTAAGTAAGCTCTATGCCCAACATGGGGCTCAAACTTATGACCTGAGATCAAGAGCTGCATTTTCCACTGACTGAGCTAGCCAGGCACCCTAAATTTGAACCCTTTCTAATAGCACTATTTTTTTTTTTACTCTCCCTCGTGTTTTATGTATATGATGTCATATTTTAAATCATGTTATTTTGTGAATCCCTTGCCTGATTTTTATAAATATAATTGATTTTACTGCTTTTGTGCTTTAACCACTCTACTGGTTTTATAAGTGATTAATCTATTATTTTTATTATATGTTTTCATTTATCTGTGCATTTTTTTTCTTTTTATATTTTTGTCCTCCTGATTATGTCCTTTTATTTCCACTCAAAAAATTCCCTTTAAACATTTCTTAAAAGACTGTTTTAATGGTGATAAACTCCTTTCATTAGTGTTTGTCTGGGAAACTCTATCTCATCTATTATGAATGATAACCTTGTTGGGTGGAGTATTCTTGGTAGCAGGGTTTTTTTGTTTGTTTGTTTTAGTAATTTGAACATATCATTCTACTCCTTTCTGGCCTACAAAGTTTCTGCTGAAAACTCAAGTGACAACTGAATGGGGTTTCCCTTGTATGTAACTGTTTTGCTGATTTAAAAATTCTCTCTTAATCACTACTTTATATTATTTTAATTACAATGTGTCTTGCTGTGGTTTGGTTATAGATTGCATCTCCCTCCCCTACCCATTTTGATGTGGCCTCCTCTCTAGGATTAACTGTGGAGAGTCTGTTCTGGTAGACTTCAGGTCATTTTCTGAGTTACTTGCACTGATATGGCTGCTATCATTATGTGTCCATGGATGAAGTGTGCTTAGGATTCTTCCAGTCCACCATTTTTCAAGTTTTTAGAAGCTTCACATGGACTCACCCCAGCAGTCAGTGCAGAGGCAGTCAACTGAAACATACGCATAGCCTTTCTGTGAAAAAGGTCTGACTGCTTGTCTTGGAGTTTTGGTGTAAGGGGAAACCTTCTGGTTTGACACACAGCTAGGGGCTTACTGAGATGCTCTCTAGGGATAGAGGCCAGTGGGTACCATCTTTGCACTCACTCTCTTGGTCTGGGTATCTGGTGTCAGTGAAAGAGGCCTATGAACTTATCTTTATAGCTGTGGTCTAAGGGTTTGGCTTCTAATTAAACACACATTTATAAGCTGACTACATTTTCCTCTAGAGACCAAGAGGTTGTTGAGCACCTTAATCATGATTTCCATCAGCCTTACTCCAGGTTGTCAGATTCTCTGAGAAAGGAGCTTATGCATATGTTTGGCACCTTGGTTTTTGTGGCTGCCACCTAAAGGACACTCCTCTTGGCGGTCTGGCTTTGGTGATCAGTGAAGATTTTGTTTACAGCTTCAATTAGATGGTAGCAAAGAAAGAAACAGTTCTTAATGTACTGTCACCCCCAGGGCTCATTGAAGAGACAGCAGGCAGAAACTCCCAGTTTTTGTGTCCCAGTTGAACCTTAAAAGAGTTACATTTCTATACTTAAATTGTTCTGCCAAAAGTAAACTCAATATCATGGTGGCATGAGTCATTTATTTTATCTGCTTTAATTTACAACTAATTGGGTATCTATAACCAGAAAATTACCTCTGCACAGCACACCAGGACACCTGAGAGATTCATCCACCTGTGCACCAATAAATGGGTAGATTGGACAGTGGGTGAAGCTGTGGAGTAAGGGAAGTGGTAATAAAGCTTATGGTAGTTGAGGAAGTAATGGCACTGAAGGCAGTGGCAGATCTGGCACTGGATCAGATTGACCTTTATGACAGAGGAGGTGGAGAGTGAAAGTGATAAACGGGGTGTCCCTGGACTTATTCTCTCTGAAGATAGAACACAATGACTAGTAAGAGGGAAAAGAAACAGAAGTAAGCAAAGATAACTAAAGGAAAGTGTCTCCTACTGGCTTCTCTGAAATTCTAACAAAAGAACAACCCAAGGTACTCTGGGACCACTTGACTCAAGAATCCACCTACTGGGCCATGGGCACACTCAAAGACCCCAGTGCTAAGTATATACTCCCCCTCCTGCCCCTGGGCTGTACTGCCACCCCTTTATTTTCTCCACCAGCTTTTGATTTATGTATGCACTCCCACCCAGCCTTAGCAGCAAGTCACCTCTGGCAAGAGAAACTCAAACACTTGTGCTATAGTGCCACCTTATGGAAAACAAAAGGAAAGTTCTTAATTATCAACTTGCTGAACTGTTAGAATCAAAGTACAGATGTACCTTGGAGATATTGCAGTTTCATTTCCAGACCACCAAAGAGTAGCTATTCAAATATCTTATTTTTGTTTTTAGTACATATAAAAGTTATATTTTCTCTGTACTGTATTTTATTAAGTATGCAATAGCATTATGCTTGTAAAAACAATGTATGTACCTTAATTACAAATATTTTTTGTTCAAAATGATAACCATTATATGAACTTTTAGCAAGTCATAATTATTAACCACAGATAACAATAACAAATATAATAATGAAAACATTTTAAAGTTTTATTTGACAGAGATTGAGAGACAGAGAGGAGGAGGGGCAGAAAAAGGGAAAGACCGAATCCCAAGCAGGCTTTGCACTGTCAGACACTGTGTCCTTGACACAGGGCTAAACTCACATATTGTGCTATCACATAAATCACGAAACCAAGAGTCAAATGCTTAATTGACTGAGCCCCCTAGTTGCCCCAATAATGAAAACTTTTGAAATATTGTGAAAACTACCACAATGTCGCAAACAGACATGAAGTTAGCAAATGGCTGTGAAAAAAATGGCACCAGTAGACTTGCTCAATGTATGTTTCCCACAAGCTTTCATTTATAAAAACAAAACAAAACAAAACAAAATAGTATCTGTGAAGCACAATAAGGTGAAATGCAATAAAATGAGATATGCTTAAACAGAACCTTGCTTAAATAAGAAAAGTGTTTGGTATTTCAAATGTAATGGAAAGGACACATTTCATCAAATCTCATGAAAAAATCATGGCGATAAGATATCACAAAAAGAAAATGATGATTTTCTAGGAACCAAATCCAAACACATGGAACATTGCAATTAACTAATAAAGGATTCAAAATAGCTGTTAGAAAAAATTCATGGAGCTACAAGAAAACTTAAAAAGGCAATGCAATGATATCGAGTAAAATCAACAAAGAAAAGTACTTTACCAAGAGGTTGAAATTATAATACAAACAAACAAACAAACAAACACACACCCAAAACAAATAGAAAACCTGGAGTTAAATCAATAAATGAGATGAAGAATGCGTTACAATGCATTGTAAATACAACAGGTCAGATGGAAGAGAGAATTAGTGAGCTTGAAGGCAGTAGTTTACAAATGGTGGAATTGGAAAGAGAACTAAGGTTTTAAAAAAGTGAAGAAACCCTAGGAGCTATCAGACTACATAAGAAAAGTCAACTTAAGAATAATGGAAATTGCATGAGACAAAAGGAAGAAAAGGGCAGAGAATTTATTTATTTATTTATTTAATGTGTTTTATTTTTTTTTAATTTACATTCAAATTAATTAGCATATAGTGCAACAATGATTTCAGGAGTAGATTCCTTAGTGTCCTTTCCCCATTCAGCACATCCCCCGCCCACAACCCGTCCCATAATCCTCAGTGTTTTCTCCATATTTATGAGTCTCTTCTGTTTTATCCCCCTCCCAGTTTTTATATTATTTTTCTTTCCCTTCCCTTATGTTCATCCGTTTTGTCTCTTAAAATCCTCATATGAGTTAAGTCATATGATTTTTGTCTTTCTCTGACTGACTAATTTCATGTAGCATAATACCTTCCAGTTCCATCCACATAGTTGCAAATGGTAAGATTTCCTTCTTTTTGATTGCCGAGTAATACTCCATTGTATATATATACCACATCTTCTTTATCCATTCATCCATCGATGGACATTTGGGCTCTTTCCATACTTTGGCTATTGTAGATTCCTAGAAGAAAACGTGGGGAATAATTTCTTTGACATTCGTATCAGAAACATCTTTCTACATATCTTCTCTGGCAAGGGAAACAAAAGCAAAATTAAATTATTGGGACTACACCAAAATAAAAGCCTTTTGTACACCATAGGAAGCCATCATCAAAACAAAAGGGCAACCTATTAAATAGGAGAAAATATCCACATATTATATACATAAGGGGTTAATATGCAAATATATAAAGAATTTATATAACTCAACACCAAAAAAACCAAAATAATTTGATGAACCATTGGAGAGAGGATTTAAAGAGACATTTTCCCAAGGAAGACATACAGATGGCCAAAAGACACATAAAGAGAGACCTGCAGAAGATGGCGGCGTAGGAGGACGCTGGGCTCACCGTGCATCCCGCTGATCGCCTAGATTCCACCTACACCTGCCTAAATAACCGAGAAAACCACCAGAAGACTAGTAGAACGGAGTCTCCAGAGCCAAGCACAGACAAGAGGCCCACGGAAGAGGGTAGGAAGGGCGGCGAGGCGGTGCACACTCCACGGACTGGCCAGAGGGAGCTGGGGCGGAGGGGCGGCCCGCCGGCCAAGCAGAGCCCCCCAAGCCAGGCTTGCAAAAGCAGAGGGGCCAGACGGAGTGTGTTCCAACAGCAAGCAGGACTTAGCATCTGGGAGGTCATAAGTTAACAGCTCTGCTCAGAAAGCGGGAAGGCTGGAGAACAAAGGGAGGGAGAGTTGCTGAGCCCCCAGATGACAGAGCTCAGTTTGGTGGGGAACAAAGGCGCTTGCCAGCACCATCTCCCTCACCCATCCCCCAGCCAAAATCCCAAAGGGAACCAGTTCCTGCCAGGGAAATTGCTTGCTCCGTGCAAACACCCAATGCTGTGCTTCTGCAGAGCCGTCCTCCGGCAGCGGGTCTGACTCCCTCGCACTGCCACAGAGCCCCTGCTGAAGTAGATCAACTAAGGAGAAGCGAGCTAAGCCTGCCCCTCCTGCCCCGGTGCACCTTGCCTACCCACCCTGGTAGATCCCCAGCACCACAAGCCTGGCAGTGTGCAAGTAGCCCAGGTGGGCCATGCCACCCCACAGTGAATCCCGACCCTAGGAGACAGGAAAAGAAGGCGCACACCAGTCTCACTGTGGCCCCAGCGGTGAGTTGGGGGAAAACATCAGGTCTCACTGCAGCCCCGCCCACCAACTCCAGTTATACACCACAAGGGGAAGTGCCCTGCAGGTCCGCACCACTCCAGGAACTATCCAAAATGACCAAAAGGAAGAATTCCCCTCAAAAGAATCTCCAGGAAATAACAACAGCTAATGAACTGATCAAAAAGGATTTAAATAATATAACAGAAAGTGAATTTAGAATAATAGTCATAAAATTAATGGCTGGGCTTGAAAACAGTATAAAGGACAGCAGAGAATCTCTTGCTACAGAGATCAAGGGACTAAGGAACAGTCACAAGGAGCTGAAAAACGCTTTAAACGAGATGCAAAATAAAATGGAAAGGACGACAGCTCGGACTGAAGAGGCAGAGGAGAGAATAGGTGAACTAGAAGATAAAATTATGGAAACAGAGGAAGCTGAGAGAAAGAGAGATAAAAAAATCCAGGAGTATGAGGGGAAAATTAGAGAATCAAGTGATACACTAAAAAGAAATAATATACGCATAATTGGTATCCCAGAGGAGGAAGAGAGAGGGAAAGGTGCCGAAGGGGTACTTGAAGAAATAATAGCTGAGAACTTCCCTGAACTGGGGAAGGAAAAAGGCATTGAAATCCAAGAGGCACAGAGAACTCCCTTCAGACGTAACTTGAATCCATCTTCTGCACGACATATCATAGTGAAACTGGCAAAACACAAGGATAAAGAGAAAATTCTGAAAGCAGCAAGGGATAAACGTGCC
>NC_064817.1:62841279-62848779 GCF_023721935.1 Panthera uncia | reverse complement strand
TACCCTATAGTAACTGTTTGAACTAGCCTATCACTCTGGTCAGAATTGGCACACAAGTTTGGCGGGCAAAAGGCGGGGTTTACATTCTTTGGCGGTCAGGGGTTCCGCATTCCTATATGAGCCGGTTTCCAGTAAGGGTGTGCTCAGCGGCTTGACTAGGGTGGGGGAGTGTCTTAAGCAATAAGTAGGTCATGGGAGGGTTATACATGATATGGTGGGTGTAGCAAAAAATGGAGTTAGTCTTGCTCTGGTTGTCCAGGGGTAGGGGATTTTTATTAAATTCCTTGGGTCCCACACTCTAATAAAAATAGTATCTTTTATACCCATTTTGAGTATGCATCGGATACATGAGGCTATTTAAGACTGCCAGAAATCTTTACTGTTTGTCCTGACTAAAACTAGCAAGATATTTTTTTTTTAATATATGAAATTTACTGTCAAATTGGTTTCCATACAACACCCAGTGCTCATCCCAAAAGGTGCCCTCCTCAATACCCATCACCCACGCTGCCCTCCCTCCCACCCCCCATCAACCCTCAGTTTGTTCTCAGTTTTTAACAGTCTCTTATGCTTTGGCTCTCTCCCACTCTAACCTCTTTTTTTTTTTTTTTTTTTTTCTTCCTTCCCCTCCCCCATGGGTTTCTGTTATGTTTCTCAGGATCCACATAAGAGTGAAACCATATGGTATCTGTCTTTCTCTGTATGGCTTATTTCACTTAGCATCACACTCTCCAGTTCCATCCATGTTGCTACAAAAGGCCATATTTCATTTTTTCTCATTGCCACGTAGTATTCCATTGTGTATATAAACCACAATTTCTTTATCCATTCATCAGTTGATGGACATTTAGGCTCTTTCCATAATTTGGCTATTGTTGAGAGTGCCGCTATAAACATTGGGGTACAGGTGCCCCTATGCATCAGTACTCCTGTATCCCTTGGATAAATTCCTAGCAGTGCTATTGCTGGGTCATAGGGTAGGTCTATTTTTAATTTTCTGAGGAACCTCCACACTGCTTTCCAGAGCGGCTGCACCAATTTGCATTCCCACCAACAGTGCAAGAGGGTTCCTGTTTCTCCACATCCTCTCCAGCATCTATAGTCTCCTGATTTCTTCATTTTGGCCACTCTGACTGGCGTGAGGTGGTATCTGAGTGTGGTTTTGATTTGTATTTCCCTGATAAGGAGCGACGTTGAACATCTTTTCATGTGCCTGTTGGCCATCCGGATGTCTTCTTTAGAGAAGTGTCTATTCATGTTTTCTGCCCATTTCTTCACTGGGTTATTTGTTTTTCGGGTGTGGAGTTTGATGAACTCTTTATAGATTTTGGATACTAGCCCTTTGTCCGATGTGTCACTTGCAAATATCTTTTCCCATTCCGTTGGTTGCCTTTTAGTTTTGTTGGTTGTTTCCTTTGCTGTGCAGAAGATTTTTATCTTCATAAGGTCCCAGTAATTCACTTTTGCTTTTAATTCCCTTGCCTTTGGGGATGTGCCGAGTAAGAGATTGCTACGGCTGAGGTCAGAGAGGTCTTTTCCTGCTTTCTCCTCTAAGGTTTTGATGGTTTCCTGTCTCACATTCAGGTCCTTTATCCATTTTGAGTTTATTTTTGTGAATGGTGTGAGAAAGTGGTCTAGTTTCAACCTTCTGCATGTTGCTGTCCAGTTCTCCCAGCACCATTTGTTAAAGAGACTGTCTTTTTTCCACTGGATGTTCTTTCCTGCTTTGTCAAAGATGAGTTGGCCATACGTTTGTGGGTCTAGTTCTGGGGTTTCTATTCTATTCCATTCGTCTATGTGTCTGTTTTTATGCCAATACCATGCTGTCTTGATGATGACAGCTTTGTAGTAGAGGCTAAAGTCTGGGATTGTGATGCCTCCTGCTTTGGTCTTCTTCTTCAAAATTACTTTGGGATTCGGGGCCTTTTGTGGTTCCATATGAATTTTAGGATTGCTTGTTCTAGTTTCGAGAAGAATGCTGGTGCAATTTTGATTGGGATTGCATTGAATGTGTAGATAGCTTTGGGTAGTATTGACATTTTGACAATATTTATTCTTCCAATCCATGAGCAGGGAATGTCTTTCCATTTCTTTATATCTTCTTCAATTACCTGCATAAGCTTTCTATAGTTTTCAGCATACAGATCTTTTACATCTTTGGTTAGATTTATTCCTAGATATTTTATGCTTCTTGGTGCAATTGTGAATGGGATCAGTTTCTTCATTTGTCTTTCTGTTGCTTCATTGTTAGTGTATAAGAATGCAACTGATTTCTGCACATTGATTTTGTATCCTGCGACTTTGCTGAATTCATGTATCAGTTCTAGCAGACTTTTGGTGGAGTCTATCGGATTTTCCATGTATAATATCATGTCATCTGCAAAAAGCGAAAGCTTGACTTCATCTTTGCCAATTTTGATGCCTTTGATTTCCTTTTGTTGTCTGATTGCTGATGCTAGAACTTCCAGCACTATATTAAACAACAGCGGTGACAGTGGGCATCCCTGTCGTGTTCCTGATCTCAGGGAAAAAGCTCTCAGTTTTTTCCCCGTTGAGGATGATGTTAGCTGTGGGCTTTTCATAAATGGCCTTTATGATCTTTAAGTATGTTCCTTCTATCCCGACTTTCTCAAGGGTTTTTATTAAGAAAGGGTGCTGGATTTTGTCAAAGGCCTTTTCTGCATCGATTGACAGGATCATATGGTTCTTCTCTTTTTTTTTGTTAATGTGATGTATCACGTTGATCGATTTGCGAATGTTGAACCAGCCCTGCATCCCAGGAATGAATCCCACTTGATCATGGTGAATAATTCTTTTTATATGCTGTTGAATTCGATTTGCTAGTATCTTATTAAGAATTTTTGCATCCATATTCATCAGGGATATTGGCCTGTAGTTCTCTTTTTTTACTGGGTCTCTGTCTGGTTTAGGAATCAAAGTAATACTGGCTTCATAGAATGAGTCTGGAAGTTTTCCTTCCCTTTCTATTTCTTGGAATAGCTTGAGAAGGATAGGTATTATCTCTGCTTTAAATGTCTGGTAGAACTCCCCTGGGAAGCCATCTGGTCCTGGACTCTTATTTGTTGGGAGATTTTTGATAACCGATTCAATTTCTTCGCTGGTTCTGGGTCTGTTCAAGCTTTCTATTTCCTCCTGATTGAGTTTTGGAAGAGTGTGGGTGTTTAGAAATTTGTCCATTTCTTCCAGGTTGTCCAATTTGCTGGCATATAATTTTTCATAGTATTCCCTGATAATTGTTTGTATCTCTGAGGGATTGGTTGTAATCATTCCATTTTCATTCATGATTTTATCTATTTGGGTCATCTCCCTTTTCTTTTTGGGAAGCCTGGCTAGAGGTTTGTCAATTTTGTTTATTTTTTCAAAAAACCAACTCTTGGTTTCGTTGATCTGCTCTACAGTTTTTTTAGATTCTATATTGTTTATTTCTGCTCTGATCTTTATTATTTCTCTTCTTCTGCTGGGTTTAAGCTGCCTTTGCTGTTCTGCTTCTATTTCCTTTAGGTGTGCTGTTAGATTTTGTATTTGGGATTTTTCTTGTTTCTTGAGATAGGCCTGGATTGCAATGTATTTTCCTCTCAGGACTGCCTTTGCTGCATCCCAAAGCGTTTGGATTGTTGTATTTTCATTTTCGTTTGTTTCCATATATATTTTAATTTCTTCTCTAATTGCCTGGTTGACCCATTCATTCGTTAGTAGGGTGTTCTTTAACCTCCATGCTTTTGGAGGTTTTCCAGACTTTTTCCTGTGGTTGATTTCAAGCTTCATAGCATTGTGGTCTGAAAGTATGCATGGTATAATTTCAATTCTTGTAAACTTATGAAGGGCTGTTTTGTGACCCAGTATATGATCTATCTTGGAGAATGTTCCATGTGCACTCGAGAAGAAAGTATATTCTGTTGCTTTGGGATGCAGAGTTCTAAATAGATCTGTCAAGTCCATCTGATCCAATGTATCATTCAGGGCCCTTGTTTCTTTATTGACTGTGTGTCTAGATGATCTATCCATTTCTGTAAGTGGGGTGTTAAAGTCCCCTGCAATGACCACATTCTTATCAATAAGGTTGCTTATGTTTATGAGTAATTGTTTTATATATCTGGGGGCTCGGGTATTTGGCGCATAGACATTTATAATAGTTAGCTCTTCCTGGTGAATAGACCCTGTGATTATTATATAATGCCCTTCTTCATCTCTTGTTACAGCCTTTAATTTAAAGTCTAGTTTGTCTGATATAAGTATGGCTACTCCAGCTTTCTTTTGGCTTCCAGGAGCATGATAAATAGTTCTCCATCCCCTCACTCTCAATCTAAAGGTGTCCTCAGATCTAAAATGAGTCTCTTGTAGGCAGCAAATAGATGGGTCTTGTTTTTTTATCCATTCTGATACCCTATGTCTTTTAGTTGGCGCATTTAATCCATTTACATTCAGTGTTATTATAGAAAGATATGGGTTTAGAGTCATTGTGATGTCTGTATGTTTTATGCTTGTAGTGATGTCTCTGGTACTTTGTCTCACAGGATCCCCCTTAGGATCTCTTGTAGGGCTGGTTTCGTGGTGACAAATTCCTTCAGTTTTTGTTTGTTTGGGAAGACCTTTATCTCTCCTTCTATTCTAAATGACAGACTTGCTGGATAAAGGATTCTCGGCTGCATATTTTTTCTGTTTAGCACACTGTAGATATCGTGCCAAGCCTTTCTGGCCTGCCAAGTTTCAAAGAAGAGATCAGACCCGAGTCTTATAGGTCTCCCTTTATATGTAAGGGCACGTTTATCCCTTGCTGCTTTCAGAATTTTCTCTTTATCCTTGTATTTTGCCAGTTTCACTATGATATGTCATGCAGAAGATCGATTCAAGTTACGTCTGAAGGGAGTTCTCTGTGCCTCTTGGATTTCAATGCCTTTTTCCTTCCCCAGTTCAGGGAAGTTCTCAGCTATAATTTGTTCAAGTACCCCTTCAGCACCTTTCCCTCTCTCTTCCTCCTCTGGGATACCAATTATGCGTATATTATTTTTTTTTAGTGTATCATTTAGTTCTCTAATTTTCCCCTCATACTCCTGGATTTTTTTATCTCTCTTTCTTTCAGCTTCCTCTTTCTCCATAACTTTATCTTCTAGTTCACCTATTCTCTCCTCTGCCTCTTCAAGCCGAGCCATCGTGGTTTCCATTTTGTTTTGCATTTCGTTTAAAGCGTTTTTCAACTCCTCGTGACTGTTCCTTAGTCCCTCGATCTTTGTGGCAAGAGATTCTCTGCTGTCCTGTATACTGTTTTCAAGCCCAGCGATTAATTTTATGACTATTATTCTAAATTCACTTTCTGTTATATTATTTAAATCCTTTTTGATCAGTTCATTAGCTGTTGTTATTTCCTGGAGATTCTTCTGAGGGGAATTCTTCCGTTTGGTCATTTTGGAGAGTCCCTTGCGTGGTGAGGACCTGCAGTGCACTTCCCCTGTGCTGTGGTGTATAACTGGAGTTAGTGGGCGGGGCCGCCGTCTGACCCGATGTCTGCCCCCAGCCCACTGCTGGGGCCACAGTCAGACTGGTGTGTGCCTTCTCTTCCCCTCTCCTAGGGGCGGGATTCACTGTGGGGTGGCGTGTCCCGTCTGGGCTACTTGCACACTGCCAGGCTTGTGTTGCTGGGGATCTGGCGTATTAGCTGGGGTGGATAGGCAAGGTGCACGGGGGGTGGAGGGGCAGGCTTAGCTCGCTTCTCCTTAGGTGATCCACTTCAGGAGGGGCCCTGTGGCAGCGGGAGGGAGTCAGATCCGCTGCCGGAGGTTTGGCTCCGCAGAAGCACAGAGTTGGGTGTTTGCGCGGAGCGAGCAAGTTCCCTGGCAGGAACTGGTTCCCTTTGGGATTTTGGCTGGGGGATGGGCGGGGGAGATGGCGCTGGCGCCTTTGTTCCCCGCCAAGCTGAGCTCTGCCGTCCGGGGGCTCAGCAGCTCTCCCTCCCTTTGTCCTCCAGCCTTCCCGCTTTCCGAGCAGAGCTGTTAACTTATGACCTCCCAGACGCTTAGTCGCGCTTGCTGTCGGAACACAGTCTGTCCGGCCCCTCCGCTTTTGCCAGCCAGACTCGGGGGCTCTGCTTGGCCGGCGAGCCGCCCCTCCGCCCCGGCTCCCTCCCGCCAGTCCGTGGAGCGCGCACCGCCTCGCCGCCCTTCCTACCCTCTTCCGTGGGCCTCTTGTCTCCGCTTGGCTCTGGAGACTCCCTTCTGCTAATCCTCTGGCGGTTTTCTGGGTCTAGCAAGATATTTTTAAAAGACTTAATACATCTGCAATCAGAAATCTGATGATCTGGCCAAATTTAAAGCTGATATTCAAATACTGATAAAATTTGTTCAGGTTTTTCCCCTAAGCTAAATATACCCAGAGGAAAAGAACTTTCTCGCAGGTGGATCAGTGTGTCAGTCCTTCAATATTATTTAGGCAGCAACCCAGTTCTTTGAGAAACTAAAATTAGCTGTCCTTGTTTTACAAATCTAGTCTTTACAGGACCAGAAGTATGGTTCCACAAACAATTCAAAGACCAATCTTTTTTTACCAGTTCCAAAATTTCTCTTATGTATCTCAAAAGGCTTTAAGTAATGTAAAAATCCTGGCTTTGAGAGAACAAAAGTCCAGGAAGTGCTTGCATTTTCCCCCCTGTGCCTTTACAATGTAAACATAAAGTGCTTTGCCTGGTGTTCTCCAGGAATTCTTCATCTAGTCCATCTTTTTTTTTTTAAGTCCATCTTTTAAAAATGCAAATTCCAGTGAGATAATTCTTATCAAGTAAAAACAAGCAGGAAAAGACATTTAAAATTTGACTTGCTAAGGACAAATACAAATCTCAAGTGTATTCTCCACAAATATTAAAAGGAAACTTTAGCCATGTAGAACAAACAGAAGGTTGCTGGAGGGGTTATGGGAGGTGGGATGGGCTAATTGGGTAAGGGGAATTAAGGAATCTACTCCTGAAATCATTGTTGTGCCATATGCTAATTTAGATGTAAATTTAAAAAGAAAGAAAGAAAAATAAACCACGGCCTTCCAAAGGAAAAAAGATACACAACAGATGAACATAATGGACGGGAAACAAAAATAATATAAAAACAGAGAGTGAGACAAAACATAAGAGACTCTTAAATATGGAGAACAGAGGGTTATTGGAGGGGTTGTGGGAGGGGGTTGGGTTAAATGGGTAAGGCCATTAACGACTCTACTCCTGAAATCATCGTTGCACTATATGCTAACTAACTTGTATGTAAATTAAAATAAATAAATAAATAAATAAATAAAAACTAAATGCAAAAATAAATAAATAAATAAAATCATCTATCCTTCTAGAATTTAGGACCAAATGAAAGAAAACCAAGAGATAAACACACATAATTGAAACACATAAATAAGTGACCTAAATATCAGAGATACCAGACACATAAAAATAACTTTGATTATGCCTAACCCACGGTATGTATTCAACTCCTATATATATATATATAT
>NC_064817.1:62701554-62841179 GCF_023721935.1 Panthera uncia | reverse complement strand
ATATATATATATATATATATATATATATATATGTATATACCCAAGAGATATACAGTAAAACCTTGGATTGTGAATAATTTGTTCTACAAGTGTTCCACAAGAGGAGCAAACATTTCTAATAAATTTTAACTTGATAACAAGTGATGTTTTGCAATACAAGTAGTATGTGATGTTGAACATCACATGATCACAACTGAGCCAATGGTTCTTCTCTCTCTCTCTCACTGAAACTTTGTGGGTGATCATCTCCCATACTTGGATGCTTGGTATCAGGTTACAGTGTTTGGTGGAAATCAGTGATTTTTCAGAACATTGGAAGGTGCCCACAATAGGCAGTATTGTATTTTTTGTCACCAATAGATAGTGCTTTGCTTTTCCATACAAGGGTAAGCTTAAGAATGCTTTGCTTAATTCTAGGTTGGGCTGCTGCAGATATACACTTTCTTATGTTGTCTTATTGCCAGTTACTAAATACAGTATATGACAAGAGTTTATTAATGCTGTACTATAGTCAACATCTGTACAAACATATAAAATGGCCCCCTTGCAGAAAAAGTTTGAAAAGAAACACAGTAAGAAAAAGGAGATGATTGTGGTAGAAGAAGGAAATCATTGAGAAGTACAAAGTGTGCGAGTGGCTGAAATTGCAAGATTTTATAAGAAGTCTACATTGACCTTTGGCATGATATTAAAGAGGAAAGAATAAATAATAAGGCTGGATTAAGCAAAAGGAGTCACGAGGATATCAAAGCAATGACCATGCGTTCTGGAAGATGTAGAAAAGTTTCTTCTGGTTTGGATAAACAAGAAGTAACTAGCAGGTGATATTGTGATCAAGAACTTTATCTGCAAAAAGGCAAAGGTTTTGTATACTGACCTTGTAAGTAAACTTAGATACATCAACAGAAAATGAAGAAGGCTTCAAGACAATCAGGGGGTGGTTTGATAACTTTAAGAGGAGAAGTGGCATCCATAGTGTTGTGAAGCACAGAGAGGCTGTGAGTTCAGACTCTTAAGGCAGCTGAGGCATTTACTACCGAGTTCCAGAAGCTCATGGTTTCTGAGTGTTACCTGCCAGAGCAAGTTTTTAAATGCAATGGGATGGGAGGCTTCTTTGGAAAAAGATAACAAAGGACCTACATTACAGAAGAAGAGAATGTAATGCTTGGTCACAAGTCCATGAAAGGCCATCTCACTCTCTTGTTTTGTGCCAATGCAAGCAGGGATTTCAAAGTGAAGCCCCTATTCGTGTATCATTCTGAGAATCTATGTGCCTTCAAGAAATGCAGGGTGCAGAAGACCCAGTTAAATGTTATGTGTAGGTCCAACAGCAAGGCTTGGGCCACACATATCTTGTTAATTGAGTAGATCAATGAAGTCTTTGGTTCTACAGTGAAAAAATTCCTTTTAGAAAAAAATCTGCCACTCAAAGCCTTGCTGGTTATGGATAATGCTCTTGCTAATCCTCCAGTTTTGAGAACCACTTTCAGGAGGAATTTGAGTTCACTAAGGTCAAATTCCTTCCTCCCAACACCACTCCAATCCTCCAGCCCATGGATCAGCAGGTCATTTTGAACTTTAAAAAGCTTTACACCAAACCACTATTTCAGTGATGCTTCAAGGTGACTGAAGGAACAAACATTACCCTCTGAAAGTTTGGGAAAAATAAGTTCCACATTGGGAATGGCCTCAAGATCATTGATAAAGCCTGGGATGGGATCACTAACAAAACCCTCAATTCTGCTTGGAGAACACTGTGGCCTGATTGTGTTCTTTGACATTATTTAGAAGGGCTTGCTCATGAACAGGAGCTGCCAGTTTTCAATCAAATTGTAGCCTTGGGGAAGACCATGAGACTGGAGGTGAATGAGGACAACGCTCAAGAGCTGGTGGAGGAACATGGCTAGGAGCTGACCACTGATGAACTGATGGATCGCATTGCAAGCAACAGCAAGAGGTTATGGAGGAGATCTTGTCTGCAGAGGAGATAGGGAAAAAGGTGGAAGAATCCCTCACTTCATATGAGATTAGGGAGATGTGTAAAATGTGGGAAACAGTGCAAAATTTTGTAGAAAATTACCACAAAGAGGCTGTAGCAGTGCGAGTGATGACTCTGTTTAATGACAATGCAATGTCACATTTCTGTGAAATTTGCCTCAAAAGGAGAAAAAGCAAGTGTCATTGAATAGGTTACTTATTAAAACTGCATGAAAAGAAAAAGATTTCATTGATCCAATAGCAGTGATTCCACTAGTGATAGTGAAAGTCATCCTACACAATAACCCTCCTCTCTCTTGTCTGCCTCACACCAGCCATGAAGGTTTTCATAGGTAAGTTCAGGTTAATTTGTTTATTTTTATTTATATTTTGTATTTTCCTTATTATTTTGTATTATATTATAGTACTGTAATCATTTTTATATGAATATTTTGGGGTTGTGGAAAGAATCATCTGAGTTTCCATTATTTCTTATGGGGAAATTTGCTTTGATATACAAGTGCTTTGGATTACAAGCATGTTTCTGGAACAATTTTACTGTAAGTGCATATACCTAATAAAAGACATGCACAATAATGTTCATAGAAGTTTTATTCATCATACACCAAACTAGAAATGTCCAACTCTACATAACTAAAAATTATGTCCAACAGCAGTTAACATTAGTAACACTTCATGTATTTAATATGTGAATGCTGGGGCGCCTGGGTGGCTCAGTCAGCTGGGCATCTGACTTCAGTTCAGGTCATGATCTCACGGTCTGTGGGTTCGAGCCCCACGTTGGGCTCTGTGCTGACAGCTCAGAGCCTGGAGCCTGCTTCAGATTCTGTGTCTCCCTCTCTCTCTGCCCCTCCCCTGCACATGCTCTGTCTCTCTCTGTCTCAAAAATAAATAAAAACATTAAAAAAAAATTAAAAAAAAATATGTGAATGCTATAGCTCAATGAAGAAGTAAAGGAAATCAAATAATTAAAACTAAGTATAATAATTTTTTATTAATATGTTAAAGAAAATGTAGGAAAACCTCAGTACAAAATTTAAGTCTATAACAAATAATATAATGAAGATTATGGAACAAAACAATACAATATTTGAAATCAATATATTAATATACAGGTTTAACAGCATATTAGACACAAAAATCATAAATTGGAAAATAGGTCATATGAATGGATGGCATAAAGGGAAAAGAGGATGAAAACATGAAAAAGAGCATAGGACATATGGTACAAATTAAAAAGATCTAACATACATGGAATCCTGTAAATAGAGAGAGAACAAGGAATAGGAATATATTTGAAGGGATCTGGCAAAAATTTTACAGAACTGATGAAAGTCAGGAAGCTCTAGATTTATGACACTATAAAACACCAAGCAGGATAAATTCAAAGAATGCCACACTAGACATATTACGGTAAAAATGATCAAAAATAAAGGAAAAGAAATGGGGGAGTTAACATGGCATAGTAGGAGGACCCTAGGCTTGCCTTGTCCCTCAAACACAGTTAGAGAACTATTAAATCATTCTGAATACTCTGACCTGAGGACTGATAGAACAAACTGCACAAATGGAGAGAAGAGGCCACTGCAGGAAAGATAGGAAGTGTGAAGACATAGTTTGAAGGAGAAATGGATCACAGGTGCTGCGGAGGAGAGGGAGCCTTTGTCATTGAGAGGGGCGAAAGAGAGTGGAGTGCACACAAGAACACTTCTCCAAAGCCATTGGCTAGGGGAGCTGAATTTCATGAGTTTTTGCAACCAGTAAGGCTCAAAGTCGAGTTTTAGAGGTCCCTGGACTTGGCTGGGATAGACACTTGAGAACGCTGCCCTACTCTTGGAGCAGAGGCAGGCAAACGATCCCAGAGAAGACTGTGCTATCTCAGAATCCCCTAAGGAGCAAGGGGAGAGATGGTTCCTACTTTTTGGAGCCCATCTTTGAGAGGTGGCATTGCATATCTGGGGACAAAATAACTGGCAGTCACCAATTACCTACCCTGACCATCAGTATAGGTCAGAGACACCGGCTAAGGGTGGCTAAATCAGACACTGGCTGTTTAGCCTGCTTGCTCCAAATCCAAAGCTTCTATGCTCTGGCATGACTGCCTTTCTGGGTCAAACCTGCATCACTCCCAGTGTGGTGAGACACATTCCAAGAGAACCAGTGCAGGTGCCCACAACACCAAGACCCTGAAGTTTGGAATTTTATTTTATTTTATTTTATTTTATTTTATTTTATTTTATTTTATTTTATTTTTTTAGTATTGAAGAGGCTTTATTTTTTTCTTTTCAAATTTTTATTTAAATTCTAATTTGTTAACATACAGTGCAATATTGGTTAAGAGAGTAGAATTCAGGGGCACTCAGTCAGTTGAGTGTCTGACTTCAGCTCAGGTCATGATCTCATGGTTAGTAATTTCAGACCCCACACCGGGCTCTGTGCTGACAGCTCAGAGCCTGGAGCCTGCTTTGGATTCTGTGCCTCCCTTTCTCTCTGCCCCTCCCCAGCTCATGCTCTGTCTCTGTCTCTGCCTCTCTCTCTCTCTCTCTCTCTCTCTCTCTGTCTATCTCAAAATAAATAAACATTAAATTAAAAAAGTAAAGGAATAGAATTCAGTGATTCACACATACAACACCCAGTTCTCATCATAACAAGTGCCCTTCTAATACCTATCACCCACCAAGCCAATCCCCCTCCCACATCCCTCCATCAACCCTCATTTTTTTCTCTGTCTTTAGGAGTCTCTTATGGTTTGTATTCCTCTTTTCTTCTTTTCCTCTGCCATATATTTGTTTTATTTCTTAAATTTCACATATGAGTGAAATCATATAGTATTGATCTTTCTCTAAATGATTTACTTTGCTTAGCATGATACACTCTAGCTCCACCCACATTGTTGCAAATGACAAGATTTGATTCTTTTTGATGGCTGAGTAATATTACAATATGTAAAAATATCTACCACATCTTCTTTATCCATTTATCAGTCAATGGATATTTGGGCTCTTTCCAATGCTGCTATAAACGTTGAGGTGCATTTGCCTCTTTGAATCTGTATATTTGTATCCTTTGGGTAAATAACTAGTAGTGAAATTGCTAGATCATAGAATAGATCTTTTTTTTCTAAGTTTTTATTTATTCATTTAAGTAATCTCTACACCCAAAATGGTGCTCAAACTCACGACCTCAGGATTAAGTCACAAACTCTTCCATCTGAGCCAGCCAGGCACCCCTTATAGGGTAGACCTATAAGGTAACTTTTGAGGAATCTCCATACTGTTTTCCAGAGTAGCTGCACCACATAGCATTCCCGCCAACAGTGTAAGAGGGTTCCCCTCATCTGCATCCTTGCTAACATGTGATGTTTCTTGTGTTGCTAATTTTAGCCATTCTGACAGGTGTGAGGTGGTATCTCATCCTGGTTTTGATTTGTATTTCTCTGATAATGAGTGATGTTTAGCATCTTCTCAAGTGTCTGTTAGCCATCCGATGTCTTCTTTGCAAAAATGTCTATCTATGTCTTCTGCCCATTTCTTAACTTGATTATAGTTTTTTGGGTGCTGAGTTTGATAAGTTCTTTATAGATTTTGGATACTAGACCTTTGTCAGATATGTCATTTACAAATATCTTCTCCCATTCCATAGGCTGTCTTTTAGTTTTGTTGATTGTTTCCTTTGCTTGCAGAAGTTTTTGATCTTGATGCAGTACCAATAGTTCATTTTTGCTTTTGTTTTCTTTACCTCTGGTGACATGTCTAGTAAGAGGTGGCTGTGGCTGAGGTCAAAGAGGTTGCTGCCTGTGTACTCTACTAGGATTTTGATGGTTTCCTGTCTCACATTTAGATCTTTCATCCATTTTGAAATTATTTTTGTGAATGGTATAAGAAAGTGTTCCACTTTCATTCTTCTGCATGTCCCTGTCAAGTTTTACCAACAGCTTTTGCTGAAGAGACTGTTTTTATTCCATTGGATATTCTTTCCTGTTTTGTCAAAGATTAGTTGGCCATACGTTTGTGGGTCCATTTTTGGGTTCTCTATTCTGTTCCATTGATCTGAGTGTCTATTTTTATGCAGTTCCATACTGTCTTGATGACTACAGCTTGTAATATAGCTTGAAGTCCAGAACTGTGATTCCTCCAGCTTTGCTTTTCTTTTTCAGAATTGCTTTGGCTATTCGGGGTTTTTTTTGTGGTTCCATAAAAATTTTAGGATTGCCTGTTCTGTACCTATGAAAAATGCTGATGATATTTTGATAGGGATTGCATTAAATGTGTAGATTGTTTTTGGTAGTGTAAACATTTTAACAATGTTCTTTCTTGCAATCCATGAACATGGGATGTTTTTCCATTTCTTTGTTTCCTCATCAATTTCCTTCATAATTTTTCTATAGTTTCAGAGTACAGATCTTTTACCACTTTGGTTAGGTTTATTCCTAGGTATCTTAAGGTTTTTGGTGCAATTGGAAATGGAATCAATTCCTTGATTTATTTTTCTGCTGCTTTGTTATTGGTGTTTAGAAATGCAGCAGATTTCTGTATGTTGATTTTATATCCTGCAAATTTGCTGAATTCATGTGTCAATTCTAGCAATTTTTTGTTGTTGTTGTTGGAGTCTTTCAGGTTTTCTACATAGAGGATCATGTCATCAGCAAATAGTAAATGTTTGACTTTTTCCTTGCTGACTTGGATCTTTTTTTTTTCTTTTTTGTTGTCTGATTGCTGAGGCTAAGACTTCCACTACTATGTTAAATAGTAATGATGAGAGGTGGGCATACCTGTATTGTTCCTGACCATAAAGAAAAAGCTCTTAGTTTTTCCTTATTAGGATGATATTAACTGTAGGTATCTCATATATGGATTTTATAATGTTCAGTATCTTCCTTCTATCCCTACTTTATTGAGCATTTGTTTTTATCAAGAATTGGTGTTATGGCACCTTTTGGGATGAGCACTTGGTGTTGTATGGAAACCAATTTGACAGTAAATTTCATATATTAAAAAATAAAAAAAAAAAGAATTGGTGTTATATTTGTCAAATGCTTTTTCTGCACCTATGTGTTTTTTTCTGCACCTATCGATAATATAGTTATTATCCTTTTTTTATTAATGTGGTGTATCATGTTCTTTGATTTGTGAATATTGAACCAACCCTGCATCCCAGGAATAGATCCCACTTGATCATGGCAAATAGTTCTTTTAATGTACTGCTGGATTCAATTAGCTAGTATCTTGTAGAGAATTTTTGCATCCATGTTCATCAGGGATATTGGCCTCTAATTCTCCTTTTTAAAAATGTTTATTTATTTATTTTTGATAGAGATAGAGAGTGAGCAGGGGAGGGGCAGTGAGAAAGGGAGACAGAATCCCAAGCAGGCTCTGTGCTGTCAGTGCAAACCTGATGCAGGGCTTGAACCCACGAACCATGAGATGATGACCTGAGCTGAAACCAAGAGTCAGTCACTCAACTGACTGAGCCACCCAGGTGCCCCTGTAATTCTCCTTTTTAGTGGGCTCCTTGCCTGGTTTTGGAATCAATATAATGCTAGCCTTGAGGAAGGAGTTTGGAAGTTTTCCTTCCTATTCTATTTTTTGGAACGGTTTGAGAAGTATAGGTATTAAGTCTTTAAATGTTTGGTAGAATTCCCCTGGGAAGCTGTATGGTCCTGGACTTTTGTTTGTTAAGAGATTTTTGACTACTGATTCAGTTTATATGCTGGTTATGGGTTTGTTCAAATTTTCTATGTCTTTCTGTTTCAGTTTTGGTAGTTTGTATGTTTCTAGGAGTTTGTCCACTTTTTTGAGATTGCCTAGTTTGTTGTCATATAATTTTTCATAACATTCTGTTATGGTTATTTGTATTTCTGTTGTGTTTGTTTTAATCTCTCCTTTTTTTTTAGGAAGAGAGCTCAAATGGGAGAGAGGGGTAGAGGAAGACAGAGAGAATCTTAAGCAAGCTCCGTGCTCACCACTGAGCCCAACATGGGGCTCAATCCCACAACCCTGGAATCGTGACTTGAGCTGAAATCGAGTTGGACACTTAATGAACTGAGCCACCCTGGGGCCCCTGGTCTCTCCTTTTTAATTAATAATTTTATTTATTTTGGTCCTTTACCTTTTCTTTTTGATAAGTCTGACTGGGGGGTTATCCATTTTATTCATTCTTTCAAAGAACTGGCTCTTACTTTCATTGATCTGTCCCTACTGCTTTTTTGTTTCTGTATTATTTATTTCTCCTCTAATCTTTATTATTTCCCTTCGAGTGGATTTAGGCTTTATTTGTTGTTCCTTTTCTAGCTCCTATAGGTATAATGTTAGGTTGTGTATTTTAGACTTTTCTTGCATCTTGAAGTATACCTGTATTGCAATATACTTCCCTCTTAGAACTGACTTTGCTGTATCTCAAAGGTTTTGGACTGTCATGTTTTCATTTTCATTTTCCTCCATGTGTCTTTATTTAATGTTTATACTTGAGAGAGACAGAGAGAGCATGTGAGTGGGGGAGGGGCGGAGAGAGAGGAACAGAGGATCTGAAGCAGGCTCTTCACTGACAGCAGTATGCCCAATGCAGGGCTTAAACTCATGAACCATGAGATCATGACTTGAGCTGAAGCCAGAAACTCAACTGACTGAGTCACCCAAGTGCCCCAATTCCATGTGTTTTTTTAAAAATGTTTCTTTAATTTATTGTTTAACCCATTCAATTTTTAGTAGGATTTTCTTTAAACTCCATGTATTTGTGATCTTTCCAAGTTTTTTCTTGTGGTTGACTTCAAGTTTCATAGTTTTGTGTTCTGAAAATATACATGGCCTGATGTCAATCATTTTGTACTTGTTGAGGCCTGATTTGTGACCTAGTATGTGATCTATTCTGGGGAATGTTCCATGTCCACTTGAAAATAATGTGTATTCTGCTGCTTTAGGATGAAATATTTTGAATATATCTGTTAAGTCCATTATCCAGTGTGTCATTCAAAGCCATTGCTTCCTTGTTGATTTTCTGCCTAAATTATCTACCCATTGTTGTAAGTGGGGTGTTAGTCCCCTACTATTATTGTGTTCTTATAAATGAGTTTACTTATATTTGTTATGAATGGATTTATACATTTCTTTGCCTCAAGTTGGGGGCAGATATACTTTAATTATTAGATCTTGTTGGATAGTCCCCTTAATTATAATATAGTGCCTTTCTTCATGTCTTATTACAGTCTTTGTTTTACCATCTAGTTTGTCTGATTTAAGTATGACTCCTTCATCTTTCTTTTGACATCCATTAATGTGATAGATGGTTTTCCATCCTTTCCCTTGCAATCTTCAGGTGTCTTTAAGTCTAAAATGAGTCTTTTGTAGGTTGCATATAGATGGGTCTCATTTTTTAAATTCATTTTGCTACCCTATGTCTAGTGATTATGGCATTTAGTCCATTTACATTCAGAGTGATTATTGAAAGATATGAAATTAGTGCCACCAGTAGCATTGGTATTTCTGGTGATGTTCCTTATTCCTTTCTAGTCTTTGCTGTTTTGGTCTTTTTTTCCCCACTGAGAGAGTCCCCTTTAATATTACTTGCAGGGCTGGTTTTAGTGGTAATGAACTCATCTAGTTTTGGTTTTCATGGGGAACTATTTATTTCTCCTTCTATTCTGAATGACAGCCTTTCTGAATAAAGTATTCTTGTCGGTGTATTTTTCTCATTCAACACATTGAAAATATCCTGCCTTTTCCTTATGGCCTGCCAAGTTTCTGTGGACAGATATGGTATAAATCTGATCTATCTTCCCTTGTAGATTAAGAATCTTTTTTTTTTTCTTGCTCCTTCCAGGATTCTTTCCTTGTCTGTGTATTTTGTGAATTTGACTATGATATGTCTAGGTAAGGGCTGGTTTATGTTGAATTTAATTGGAGTTCCCTGTGCTTCCTGGGTTTTGATGTCTGTGTCCTTTGCTAGATTAAGGAAGTTTTCAACTATAATTTTCTCAAATAAACCTTCTGACCCTTTTTCTTTTCATCTTCTGGGATTTATATGATAAGAATGTTATTATGTTTTAAGAAGTTGCTGACTTTCCTAAGTCTACCTTCATGATCCAATACCATTCTTTCCCTCTTTTTTTCAACTTCATTATTTTCCATGATTTTATATTTTACATCACTGATTCATTCCTTCACTTGGTCCATCCTCAGTGTTACGATAATCATTTGGGTTTGCATTTCGGTTATAGCATTTTTAATTTTGGACTGACTCAATTTTAGTTCTTTTATCTCTGCAGTAGGGGATGGATTCTCTAGTGTCTTCTATGCTTTTTTCAAGCCCAGCTAGTGTCTTTATAATTGTTGTTTTATATTCTATTTCAAACATCTTACTCTATCCATATTGATTAAATTTCTGGCCACAATTTCTACTGTATGTTCTTTCTTATGGGGTAAATTCCTCCATCTTGTCATTTTGTCCAGAAAAAAAACCCACCTAGATCCTAGTTGTGTTTTGATCTGTTTGTTAATGGAAGCTAGATCCAAAAAAATAACAGTATATATATATAAAATACAAGGATCATAGAGTGCTTCAAAGCTTCAGCTCCAAGGAAAATAGAATCTAGCTTCCTTTTTATATTAATCTTTTAATTTTTGTAATTTTTAATTTTTTTTAATTTTAAAAGTTTCTATTTTCCCTGGAGCTGAAGCTTTGCAGCACTCTATAATCAGTAGACTTGGTGCATGTGAGTGGTTTGTGCTGGTCTTAGTGGAGATGCACTTGTAATGGTGCAAAGGGGCAGGACTTAGTGTAGTGGTCTCCACATGGTAGCACCGTTTAGCTCACTGAGGTTGGTCACTGCTGTTTGGCAAGGGGTGAAAATGGTTTCACCCGCGTTCTCATTTCTGGAACTGGGAACTCTTGCCCACCACTCTTCAGGAAGCTCTCACAGAGGAACAATCACCCTTCCTGTGTCCCTGGCTTCCATCAGATCTCTACATGCACCCTGTTGGTGTCTGATCTGTTCGTTTGTCAGACAGCACAGCCCTCCTGTGTTTAAAAACTTTAAACTTCAGAGACTCCCTCAGCTCAGTTCCATGGTGAGCCTCTGGGAGGAGGTCTCACTGTGCTGTGGCCAGTGTGAGCTTGTCCCAGAAAATGGTTGCTCAACTCCTCGGCATTTCAGAGTTTATGATAAATCGCACTACAAAGTCAGTGGCAGGGTTTGCTGCCCTCAGACAATGTCTTTGTTCCTATGCTGGTGAATGGGGCATGTCAATGGTGCTGTCTGGGTCTTCTGCCCCTGGAGATGCTATATACCTCTACCAAATGCATTCCAAACAGGGGGCACTGTTTCTCCACATGCAACCCAGGGTACCCTCAGACCATGCTGCCTGCTACTAGGTCTCCATCCTCCTTTCCCAGTAGAGTACCACCAGGCATGACCCTGGCAATGCTGATGGCTTCTGTAAGTTCAGACTAAGCACTCTGCTATTTATAAAATCTTTTGATATTTAAACCCCCTCCTTTTGCTTAATCAATGGTTTTGGGGAAGAGTTTTTCCTGTGAAATACCCTGTATGTGTTTTCACTCTTTTTTTCACTCTTTCTCTCTCCTTTCCCCTGTCTCAGCAGTCAGGGGTCCCTCCCCTCCACAATGCCTGTGGCTCTTTTCTACCCCAAATCAACTCTATGCAGTTCCTACCTTCCATAAGGTGGTCATTTTTTCTGCTTATAAATGAGCAGCTTTGTTCTCTCAGTTCTCAGATCGATTTCTTGATTGTTCAATGATTTGATATGTATGTAGTTGTGTTCAAGGTAGGAAGCAAGCTTAGAGTTACCCTACACCTCCACCATCTTAACCCCAAATCTATGCTGGAACTTTTTATGAAGAATCTCTAGATCGAACTTTTAGTAGATTCTCAATACCAGAAACCAAGCCAAATACTTGCCATGAGACATGCCTGCAATACCTGTAGGTTTTGGTTAGTTCCTCTTCTCAAGGTCCCCAATGTATCCTGAGCTTTGTGCACCTGCCAGGAAGAGACATTCTCTACTCACCTGATAAGGCTGCTGGGAACTTTGTAAGCAAGGTGTTAGGCCAAATTTTCCAAAGGGCTCTATTTGCTCCATGCTCCAAGAAGTCAACCTCAGTTTCCTAAAGCTGTCACACCTGAGTCTATGCATGTCTTTCAAATATGACATTCCAGTCAATGCCTTGGTTATATAACCAGTGTTTCCAATGGTGTCCTGTTAAAAAGAGAGCAGATTCTTATTGGACTTATTCAAATAATTATATTTGCCATGAAAGAAAGAACACAGAGGAGTTTTGAATTTCAGAGTGTTCAGGTAGAGAGAAAAGTTAAATGCTTCAATTTTTTCACAAAGGAATATTTTACCATATTTCTGTATATCATGGATATCTTAAGAGAAAGCTTCCTTAATCTGGAAGAGTAAACATTAAAGAACCAACAATATTTTAACAAGAGTCACAAAGACTATAATCATCTTCCTCAATTAATTTAGCCCTATGTTACTAATTCTTTTGTTCAGTTTGCAGCTTTTTAGTTAGTTCTAGAAATTTTTACCCATTATAGTTTTATGACTTTAAAGGTATCAAAAACCTGCATATGTCAAAAACACTTTTTATAAGTACCCTTGAAGATGATACATTTCACAAGGGAATAAAAACAATAAATATAAGTGGCAAAAGAATAAAAATTGGACATGGTTGAAGATCTGATATGAGACTTCATTATAATATAGCTGACAAGGAAATTGGATTATTTCATTAACACATAATACTTCAATAATCAGAATATCAAGTAATAGCCTTATACCAAAACATATTAAAACTTTAGGAAGTATGTACAATCTCTAGAATAGTTAGAGCATTTACCAAAACAACATAACATGAGGCATAACATTTGTTAATCCGTGTTTCTGGAATAATATAACATACCAAATACAAAGGCCTAATTAGTCAAAAAGACTTTGTTTACAATTCAGATCTTAGGGAAGTTTGTGAAAAACCTCAGAAAACTGTAAAACACATGACTAAAAAGGATTACAGATACTACAAAACTTAAAACTTAATTATGTTTTAACCAAGGTGCCAAGAAGAGATTTCAAAGGCATATATGTAGGGTTATATACTTGTTAGCAAAATTTCACTCCTTTAATATTTAGAAATTTTAACTATCTTGATTTTTTTAAATGTTTATTTATTTTTGAGAGAGAAAGAGACAGAGCACAAGCAGGGGAAGAGCAGAGAGAGAGGGAGACACAGAATCTGAAACAGGCTCCAGGCTCCGAGCTGTCAGCACAGAGCCTGATGCAGGGCTTGAACCCATGAATCATGAGATCATGACTGAACCAAAGTCAGAAGCTTAACTGAATGAGCCACCCAGGCGCCCCAAAGTTTTAACTATCATAAATAATCAAAGACATGATAAAGACAAAACATAATAGTTTTGGTTTTTCAGGCAGACAAAAGAGAAACAAACTTTTGTTTACATTTTCTTATCAAGAGCAGACCAACAATCTAAGAAAACTTTGTCTTTTTAACAGAGAGTCAATCTTGTAACAGTGTACTTTTATAATCCATTCATTTCAATCTTAGTCCATCCTGACCACATGTAAAATTCTTTTTTTTTTTTTAATTTTTTTTCAACGTTTTTTATTTATTGTTGGGACAGAGAGAGACAGAGCATGAACGGGGGAGGGGCAGAGAGAGAGGGAGACACAGAATCGGAAACAGGCTCCAGGCTCCGAGCCATCAGCCCAGAGCCTGACGCGGGGCTCGAACTCACGGACCGCGAGATCGTGACCTGGCTGAAGTCGGACGCTTAACCGACTGCGCCACCCAGGCGCCCCGTAAAATTCTTTTTTAAAGATTTCCCTTCACAAACTTTCTACAACTTTCTTCTGCATTCAGATTTTGTTCTAGGCCTTTTCTCTCCAACCAAATTTTAGGACAAAATTACTTTACCTCAACACAGTGTATTCCCATTCCTTAGATCTTTCTCATATACCTCCTACTTTTCTGCATACAGAGTCTTCCCTTATTTTCTTCAGTATTAATTACATTTTGCAGAATTTTAACTCTTAGAAACCCTAGTCACCAGTGAAAACTAAGTTGTAACCAATTGTGAACTATCTGTTACACCAGAATTCTTTAACTGGCAAATTTATGAACCAATTAAGCACAAAGCATGTTTTCCAACAGACCCAAGTATCTTTAGGTTTTCTGCAATAAAAAGTCAAAAGCAGATAAACCTTATGTTCAGTAATTCATGTTTCAGTATTTTATCTTATTTGGAAAAAACTTAGGCATCCAATGAATTCAATCCAACCTATCATTTAACTTAGCAAAACTTCAAAGTTTCAGGTTTTACAGCTATCCTCAAGACCAGATGGTCATGAAATTGAGCAAGACATTCTACCGTTTTTGTGGAGGTCAGAATTTGGGGGACAATGCCATGAAGGCATATATATATATATATATATATGAGATCTCTCATTATTTGGAAGAGCTCCTGCAACAGAGGTTAAGCTTGAAAATAGTATTATAAGAAAGAGTTCTGTGGAGAGATCATATCTCTTGATCTGGGAGTTTGTATTGAGGCCAGGAAACATTACATAAAATGATCAGATATCTTTCCTCAGGCCTTGGTGGTCAAATTTGTTCCAGTTTCTAAGAATACAGCCCAAGGATGAGTCTGAAGAAATAGATGGAATTTGTCCCATAGTGGGAAGCTGCCAGTTCCCAAAAGGGTGTCTCACCAAAAGGAATGGGTTTCTGACTCATGGCCACAATTTCAGTCAGGGTATCCTACTGACCTGAAAAAGGACCAGACCTTATGTGCGGCAACTGACTCTACTGAGACATTCCACCAAGGAGAGGGTCACAGCAAATAGCAATGGCAATTTATGCTGAGACATCCCATGCAAAAAAGATAGCTGGACACCCGTTGGCCAAACCAGGTCAGAAAAAGGGGGAGGATTCACCCCTCGATGCATAAGAATGTATTTTGCCTGTAGATCAAGGTGGTGGCTGGGCCCATGGGAACAATGGAATAAAGGGGAGGGAGCCAAAAGAAGGTGGCTGAGGGGCACCTGGGTGGCTCAGTCGGTTAAGAATCCGAATTCAGCTCAGGTCATGATCTTGCAGTCAGTGGGTTTGAGCCCCACGTTGGGCTCTGTTTCAACAGCTCAGAGCTTGGAGCCTGCTTTGGATTCTGTCTCCCTCTCCCTCTGCCCCTCCCCAGCTCACGGTTTCTTCTTTCTGTCTCTCAAAAATGAATAAACACTAAAAAATTAAAAAAGAAGAACTAAGGTGACTGGGAGTCCGTCAGTATCAGGAAAGGATCTCAACTGAGCCTGTAGTGTGTACAATTTGCCATGGATTAACTTCTGCCAGCTACACCACATCTTGGGAATGGAGGCCTCAGGGAGATGGAGTAAGACAGCAAAGGAAGGGGGTCCTTTTCTCTTACAGGCATAGAGAGTCCAACCTGTTCACTCTCAGACCTTTATACCACACTAGGGAGCTTCCCTATCCATGGATCTTCAGTTAACTGATAAGTACTAAGGTTAGACTGCTGAAAGGTGAAAAAAGACAAATAAGAGGGAGAGAAGGACTCTTACAATGGGCAAGAGGGGAAATCCCTCACCCTTTTGGGCAAGGACGGTCTGGCTGGTTCCCCCAGGGGCTTCAGATTCTCACCGAGGAGTAACCTTAACCAGAAGTTCTCAGTTCCCCACAGAGTACTAGAGTTTGTCCACCAAAGGAAAGTACTGAGAAATTCTCAGAGAATCTGGGGAGATCCCTGGGGCTGGCAAAGTCTCCCCATATGGACCACCAAATGTGAAGTGACATGATCGTGTGGAGACTGGTGGTTCAGGAAGTAAAAGAATTCACCCAAGGCAGAACAAAAGACATAGAAGTTTACTGAGTACACTGCAAAGGATCTGTGGGCAGGACAGCAAAGTAGAGACTGCCTGGAGGCAATAGTGGTGGGCTGTAGTTAAGGGGTAAGGTGAGTAATTATGGGAACATATGGAATTTTCCTTTTTTGGTACTTGCGTCTGGATATAAGTAACCCATTGGCCAGCAAAGGCTTATGGATATTTTGAGGTGAGTCACCTAATAGGCCTGTTTGAATTCAGTCAGGGGGTCACTGTGGGCCCTTCTACCTAACTCAGGATTCCTTTGCTCAAGTTTGTTGCCTAAAAGTGGCCTCTACACTATGTATATAGAGAGGTATAAAGACTACTAAAAAACCTACTGAGACTGATAAATAAATCCAGTATATTAGTTTGATATAAATTTAATACACAGAGTTTTATTGCATTTCTATACACTAATAATGAAATAGCAGAAAGAGATTAAGGGAAAATCTCCCTTATAATTACATCAAAAAGAATAAAATACCCAGGAATAAACTTAACTAAGGTGATGAAAGACCTCTACTACAAACAAATGGAAAGATATACCATGTTCATGGATGAGAAGAACAAATATTTTTTAAATGTCCATACTACCCAAGGCAATCTACAGACTTAATGGAATTCCTATCATAATATCAGCAAAATTTTGTTTGTAGAAGTAGAACAAATAACACTAAATAACAAATAACACTAAAACTTGTATGGATACATAATAGACCCCAAATAACAATAGAAATCTTGAAAAAGAAGAACAAAGCTAAAAGGATCTCAAATTCAGATTTTAAGATATAATACAATGCTATAGCAATCAAAATAGTATGGCACTGTCACAAAAATAGACACATAGATCAATGGAACAGAATAGAGAGCCAATAAATAAACAGGGATGTGGAAAAAATGAACACTCATGCACTGTCAGAAATATAAATTGATGCATCAACAGTAGAAAACAGTATGGACGTTCATCACAAAATTAAAAATAGTGTTACCATATGATACTGTAATTCCAGTACTGAGTATATACACAAAGTAAACAAAAACATTAATTTGAAAAGATATACACACCAGTATGTTTATTACAGCATTATTTATAATAACCAATATATGGAAGCAACCCAAGTGTCCATCCTTAGATAAATGAATAAAGAAGATGTGGTATATAGATAGAATGGAATACAACTCACCCATAAAAAAGACATCTTGCCATTTGTACTGTGGATGGACCTAAAAGGTATAATGCCAAGTGAAATAAGTGAAATATTATTTCACTCACATGTGGAATTTAAGTAATAAAACAAAGGAAAAAAGAGACAAAAAAAAACCCCACCAGAATCTTAAATACAGGGAACAAACTGTTAGTTTCCAGAGGAGAGATGGGTGAAGGGGAGGGATGAAATAAAGAAAATCAAGAGTACACTTATCATGGGAGGCTGGGAAGATGGCAGAGTTAGGAGGACCCTAAGCTAGTCTTGTCCCACAGATACTAGATAATTCTCACATCAGTGTAAGCAAGACAGAAAATGACCCAAAAACCAGCAAAACAAACTTCACACCTAAAGGTAGAGAGATCACATTGAAGAGTGTAAGAAGGGAAGACATGGGGATAGCTAAAAGGACTGTGGCTATCCATGGTCAGAGGGAGATGGGAGCACAGAGAAGGGCAAAAACCAAACTATCATACCAGGAAGACTGCACAGAGAAGACAAATCCTCATAACATTTGTTTTTGAAAGTGAGAACAGCCAAATTTCATGAGTTCTTACAACCAGTGGGAATTAAATGCTGGATTTTTCAAAATCAGAAGTCTAGGCCCTGAAAGAGTCTCAAGGGTGTTAGGAAGCTGAGTCCTCACCCTTAAAGAGAGTGCATACAAACATCCCACAGTGATCCAGTGTAGAATCAACAATTTGAAAAACACCTGGGTCATAGGAGAGAGAGAGTTATTAACTCATGTAGGAGCATATCTTGGAGAGGTAGAGATTGCAGTGAGACCCTTCAAAGAACAAAGGAGCTTGCAGGTGACATTTCCCTCCCTAGCTACTCAGCATAAACTCAAGGCCACATGTGGGAACAGGCACAGTGCCAACACTTGCACCTAATTTGCTTACATCAAGACTTGTCCCCCCCATGCTTTGGTGGATCCACCCTTTCCAGTCATATTTGCTTTAGTGCTCATGTTGCAGGTTCCCTACCCCAGAGGACCAGCATAAATCTGGCCAACACCACATCTTCTGACCTGTGCTATTTGCAGAAAGGCTTCAGGAAGCCCCAAGTTCTGCAGCCACTGCATGTACCCTGTGGAAAATGATAAACACCAACTTGTTGAAAGTGTGTGCACTACCCACTACATTCAAGAGGAGTTTTAGCTGACTTTCCTAACACACAGAAACAGACACAGAGAGTTAGGAAAAATTGGAAGGCAGAGAAATATGTCTCAAATGAAAGAACAGGACTGGGGTGCCTGGGTGGCTCAGTTGGTTAAGCGTCAACTTCAGTTCAGGTCATGATCTAGTGGTTCATGGGTTTGAGCCCCGCATCGAGCTCTGTGCTGACATCGCAGAGCCTGAAGCCTGATTTGGATTCTGTGCCTCTCTGTCTCTGCCCCTCCCCTGCTTGTGCTTTGTCTGTCTTCTGTCTCAAAAATAAATAAACATTAAAAAAGAAAGAAAGAACAGGGCAAAACCACAAAAAAACAAAGAGAAATGGATGTAAGTAATATGTCTGATAGAGAATTTAAAAGAATGATCATAAAAGTACTCAATCGACTTGACAGAAGAGTGGAGGACATCAGTGAGATCCTTAACAAAGATATATATATATATATATATATACACACACACATATATATATATGTATATATATATATATCCTCATAAGACATATATAAATATATATATATATATATACACCTTTTTATATATCTATATAAGATATATATATAATCAAAGATGAAGAACACAATAAATGAAATTAAAAATACACTAGTGGAATAAATAGCAAGCTAGAGGAAGCAGAAGAATGAATTAATAACCTGGAAGATGGAATAATGGAAAATAAACAAACTGACCAAATGAAAGAAAAAATAATTAGGCAAAATGAGAATAGACTTAGGGAATGCAGTGACTCCATCAAACATAATAACATTTGCATTATACAGACCCCATAAGAAGAAGAGAAAAAAGGAGGCAGAAAAATTATTTGAAGAAGTAATGGCTGAAAACTTCCCTAATCTGAGGAAGGAAATATCTAGATCCAGGAGATGGAAATCCTCCAAACAAAATCAACCTGAAGAGGTCGGAATAAGATATATAGTGATTAAAATGGCAAAAAGTAGTAATAAAGAAAAAAAAAATAAAAACAGCAAAAGGAAAGAAAATAGTTACAGAAAAGGGAAATTCCTTAATGCTATCTATCTGCAGAGTTTTCAGCAGAAATATTGCAGGCCAGAGGGGAGTGGCATGATATTTTCAAAGTGCCAAAAAGATAAACTCTATAGCCAAGAATCAACTATCCAGCAAGGCTATCATTCAGAATACAAGAAAAGATAAAGATTTATTCAGACAAACAAGAACTAAAGGAGTTTGTGACCACTAAACCAGCCCTGTAAGAAATGTTAAAAGGGACTCTGAGTGGAAAGGAGCAATTAAGTAATTAAGAGTAAGAAAAACAGGAAACACAAAAGTAGTGAAAATAAGTATATCTGTAAAAATAGGTCAAGGGATTCACAAAATAAAGAAATGTAGAATATGACATCAGATACCTAAAATATGGGTAGGGTAGAAGAGGACTAAATAATGAGATCAAACTTAAGCCACCATCAACTTAATATACACTGCTATAGACAGATGATGTTATTTAAAAACTGAATGATAACCACAGATCAAAAGCCAGTAATATATATGCAAAGATTAAAGAGAAAGAAATCCACGCATATCACTAAAGAAAGCCAGCAAACCATAAAAGAAAGCCAGAGAAGAAAGGATCAGAAAAAAACTACAAAAAAGCCCCACAAAACTAGTAATGAAATGGCAATAAATATATATCTATAAATAATTACCCTGAATGAAAATGGACTAAATAATCGATTCAAGACATAGGATGACAGAGTGGGAAAAAATATATGCTAAGCTATAAGATAATCATCTCAGAACTACATTTCAGACCTAAAGTCACCTGCAGATTGAAAGTGGGGGGATGGAGAAACATTTATCATGCAAATGTCAAAAGAATGCCTGGGTAGCAATCATTATATCAGACAAAATAGACTTTAAAAGAAAAACTGTAACAAGATATAAAGAAGGATACCATATAACAATAAAGGGAACAATTCAATTAGAGTATATAACAATTGTAAATATTTATACACCCAACATGAGGGATCCAAAATTCATAAAACAGTTAATAACAAACATGAAGTAACTAATTTATAGTAATAAAATAATTAACACCCACTTACATAAATGGGCAGATCATCTAAACAAAATCAACAAGGAAACAGTGGCTTTGAATGACACACTGGACCAGAGGGTCTTTACAAATCCATTCAGAAAATTCCATTCTAATGTAGCAGAATACACATTCTTTTCAAATGCACATGTCACATTCTCCAGAATAGATCACATATAAGGCCACAATGCAATCTGTAAGAAATTCAAAATGGATGGAATTATATGATGCTTCTTCTATGACTACAATGTTACAAAACTAGAAATCAACCATGAGAAAAAAAATCTGAAAAGACCACAAATACAAGGAGGTTAAATAAGATGCCACTAAACAATGAATAAGTCAACCAAGAAATCAAAGAAGAAATAAAAAATTGCATGGAGACAAATGAAAATGAAAAACAGTGTCCAAAAACTTTGGGATTCAGCAAAAGTGATTCTAACAGAGAAATTTATAGCAATACAGGCTTACTTCAAGAAACAAAAAAGAATATCTCAAATAAACAATCTAACTTTACATCAAAGGAGTTAAAAAAAGATCAAACAAAACCCAAAACCTGCAGAAGAAAGGAAGTAACAAAAATTAGAAAAGAAATAAATAATATAGATTTTTTTAAAAAAAGCAATAGAACAGATCAATGAAACCAAGAGCTGGTAATTGATAAGATCCACAAAATTGATAAAACTCTAATTGGACTCAACAGAGAGAGAATAAGAAGGAGAAGAAGAAGGAGGGGAAGAAGAGGAAGAAGAAGAAGAAGAAGAAAGAGGAGGAGGAGAAGGAAGAGGAAGAGGAGGAGAAGAGGAAGGAGGAGGAGGAGGAGGAAGAGGAGGAGGAGGAGAAGAAAAGGAAGAAAAAGAGGAAGAGAAGAGGAGGCAGGACTCAATAAACAAAGTTAGACATGAAAGAAGAGAAATAATAACCAACACCAGAGAAATAGAAATGACTTTAAGAAAATATTATGAAAAATTGTATGCCTACTAATTGGACGACCAGGAAGAAATGGATAAATTCCTAGAAACATACTACCTATAAAGAATGATCTAGGAAGAAATAGAAAATTTGAACAGGCCAATTGCCAGCAATGAAATTGAATCAGTAATAATAATAATAATAATAATAAAAACCTCCCAACAAACAAAAGTCCAGGACCAGAAGTCTTCATAGGCACACTCCAGCAAACATTTGAAGAAGAGTTAAAACCTATTCTTCTCAAACTATTCCAAAAAAATAGAAGGGGAAGTAAAACTTCCAAATTCAGTTTATGATGCTAGTGTTACCCTGATCCCAAAAACAGATAGACACCAACTCCAAAAAAGAACTACATGCCAACATGTCTGATGAACACAGATGCAAAAATCCTCAGAAAATGCTAGCAAACAATCCAAAAATGCATTTAAAAATTTATTCACCATGATTGAGTTGGATTTATTTCCAGGATGCAAGGGTGGGTCAATATTCACAGATTAATCAACATGATGCATCACATCCATAAGATAAAAGATAAAAACCGTATTATTTTTACAGTAGATGCAGAAAAACTATTTGACAGGGTACAACATCTATTCATGATAAAAACCCTCAACAAAGTTGTGGTAGAAGGAACATACTTCAACATAATAAAGGCTTTATATGAAAACCTGACAGTTAACGTCATATTTAATGGAGAAAAACCGAGAGCTTTTCCTCTAAGGTCTGGACAAGACAAATATGTCCACTCTCACCCCAGGACAAGTCATATATGTCCATTCTCACCACTTTTATTCAATGAAGTACTAACCACAACAATCAGATAACAAAATGAAACACAAGGCATTCAAATTGGTAAGAAAGAGGCAAAATTTTCACTATTTGCAGATGGTATGGTACTGTATGTAGAAAAACCTAAACAATGAAACAAAAAACTACTACAATTGATCAATAAATTCAGTATAGTCACAGACTAAAAAAATCAATGTACAGAAATTCATTGCATTTGCATACACTAATAATGAAGCTGCAGAAAAAGAAATTAAGTAAACAATCCCATTTACATTTGCACCATACATAATAAAATACCTAGGAATAAACCTAACTAAAGAGGTGAAATACTTCTACTCTGAAAACTATTAAATATTGGTGAAAGAAATTCAAGAAAATGTAAAGAAATGGAAAGACATTCCATGCTCATGGATTGGAAGAACAAATATTGTTAAAATGTTTTTATTACCCCAAACAATCTACACATGTAGTGCAATGCTTATCAAAATACCAACATGTTTCACAGAACTGGAACAAACAATCCTAATATTTGTATGGGACCACAAAAGATCCTTAATAGCCAAAGCAATCTTGATAAAGAAAAACAAGAGGGAAGATGGCGGCATAGGAGGACGCTGGGCTCACCGCGCGTCCTGCTGATCACTTAGATTCCACTTACACCTGACTAAATAACCCAGAAAACCACCAGAAGACTAGCAGAACGGAGTCTCCGGATCCAAGCGCAGCCGAGAGGCCCACGGAAGAGGGTAGGAAGGGCGGAGAGGCGGTGTGGGCTGCTTGGACTGGCGGGAGGGAGCCAGGGTGGAGGGGCAGCCTGCCGGCCAAGCAGAGCCCCCGAGTCTGGCTTGCAAAAGCGGAGGGGACAGACAGAGTGTGCTTTGACAGCAAGCGGGACTTAGCATCTGGGAGGTCATAAGTTAACAGCTCTGCTCAGAAAGCAGGAAGGCTGGAGGACCAAGAGAGGGAGAGTTGCTGAGTCCCGGGAAGACAGAGCTCAGTTTGGCGGGGAACAAAGGCGCTAGCCAGCGCCATCTCCCTCGCCCATCCCCCAGCCAAAATCCCAAAGGGAACCAGTTCCTGCCAGGGAACTTGCTTGCTCCGTGCAAACACCCAAAGCTGTGCTTCTGTGGAGCCACCCTTCCAGCAGCAGGTCTGAATCCCTCCTGCTGCCACAGGGCCCCTCCTGAAGTGGATCACCTAAAGAGAAGCGAGCTAAGCCTGCCCCTCCTGCCCCCGTGCACCTTGCCTGCCCACCCCAGCTAATACGCCAGATACCCAGCACCACAAGCCTGGCAGTGTGCAAGTAGCCCAGATGGGCCACGCCACCCCGCAGTGAATCCCGCCCCTAGGAGAGGGGAAGAGAAGGCACACACCAGTCTGACTGTGGCCCCAGCAGTGGGCTGGGGGCAGACATCAGGTCTGACTGCAGCCCCGCCCACCAACTCCAGTTATACACCACAGCACAGGGGAAGTGCCCTGCAGGTCCTCACCATTCCAGGGACTATCCAAAATGACCAAACGGAAGAATTCCCCTCAGAAGAATCTCCAGGAAATAACAACAGCCAATGAACTGATTAAAAAGGATTTAAATAATATAACAGAAAGTGAATTTAGAATAATAGTCATAAAATTAATGGCTGGGCTTGAAAACAGTATAGAGGACAGCAGAGAATCTCTTGCTACAGAGATCAAGGGACTAAGGAACAGTCATGAGGAGCTGAAAAGCGCTTTAAATGAAATGCAAAACAAAATGGAAACGACCACGGCTCGGATTGAAGAGGCAGAGGAGAGAATAGGTGAACTAGAAGATAAAATTATGGAAAAAGAGGAAGCTGAGAAAAAGAGAGATAAAAAAATCCAGGAGTATGAGGGGAAAATTAGAGAACTAAGAGATACACTAAAAAGAAATAATATACGCATAATTGGTATCCCAGAGGAGGAAGAGAGAGGGAAAAGTGCTAAAGGTGTACTTGAAGAAATTATAGCTGAGAACTTCCCTGAACTGGGGAAGGAAAAAGGCATTGAAATCCAAGATGCAGAGAGAACTCCCTTCAGACGTAACTTGAATCAATCTTCTTCATGACATATCATAGTGAAACTGGCAAAATACAAGGATAAAGAGAAAATTCTGAGGGCAGCAAAGGATAAACGTGCCCTAACATATGAAGGGAGACCTATAAGACTCGTGACTGATCTCTCTTTTGAAACTTGGCAGGCCAGAAAGGATTGGCAGGAGATCTTCAATGTGGTGAACAGAAAAAAATATGCAGCCAAGAATCCTTTATCCAGCAAGTCTGTCATTTAGAATAGAAGGAGAGATAAAGGTCTTCCCAAACAAACAAAAACTGAAGGAATTCGTCACCACTAAACCAACCCTACAAGAGATCCTAAGGGGGATCCTGTGAGACAAAGTACCAGAGACATCGCTACCAGCATAAAACATACAGACATCACACTGACTCTAAACCCATATCTTTCTATAATAACACTGAATGTAAATGGACTAAATGCGCCAACCAAAAGACATAGGGTATCAGAATGGATAAAAAAACAAGACCCATCTATTTGCTGTCTACAAGAGACTCATTTTAGACCTGAGCACACCTTTAGAATCAGAGTGGGGGGTGGAGAACTATTTATCATGCTACTGGAAGCCAAAAGAAAGCTGGAGTAGCCATACTTATACCAGACAAACTAGACTTTAAATTAAAGGCTATAACAAGAGATGAAGAAGGGCATTATATAATAATCACAGGGTCTATCCATCAGGAAGAGCTAACAATTATAAATGTCTATGCGCCAAATACCGGAGCCCCCAAATATATAAAACAATTACTCACAAACATAAGCAACCTTATTGATAAGAATGTGGTAATTGCCGGGGACTTTAACACTCCACTTACAGAAATGGATAGATCATCTAGACACACGGTCAAGAAAGAAACAAGGGCCCTAAATGATACATTGGATCAGATGGACTTGACCGATATATTTAGAGCTCTGCCTCCCAGAGCAACAGAATATACTTTCTTCTCGAGTGCACATGGAACATTCTCCAAGATAGATCATACACTGGGTCACAAAACAGCCCTTCATACGTTTACAAGAATTGAAATTGTACCATGCATACTTTCAGACCACAATGCTATGACTTGAAATCAACCACAGGAAAAAGTCTAGAAAACCTCCAAAAGCATGGAGGTTAAAGAACACCCTACTAAAGAATGAATGGGTCAACCCGGCAATTAGAGAAGAAATTAAAAAACATATGGAAACAAACGAAAATGAAAATACAACAATCCAAACGCTTTGGGACGCAGCGAAGGCAGTCCTGAGAGGAAAATACATTGCAATCCAGGCCTATCTCAAGAAACAAGAAAAATCCCAAATACAAAATCTAACAGCACACCTAAAGGAAATAGAAGCAGAACAGCAAAGGCAGCTTAAACCCAGCAGAAGAAGAGAAATAATAAAGATCAGAGCAGAAATAAACTATATAGAATCTAAAAACACTATAGAGCAGATCAACGAAACCAAGAGTTGGTTTTTTGAAAAAATAAACAAAATTGACAAACCTCTAGCAGGCTTCTCAAAAAGAAAAGGGTGATGACCCAAATAGATAAAATCATGAATGAAAATGGAATTATTACAACCAATCCCTCAGAGATACAAACAATTATCAGGGAATACTATGAAAAATTATATGCCATCAAATTGGACGACCTGGAAGAAATGGACAAATTCCTAAACACCCACACTCCTCCAAAACTCAATCAGGAGGAAATAGAAAGCTTGAACAGACCCAGAACCACTGAAGAAATTGAATCGATTATCAAAAATCTCCCAACAAATAAGAGTCCAGGACCAGAAGGCTTCCCAGGGGAATCCTACCAGACATTTAAAGCAGAGATAATACCTATCCTTCTCAAGCTATTCCAAGAAATAGAAAGGGAAGGAAAACTTCCAGACTCATTCTAGGAAGCCAGTATTACTTCGATTCTTAAACCAGACAGAGACCCAGTAAAAAAAGAGAACTACAGGCCTATTTCCCTGATGAGCATTGATGCAAAAATTCTCAATAAGATACTAGCAAATCGAATTCAACAGCATATAAAAAGAATTATTCACCATGATCAAGTGGGATTCATTCCTGGGTTGCAGGGCTGGTTCAACATTCACAAATCAATCAATTTGATACATCACATTAATAAAAGAAAAGATAAGAGCCATATGATCCTGTCAATCGATGCAGAAAAGGCCTTTGACAAAATCCAGCACCCTTTCTTAATAAAAACCCTTGAGAAAGTCGGGATAGAAGGAACATACTTAAACATCATCAAAGCCATTTATGAAAAGCCCACAGCTAACATCATCCTCAACGGGGAAAAACTGAGAGCTTTTTCCCTGAGATCAGGAACACGACAGGGATGCCCACTCTCACCGCTGTTGTTTAACATAGTGTTGGAAGTGCTAGCATCAGCAGTCAGACAACAAAAGGAAATCAAAGGCCTCAAAATTGGCAAAGATGAAGTCAAGCTTTCGCTTTTTGCAGATGACATGATACTATACATGGAAAATCCGATAGACTCCACCAAAAGTCTGCTGGAAATGATACATGAATTCAGCAAAGTTGCAGGATACAAAATCAATGTACAGAAATCAGTTGCATTCTTATACACTAACAATGAAGCAACAGAAAGACAAATAAAAAAACTGATCCCATTCACAATTGCACCAAGAAGCATAAAATACTAGGAATAAATCTAACCAAAGGTGTAAAAGATCTGTATGCTGAAAACTATAGAAAGCTTATGCAGGTAATTGAAGAAGCTATAAAGAAATGGAAAGACATTCCCTGCTCATGGATTGGAAGAATAAATATTGTCAAAATGTCAATACTACCCAAAGCTATCTACACATTCAGTGCAATCCCAATCAAAATTACACCAGCATTCTTCTCGAAACTAGAACAAGCAACCCTAAAATTCATATGGAACTACAAAAGGCCCCGAATAGCCAAGTAATTTTGAAGAAGACCAAAGCAGTAGACATCAAAATCCCAGACTTTAGCCTCTACTACAAAGCGGCAATCATCAAGACAGCATGGTATTGGCACAAAAACAGACACATAGACCAATGGAATAGGATAGAAATCCCAGAACTAGACCCACAAAAGTATGGCCAACTAATCTTTGACAAAGCAGGAAAGAATATCCAATGGAAAAAAAACAGTCTTTTTAACAAATGGTGCTGGGAGAACTGGACAGCAACACGCAGAAGGTTGAAACTAGACCACTTTCTCACACCATTCACAAAAAGAAACTCAAAATGGATAAAGGACCTGAATGTGAGACAGGAAACCATCAAAGCCCTAGAGGAGAAAGCAGGAAAAGACCTCTCTGACCTCAGCCGTAGCAATCTCTTACTCGACACATCCCCAAAGGCAAGGGAATTAAAAGCAAAAATGAATTACTGGGACCTTATGAAGATAAAAAGCTTCTGCACAGCAAAGGAAACAACCAAAAAAACTGAAAGGCAACCAAAGGAATGGGAAAAGATATTTGCAAATGACATATCAGACAAAGGGCTAGTATCCAAAATCTATAAAGATCTCACCAAACTCCACACCTGAAAAACAAATAACCCAGTGAAGAAATAGGCAGAAAACATGAATAGACACTTCTCTAAAGAAGACATCCGGATGGCCAACAGGCACATGAAAAGATGTTCAACGTCGCTCCTCATCAGGAAAATACAAATCAAAACCACACTCAGATATCACCTCACGCCAGTCAGAGTGGACAAAATGAACAAATCAGGAGACTATAGATGCTGGAGAGGATGTGGAGAAACAGGAACCCTCTTGCACTGTTGGTGGGAATGCAAATTGGTGCAGCCACTCTGGAAAACAGTGTGGAGGTTCCTCAGAAAATTAAAAATAGAACTACCCTGTGACCCAGCAATAGCACTGCTAGGAATTTACCCAAGAGATACAGGAGTACTGATGCATAGGGGCACTTGTACCCCAATGTTTATAGCAGCACTCTCAACAATAGCCAAATTATGGAAAGAGCCTAAATGTCCATCAACTAATGAATGGATAAATAAATTGTGGTTTATATACACAATGGAGTACTACATGGCAATGAGAAAGAACAAAATATGGCCCTTTGTAGAAACGTGGATGGAACTGGAGAGTATGATGCTAAGTGAAAGAAGCTATACAGAGAAAGACAGATACCATATGGTTTTACTCTTATGTGGATCCTGAGAAACTTAACAGAAACCCATGGGGGAGGGGAAGGGAAAAAAAAGAGGTTAGAGTGGGAGAGAACCAAAGCATAAGAGACTCTTAAAAACTGAGAACAAACTGAGGGTTGATGGGGGTTGGGAGGGAGGGGAGGGTGGGTGATGGGTATTGAGGAGGGCACCTTTTGGGATGAGCACTGGGTGTTGTATGGAAACCAATTTGGTAATAAATTTCATATATTGAAAAAGAAAAAGAAAAAAAAAAAGAAAAAACAAAACTGGAGGTGTCACAATTCCAGACTTCAAGCTATAAATCTGTAGTAATCAAAACATTATGGTACTGGCACAAAAATAGACACATAGATGAATGGAATAGAATAGAAAACCCAGAAATGAACCCTCAACTATATGGTCAATTAATCTTTGACAAAGTAGGAAAGAATATCCAATGTGAAAAGACAGTCTTCCGCAAATGCTGTTGGAAAAACTTCACAGCTACATGCAAAAGAATGAAACTGGACCACTTCCTCACACCATACGCAATAGTAAACTCAAAATTGATTAAGGCCCTAAAGTTGATAACTGAGACCATAAAAATCCTAGAAAAAAGTACAGGCAGTAATGTATTTGAAATCGGCTTTAGCAACAGTTTTCTAGCTATGTCTCTTGAGGCAAGGGAAACAAAAACAAAAATAAACTATTGGGACTATATCAAAATAAAGTGCTTCTTCACCATCAACAATCAACAAAATCAAAAGGCAAAGTACTGAATGGGAAAAGATATTTGCAAAGACATATCAAATAAAGAGTAGTATCTAAAATACATAAAAAAACTTATAAAATTAAATACCCAAGAGACAAATAATCCAATTTAAAAATGGGAAGAAAACATGAATAGGCATATTTTCCAAAGAAGACATACAGATAGCCAACAGACACATGGAAAAATGCTCATCATCAAAACTACAATAATATCTCCTCACACCTGTTAGAATGGCTAAAATCAAACAGAAAAGAACAAGTGTTGGTGAGTATGTGGTAAGGGTACCCTCATGCACTGTTAGTGGGAATGCAAACTGGTGCAGCCACTCTGGAAAACAGCAGGGAGATTCTTCAAAAATTTAAAAATGGCTTAGTTTTTTGAGCAATAACCTCTTGATTTCAGCTCTGGTCATGATCCCAGGGTCATAGGATCAAGCCCGGTATCCGGCTCCATACTGAGTTTGGAGCCTGCTTAAGATTCTCTCTCTCTGCCCCTCTCCCCAACTTGTACTCTCTCTCTAAAATAAAAATTGATTAATTAATTAATCAGTTAATTAAAAATAGAACTACCTTATGATCCTGCAATTGCACTACTAGATATTTACCCTAAGAATACAAAAATACTAATTCAAAGGGATTCATGCATCTCTATATTTACTGCAGCATTATGAATAATAGTCAAATTATGGAAGCATCTTAAATATATATATGTATATGTATATGTATATACATATATATATTTAAATATATATATAATGGAATGTTAATCAGCCATAAAAGAATGAATTATTGCTGTTTGCAACAATATGGATACAGGTAGAGAGTATGATGTTAAGACAAATATACCATCCAGAGAAAGACAAAACTATATGATTTCACTCATGTGGAATTTAAGAAAGAAAAGAAACAAACAAAAAGAGTGAGAGATGATCCAAGAAGCAGATTCTTAATTATCAAACAACAAACTGATGGTTACCAGAGGAGAGGTTGATGGGGAGGTGGGTAAAATATGTGATGAGGATTAAAAAGTACACTTAACATGATGAGCACTGAGGAATGTATAGAATTGTTGAATCACTGTATTGTACACCTGAAACTAAAATAACACTGTGTTAACTATACTGGAATTAAAATTTAAAAAAATAAAGATTATACTTGTTGTGATGAGCACTGAGTCATGTCTAGAAGTTTGGCATCAGTGGATTATACTCCTGACACTAATATGACTCTGTATGTTAATTATTCTTCTATAAAAATAAAACCATTCTATTCACCATGGTACCAAAAAGAATAAAATACATAGGAATAAACTTAATTGATGAGGTGAAATACTTATACTTTGGACAATAGAACACATTGTTGAAAGAAAGTGAAGACAACACAAACAAATGGAACAATATTCCATACTCATGGATTGGAAAAATTAGTATTATTAAAGTATCCATAGTAAGCAAAGCAACATACAGATTGGATGCAATTCCTATCAAAATACCAACGTCTATTTTCATAGACCTAGAACAAATTATTTGTATGGAACCAGAAAAGACCCCATATAGCCTAATCAATCCTGAAAAAGAAGAAAGCTGGAGGTGTCACAATCCAAGACTTCATGATATACTTCAAATCTGCAGTAATATAGATAGTATGGTATTGGCATGAAAACAAACATATAGATTAATGGAAAAGAATAGAGGGCTAAGAAATAAGTCCATGGTTATATGTCAGTTGATCTTTGAGAAAGGGAACAAGAAAACACAATAGAGAAATACAGTCTTTTCAATAAATGTTGCTGGGAAAACTGCCCAACTACATGTAAAAGAATGGAACTGGACCACTTTCTTACACCATACACAAAAATAAACTCAACATGTGAGACCTAAAACCATAGAACTCACACTAGAAAACATAGGCAGTAATTTCTTTGACACTGGCTTTATTAAACATTTTTGTATTTATGTCTCTAAATGCAAGGAAAAGAGAACTAATTTAAACTATTTGGACTACACCAAAATAAAAAGATTTTGTACAGTGAAAGAAACCACCAGAAAAACAAAAAGGCAAACTACTGAATGGGTAAATATATTTGCAAATAATATATGCAATAGGGATTAATATCCATAATATATAAAGAACTTGGACGACTCAGTACCAAAAAATATACAGTTTGATTAAAATATCAGCAGAGGACATGGACATGAATATGTATTTTCCCAAAGAAGACCTAAAGTTTACGAACAGACACATGAAGAGATGTTTAACATCGCTAGTTATCAGTGAAATGCAAACCAAAACCACAGTGAGATATAACCTATACTTGTCATAATGACTAAAATCAGAAAGATAAAACTTAACAAGTAATGATGAGGATGTGGAGAAAAAGGATCTCTCATGCACTGTTGGTGGAAATGTATATTCTTACAGCCACTTTAAAAAACAGTATGGAGGGTCCTCAAAAATTAATAGAGGGGCACCTGGATGGCTCAGTCAGTTGAGCGTCCAACTTTGGCTCAGGTCATGATCTCGCAGCTCCTGAGTTCAAACCCCGCATCAGGCTCTGTGCCAACAGCTCAGAGCCTGGAGCCTGCTTCAGATTCTGTGTCTCCCTCTCTCTACGTCCCTACCCACTCGCATTCTGTCTCTGTCTCTCTCAAAAATAAATAAACATTAAAAATTTTTAAAGAAATTAGTAACAGAAATACCATATTATCCAATATTCCATTACTGGGTATTTTCTCAAAGAAATGAAAACATTAATTTGAAAATTAATTTGAAAATATACGGAATTATTTACAATAGACAAGATATAGAAGCTACCTAAGCATCCATCAAAAGCAGAATGGATAAGGAAAATGTGGCCTATATTTACAATTAAATACTAGGCAACCATAAAATATGAGATTTTCCATTTGCAACAATGTGGATGGACCTAGAGGGTATTATGCTAAGTAAAAAAGTCAGACTGAGAAAGACAAATACCATATGCTTTCACTCATAGGCAGAATCTAAAAAAAAAAAAAGTGAATAAACAAACAACCACAGAAATAAACCTATAAATATAGAGGGGAAAAAATGTTTTTTTCCAGAAGGGAGAGGGTGAGGGGATGGGCAAAATGCATGAAGGGGAGTGAGAGATACAGGCTTCCAGTTATAGAATGAATAAATCATGAGAATAGAAAGTACAACATAGGAGATATATATAATAATATTGTAATAGTATTCTATGGTCACAAATGATAGCTACACTTGTGATGAGCTTAGCATAACATATAGAGATATTGAATCACTGTGCTATACACCTGAAACTAATGTATTATTTTGTGCCAACTATACTGAAATAAATTTTTTTAAATGCTTCAACAATTGTGAAATTTACTGTTAATTCAGCTTTGATCACATCTCATATTTCTTTCCAGAACCCCACCTATGGAGATGAAGCAAGCAGGTGGATGTTGCTAATGCTATTTTCTTTTTTAAAAAAATATTTAAGTAAATTCTTATAGACTATTTTATGCACTGGGGAAAATATTTAAAATTTTGAATGTTTGCTTGTCATAATTCATCACGCTTTTAAAATTATATGTAATGGCAGCCCACCCAGCAAGGCAGAGCCCCCGAAGACTGTCTTCCAAAAGCAGAGGGGTTGGACTCCATGAGTTCTGACAGCCAGCAGGACTTAACATCTGGAACATTAAAAGTCAACAGTTTTGCTTTCGGAGAGTGGGGAGGGTGAGAGGACGCCGGGAGGGAGAGTTGTGGAGCCTCGGTAGGACAGTGGGGGAACAGAGGGGAAACATGTCCCTCTCCCATCCCCTAGCCGAAATTCCAAAGGGAACCAGTTCTTGTCACCTTATTTGCTTCCATCTCGCAGACGCCCAAGGCTGTGCTTCTGTGGATCAATCCCTCCTATGGGCCTGCCTCCCTCCCGGTGCTGCAGGGCCCCTCTTGCAGGGTCCACCTAAGGCAAAGGGAGCTAAACCTGCCCCTCCCGCCCCGTGCAGCTTGCTAATATGCCCTTGGCCAGATCCCATCGAAGCAGCACCAAAAGCCTGACAGTGTGCAAGAAGCACAGACAGGGGCCACACAAGTCCACAGTCAATAGCTCTGCTCTCAGAGAGTGGGAAGGGCGAGAGGATGCCAGGAGGGAGAGTTGTTGAGCCCTGGAAGATAGAGCTCAGCTTGGCGGGGGAACAAAGGCGCTGGCAGGAGCCATTTCCCTCTCCCATCCCCCAGCCAAAACTCCAAAGGGAACCAGTTCCTGTCACCAAACTTGCTTGCACCGCGCAAACACCCAAAGCTGTGCTTCTGTGGATACATCCCTCCTATAGGCTTGTTTCCCTCTAGGTGCTGCAGGGCCCCTCCCGCAGGGTCCACCTATGGCAAAGGGAGCTAAACCTGCCCCTCCTGCCCCTGTGCAGCTTGCTAATACACCCTTGGCCAGATCCCATCAAAGCAGCACCACAAGCCTGGCAGTGTGCAAGAAGCACAGACAGGGGCCACACAACTCCACAATAAGTCCTGCCCCTGGGAGAGGGGAAAATAAGGTACACAGCAGTCTGACTGTGGCCATGCCCACAAACACAAGTTTCTCGGGACAGCACAGGGAAGTGCCCTGCAGTTTGGAGCCACCGCAGGGACTACCCAAAATGATGAAATGGAAGAATTCTCCTCAAAAGAAACTCCAGGAAGTAGCGACAGGTAGCAAATTGATCTAAAACTATTTAAGCAATATAACAACAAGAATTTAGAATAATAGTCATAAAATTAATAGTTGGGCTTGAAAAAAGCATAGAGGACAGCAGAGAATCTATTGCTACAGAGATCAAAGGACTAAGAAATAGTCATGAGGAGCTAAAAAATGCTATAAATGAGGTGCAAAATTAAACGGAGGCAGCTATAGCACGGATTGAAGAGGCAGAGGAGAGAATAGGTGAATTAGAAGATAAAATTATGGAAAAACAGGAGGCTGAGAAAAAGAGAGATAAAAAAATCCAGGAGTATGAGGGGAGAATTAGAGAACTAAGTGATGTAATCAAAGGGAACAATATCTGTATCGTAAGAATTCCAGAAGAAGAAGAGAGAGAAAGGGGCTGAAGGTGTACTTGAACAAATCATAACAGAACTTCCCTGACCTGGAGAAGGAAAAAGGCATTGAAATCCAAGAGGCACAGAGAACTCCCTTCAGATGTAAATTGAATCAATCTTCTACTGGGTTTTGTATGGAAACCAATTTGACAATATATTAATTTCATATTAAAAAATAAAGTTAATATGACAGAACCAAAAAAATAGTTTTTAAATGAAGTAAAAATAAAAAAAATATGTAATTTATTGATGATAAAAATAATGCATGTAAAAGTGAATATTAGTTGAAAAATAAGCTGTAGTAGAATATATGCAGCATGATTTCATTTATATGTATTTGAAACAGTACAAATCTTAGTATGAATTGTTTATGTCATATAGTATGTTACATCTTTTGTTGTTTTCAAAATAGTCACATTTTGCAATTTTATCTTTGTCTTACTAAAATTTGGGGGAAGGTTTGAATTCTTTTTTAGATCATTTAAAAATATATTGGTTTACTTTATATTAAGTACAGGTTTTACAACTTTTTAATGATTATGTGTTTTATAGTCTGCTTTTTAACATATATAATTTGTTGACACTTTCATAAATGGCAAATATGACAAATTTTATGGAATGGAAAGAAGGTATATTATTACTTTTTAATGTAAGAGTTTGATATTTATCTGTTCAGTTTTTTTAAGTATACTATTCTAACTATGCCTTATTTTTTATTTTGTATTAAGTTGATCTATTAAAGATTGAGGTTCATTACCAGCTCTAATTATTTTAAAATTTCTATCCATTTTTCTTTGTAATTCTAATAGATTTGTATTTAATGTAACATATACAGAGAGATTCAGTGTTATTCCTTTATTGGTGATGAAAATCTCTTAACATAACCCAGGATCTTTGTTATATCTAGTGTTTCATCTTTGTTATATCTAATGTTTCACCTTGAGTTTCACTTTTTATGATAGTAATTATATTTGCTTGTCTGATCTTTTTTTGCATTTGCCCAATATGTATTTGACCATTGGTTTACTTTTGCTTCTAAATTTTTATGTCACCATTTTAAATCAATATTTCTTTTAAATGTTTAACATTTTATGAAGATAAATTTCAAATATACACAATAGTAAAGATAATTCTAAATAATCCTGAGCTTTAATAATTACCAACATTTTCCCAATCTGGTTTCATCTAGTTTCTTATCACCTTTTTCCTATATATCTTTTATAAATAACATGTAGTTGAATTTTGTTTTTTTTATTTTGGGACACTTTTGAATAACTTATCTTTATTCTTCCAAATGATTAATTAGTTCTTTGCTTTTTACCTTTCCATGATGCTTTCTTTTATCTGTTGTTAGTTATTTTTCCAAAATAGACATCACTGGCAGTTGCCACCTATCAAAGTTTGATTGTTTCTTCAAGGTCAAGGTCAAATGCTGCCTCTTTCATTAAGATTATTCTGATTCCCTTCTAGTTATAATTTAAATCTACATTTTTTTTGTGTTGAGTATTTTATGTTTAAATATTATCATGGTCTTCCTTTATTACTATTATTTGTATAAATTTATATTCTAAACTAGGATGTATTCTACTCAATAGAACAGAAAGAATAGCTTCACTTATTAATGTATCCTCTACCTTCCATAATACCTTGCTATCACAGTGTCTTATGTTTATTAGATGCTTTCTTATAAATCTTATGTTTATTAGATGCTTTTGTTGGAGAGAATAGAGAAATGGTATGTTGTTTTGAAAAGTACAACTAACATGGGAGTTTGAAAATCAAAGTTATGAGATGAAGTATTTTCTGGCTTTATATACATTCCTTCTTTTCTCCTAAACTAGATTTCATCATGTGAAAGAAAAGAAACTATACCAAAGTGATTTAATACTCATCTTCTATGGTTTTTGTGATTGAGAGGGCCACACAGCTCAGTCATGCCATATGAGCTGCCCAAGCATTTCTACAGCCTTAGTTATCCAGTTCTACATTTTGGTGAGTTACCTGTGACCAAGTTACAGGAATCTGGAGTTGATAAAGTCTTTAAAATTAAACATGAAGTGCCCAGTTGAGCCTTTGTTAAGACTGACTGAAAACATTTTCTTCATGGTACTGAAAATATTCTTGTATTTAGTTACAAGGCAAAGAGTTTATAAGAAACTAATTTTCCTGTAACTGTGCTTTTTGATATGAATAGTTTATAAAAACAAGAGTGCTTAGGCAAGGCAATTCTTAATTTTCTGTGGGGTTGGCTTCCAGTCTGTCAGGAATTTTGACTGTAGACGTATTTCCTCTCAGACTTGCCACAGAGCTTAAAAGCTGAAGTTGCTTTCTCTATGGTATGATGGCTTTGGTCAACACATGACAGCAAGTAGAGCCATATGTTTCTTCTACTATTACTGGTAGAATATTTTCTACCATTTATTATGTATAAGCCTAATAGTAATTTGTAAAAATCATGAATAAAGGAGTCAAACTGTCTGGATATGAAACCTCGCATGGGAGTGGGTTGTGTAATCTTTCTGGCCTTCAGTTTTCTGATCTCTAAAATAGAGCATTTAGCATAAAGTTTTGTTGTGAGGATTAAAATAATTAAACAATTCAATATTATAATAGTGTCCAAAATATAGTAAATAAATTTTGATATTATCATGATTAAGAACTTAAGAACATAATAAATTATGTTTTCCCCAACTAATTACTGGCCTTCATGTAAAAAGATCATTCTTCCTCAACACAATGGCATTTGGCTTGCACATATAATTTACCTCAGCTGACAGAATGTGAGATGTGACATAAGTAACATTGAAGCAGAAGTTTAAGAACCACCATATGGTCCCACACTTTCTCTGCCATAAATATTCCAGAGAGGTGCTACTCCTTTAACCTGTATTTCAGAAAAAAAAGTGTGCTGAAACTAACATGCAATATAAGAGAGAAGTACATTTTTGTTGTTGAAAGCTACTGAAATTTAGAGGTTGATTGTTCTGAAGATACTGATAACGTTGTGAAAACTGCTTGAAAGATATTATTTATTTTTCATTTGCTACGCTCTGAATTATTTGAAAATATTATGCAGAACAAGATTGCTCTCCAGTTCTTATTCCAGGATATTACTAGTTGTCTGACATTTATGTTGTACTTTGCACTGCAAATCCCAAATTTGACATTTATTTATAAGACTTTTGGTAAGTTAGAGAGGGAGGGAGGCAAGTCATAAGAGACTCTTAAAAACTGAGAATAAGCTGAGGGTAGATCCCCCCTCTGTTTGGGAGAGAGAGAGGGGAAAGTGGGTGATGGGCATTGAGGAGGGCACTTGTTGGGATGAGCACTAGGTGTTGTATGGAAAGCAATTTGACAACAAATTTCATATTAAAAAAAAACAAATTAAAAAAAAAAGACTTTTGGGAAGTTATTAAATTTCACTTTGTTTTTCTCTTTTATAAAATAGAAGTAATAATAGTTCTTTTGACTATTAAAGTTGATCTCAACAGGTATGGTGAGAAAAATAATACTATCAAAATGTAAAACTAACTGAAACGCTTTCCTCCTTTTAGAAAATAAACCTAAGTCACATCAAGGTTAGAGCTATTTTGTTTAGAAATGTATATGGATGGTCCATTTTTGTTAAGAAAAAAAAAATAAGACTGCTTGGAAATTGACTGACACATAACTAAAAAACATAAACTCCAATATAAATTAGAATGTAAAGTACAGATTTAAACAAAATGTTTGCAACATATATGACACATACAGGAATAAAACTTTTAATAAAATAATCACTTCTGAGTCAGTAAGTAAAAGCGGAATTCCCCAGTAGAAAAATAAGTGGCCATAATCTACCATTTTCCTTCATTAGCCATCAAAGCATTGTTGCTAAGCAAAACAACAATAAGGTATATTTTTCCTCTCAAATTAACACACTTTTTAAAGTTGATTTCTTTGTTTTGAGAAAGAGAGAGAGGCACAGAGAGAGAGAGAGAGAGAGAGAGAGAGAGAGAATCTCAAATCTCAAGCAGGTTCCACACTGGCAGCACAGAGTCTGACTCACGAACCATGAGATCATGACCTGGGCTGAAACCGAGTCAGATGCTTAGCCAACTGAGCCACCCAGGCACCCCTCAAATTAACACACTTTTTAAAATGCTAATATTCTATGTGAGGGAAGTTACAGAAATGTGTAGAGGAAGAATGCAAATATTTGAAATAAGACTTTAGAGTTCCACTGTGAAATAATTTCAGAGGTACTGCGATTTTTACTGAGAAATATTTTAGTATGTTTAATAATTTAATATGCACAGTTGATTGTAAAAAGGAGGCTTTTACACCATTTATAAAACTTTTTTACTTGGAGCATTTTTTGGAAATTATTGTTCCATACAAAAGTCTTTGAGAAATATTTATCTACACAGTATCGAGTCCAAATTTTTAAAACTGATCAGTAAGGCCCCTTGCAATATTTTCTCAGATTTATTGTCTATATCAACTCTCTTCATGAGTCCCACACTCTTCTAGTCACCCACACTCTTCTAGTCACTTGCAACTCCTTATCTGGATTGTCCCTGTTACACTTATTTTTCTTTTTGTGCCCAATATTTCCCCCAAGCATGATATACATTGTGGTATTGAAAATGTAGACTCTTGATTGCTGCTACTTGGGTTCAAATTCTAAGCTGATATACTTCATCCAGTTATGATAAATATGATTAAAAAAACACTTTTTTTATGTGCTAAGTAGCAATTGCTGATATTTCCAGCCCATCGATCACTTAATAGTGAACGTGTACTATGCTTTCAGCACTATGCTAGATTATTGAAGAATAAAATTTTTTTATAAATGCTTACTTTTCCTTCCTGATGAGTTTCCTGAACAAGTTATTAACAATTCTCAATATCAAGCCTTGTGCTCTTGGAAAACAGTGAAAAAAAAATTTTTATCTTTAATTCAGCTTTAAATTTTTTTTTCTTTTAACTTGTTTAATTTTTTATTTTTAAAAATTTTTTTAATGTTTATTTATTTTTGAGAGAGAGAGACAAAGTGTTGAGTGGGGTAGAGGCAGAGAGAGAGACACACACAGAAGCAGAAGCAGGCTCCAGGCTCTGAGCTGTCAGCATAGAGCCTGAGGTGGGGATTAAACTCATGAGCAGTGAGATCATGACCTGAGCCAAAGTCAGACGCTTAACGGACTGAGCCACCCAGGCGCCCCTTAATTTTTTATTTTTTAAAATTTACATCCAAATTAGCATATAGTGCAATAATGATTTCAGGAACAGATTCCTTAGTGCCCCTTGCCCATTTAGCCCATCCTCCCTCCTACGACCCCTCCAGCAACCCTCAGTTTGGTCTCCATATTTATGAGTCTCTTCTGTTTTGTCCCTCTCCCTGTTCTTATATTATTTTGGAAAACAGTGAACATTAAGGAATATACCCACTTTTGTATCTGAAGAAACATCTGACTGCAAAGAACTATCCTTTCCCATATGACTTAGATAAGATTCATGGATGCTCCCTTGTTTACCTATGACAAAACTAAAGACTTCCTAAATTTCCTTTTTTCTTGGCTTCATAAATGACTAACCAAAGTGTTTTGTGCTGACTGATCAGTAAGAAAAAACTCTTGTTAACCAAACTTTGGTTAAATTTCTCTCCTTTCCCAAAGACCTTGAACTTTGGTCCACCCATCATCCTGAGTCAGCATGCAATCCTTTTTGAAAAGAGGGTGACTCAGAGTAAACCATTTTTTGATGTAATTGATCACACTGCACTTTCATCCCACTTCTCTGCACCAAGTTCCTTCTAGATTTGTTTACTACTTTCATTAAAATAAGACTCCCGTGTATCCTGACCCTTGAGACATTTCAGACCTTATGGTCACAGCATTCTCCCCATTACAATAGTTTACTTCCCCCTACCACAATAGTCCCGTTCACCACTTTCAATAGTTTTTTGATGAAAGTATCTCCTTACTAAGTCTGGATTGGTTATTTGTTTTATAACTGACAGTAAGGACACAGGAATTAATAATTGTAGGGTATTTGATGAAGACATATAACAATCTTAAATAGTATGATTTGTATACTAAAGATCTTGGAAATTCTGAGAAGATAGAGATCTGTGTGTGTAACCAATCTAATGTGAGTTTACTCCTTGATGAGTCACAGGTGAAAACTACACCAGGTGGAATATGGCAAAAAGAAAGCTTTATTTGCAGCAAAAAAGGAGATCTTGGGGAATAACTTCCAAAGCCCTGACTCCTTGAGCAAGGTTGAATGGATTCATTTTGTTTAGGGTTAAGGTATATATATATATATATATATATATATACACACACACACACACACACACACCCCACATCTTTATTCATTCAGCAGTCAATGTACATTCAATAAACTTCTATCTCTTTTGTTCTGCCTCGGGTGAATTCTTTCACCTCCTGTACCATTGGTTTCCACCCTATCATTACCCCACATTGGGGGCCTCCATCTGATTTAGACACCATATTTGGTGGTCTCACATGGGGAGACTTTGTGCCCCCCTTCCACTTTTGGAGGAACCCCACAAAAGGAGCCTTTGTGAGTCCAGGACTCTCCCCAGATTCTCTGGGAATTTCTCTTGGGACTTTCCCTCAGTGGACCAACTCTAGTACTCCTTGGGAAACTGATGATCTCCAGCCAAGATTACTCCTTGGTAAGGATATAAAGTTCCAAGAGTGAAACAACCAGACAGCCCTTGCCTGAAAGGGTGAGGGATTCCCCCTTTTGCCCTTTGGAGGGACCTTTCCCTCCCTCTCCTTTCTCTTTTCAGCCCTTTAGCCATCTAACCCTCATACCTCCAGACAACTGAAGACTTACCACCAGGGTGGCTCCCTGGTGTGGTCTAAAGGCATGAGGGCAAAAAAGTCACACTGTCTGTGCCTGTGAGGGTGAAGGACTCCTTTTCTCTGCTTTCTCATTCCATTTTCCGAGGTCTGTTTCCAAAGTCCAGCACAATTGGCAGCTCACCCAGGGAAAATCCACACACATTATGGACTCAGTTGGGACCCTTTTCTGACACTGGCTGACTCTCAGCCGCCTGGTTTCTTTCTGCCTCTGCCCCTTTTCCTCTGTATCTGCAGATCCAGCTGACATATTTATCTGTTGGCAAAGAATGTGGACGTTCCTACATGTCTGAGTTGTGAGTCCTACCTCTCCTTTTTCTGACTGGGTCTGACCAAACCAGTGTCTGGCTCTCCCTATTGCCAGGGGACACCCCAACAAGAAGTACCATTCCATTTGTCACGAATCTCTTGATGGAATATCCCAATATGATGGGACACCCCAAAAGAGTCAGTCACCCAATATTTGCTGAGACTCTTCTCCATGGTGGGACACCACCAGAAGAATCAGTTGCTTCATATTAAGTCCAGTCTTTTTTTAGGTCAGCTGGATGCCCTGACTGAAATTGAGACCACAAGTCAGAGTTCCATTCCTTTTGGTAGGATGCCCCTTTGGGAATCTGCAGTGATGTGGTTTGAAGTGTTGGGTTTTGGAGCCCGCAACTAAGAAAGAATTCTTGAGATATCTTCAGCGCAAAAAGGTGGTTTGTTAAATCCTGGGGACAGGACCAATTGGCAGAAAGAGCTGCACTGGGTGTGACTGATTATATACTTAGGATTTGGGGAAGTTAGTGTTATGCCCAGAATTCGTGATCCCCAAAGACCACTAGGGAGCCGAGTTCGATGCAAAAGCAAAAGAACCTTTATTCGAGCTAGCTCGAGCTCAATCCCCTACCTGCACCGACGCAGTGGTGAGATACCAGGGAGAGAGAGCGAGTTTCAAAAGCACAAAGGTTTTATAGGGGTCTAGGGGCAGTTGGTGAGGTAATGGCTGTGGCCTCAGCCGATTGGCTGGGGAAGGGTCGTGGCCTCGGCCGATTGGCTGGGGAAGGGTCGGAGTCCTGTTACGCAGGTCGCTGGGCGTGTTTTGATCAGGAAGTTTGAACGGGTGAGCGGGAGGTTACTCAAGGGGAGGAGGCGCGGTCTGAGGTTTCTGTGATTTTCCCGGAAAAGGGGTCATGTCGGGGACATAGTCACTCAAGGTGGAGAACACAGAACAAGATGGAGTCGGCCGGTGTAGGCCCGCCCTTTCAGTTAGGAAGTTAGGAAGATAGGGGAAAGTTTCCAAAAGGACTTTCACATGCTAAATAAGTCTCATAGAATCCTGTAGGCTTAGTTACTACTGTCAAGTTAAAGCTGTTTCTTTTTTTTTTCCTCTAGCAAAACATTAACATTAAGACAGTTGGGCATTCCTGGAAGAATGCCATATTCTGCCTATCTCAAATATCTGTCAATGGGCTGTGGGTTATAAGGAAATGTTATTTTATCTACATTTCTTTCTGCCTTTGTTTCCCACACCAGGAAGCTTGTCTTTCCCACCCCCCTCTCTTCTTTCAGACTCACACTGGGGCTGTATTCTTAGAAGTTGGAACAGATTTAACCCCCAAGGCCTGAGGAAAAATGTCTCATCATTTTGTTTCCTGGCCTCAGTACAAACTCCTAGATCAAGAAGTATGGCCCTCCCCTGGAACTCTTATAATACTATTTTCCAGCTTGAACTCCTTTGCTGGAACTCCTCCAAATGGTCAGAAGTCCCATACATGTCTTGCTTGGTTTCATGGCCCTAAATCAGGACCCTGACCTAATAGCCTCTTGCAGAATGCTTTTGGCCAGTAACCAGCTGCCTCCTAACATATTGGATGCTGACACTTTCAATGTTCTTCCTCCTAAAAGATATGAGGGCTTCTCCCTCATTCATATCCTTCGTTAATGGCTATGATAATTGGAGCCAACCATGGTTAGCCTACTGCAGGACAGGGACTTTAAGGAATATTCCAAAGGAACTGATGAAAATCATTTTGTTTCAGGTAAGTTCCCTGTCTTCTCTGGTCCTACATGAACTGCTTATATTTTCACTTGTTGGCAAGTAAAAACATAGCGTCTGCTCATCTGACCAAAGTGACAAGCCAAGCATTAGAACTGGGAGTCCTTTTCCTCTGCCTTCTGGCAGCAATTCACCTCTTCTACCTCTCCCTCCCCCTCTCCCTGTTTCTGCACCACCTTGAATGCATCCTGCATGACTGGTTCCTATACATCCTCCATGTGTCAAGCACCACTGATTCCTCCTCCTACCTGTTAAGGAGATAAGAGCACCCCCTTGAACTTACACCACCCACTTCAAATTTCCCCACCTGTGCCCCAGGTGAAAATTGACAATGGGGAACAAAATGATTGCCTTTTAAGTGGACCCAGGTGGAACATAATTCAGTATTTAAACTAATTTAAGTTTGTTGGTTTAATTAAGATAAACATGCCTTGGGGAATCTGGGTAGCTCAGTTGGTTAAGCTTCCAACTTCAGCTTAGGTCATGATCTCATGGTTTGTGAGACCCACATTGGGCTCTCTGCTGTCAGCACAGAGCCTGCTTTGGATCTTCTGTCTCCCTGTCTCTCTGCACTTCCCCTATACTCTTGTTCCCTCTCAAAAATAAACATTAAAAAAAGATATACATGTATTTAGAGTTATCAGCATTAATTATAAAACTTTTTATTCTACCAAGATTTACTGAAGGTCAAATAAGCTCATGTTATCTCTGTTGTAATTTGTTACCAAAAGATGACTTTAAATAATGGTTAATTTTGTCTACCTCAAATTTTTTATGGATAATTATTAAGATAGTCTTTGGTAACCTGAAACTTTAAAATTTTGCTTGGATGATAGATTGGATTCAATTCATTGAACATCTAATTCTTTTCCAAATGATAAAATACTAAAGCATTGATTACTGAATGTAGGTTGTGCTTTTGACCTATTGCAGAGAAACTAAGGATATTTGAGTCTGTTGGTAAACATACTTTGTGCTTAATAGATTCATAAATTTACCATTGAAACAATTCTGGTGTAACAGTTCACAATTGGTTGCTACTTAGTTTTCACTGGAGACTAAGGTTTCTAAGAGTTAAAACTGAAATAAGGAAAGCAATGATGTATGTAGGAAAGTAGGAAATGCATAAGAAAGATCAAAGAAATGGAAATACATTTTTGCTGAAGGTAAAATAAAGTAATTTTTTCTTAAATGGAACTGGTTGTTTGGAAAGAAAAGGCTTAGGAAAAAATCTGAATGCAAAAGAAAAGTGTAGGTTTGTGAAAAGAACTCTTTGGAAAGGAATTTTATGCCATCAGGATTGACTAAGATTGAAATTAATGGATTTTAAAAATACACAATGTAAGATTGACATTTCACTTTCTTTCTGTTAAAAAGACAACATTTTCTTGGATTGTTGGTTTGCTCTTGATAAGAAAATGTAAACAAAGTTGTTTTCTCTCTTATTTGCCCCCAAAAAACCAGTTTCTATGTTTTGTCTTTATTACCTCTTTGATTAGCTGTAATTCTATTTAGACATGTGTTCTAAAATTTTCTAATGTTTTAACAAACTTCCCTGAGATTTAAATCATATAGGAAGTCTCTGACTAATTAGGTTTGTTTATTTGGTATATTGTGTTCTGGTATAAGGTCATCACTTGATATTCTGATTATAAATATGCTATATGTCACAGAAATAACTGAATTTCCTTATCAATTGCATCATAATGAACTCTCATATCAGATCCTTAACAATGTCAATTTCTGAGTTCTTTGTCATTTATAGTTATTGTTCTGAGGCTTTTGCAAAATGAGTTTCATCTTTAAGAAAATTCATAAAACGGACTTTTTTTTTGTTTTTGATATCTTTAAAATCCTAAAACTAAAATAGGTAAGAATTTCCAGAACTAAAAGCTGCATTCAAATTGAACAAGAATTAGTAACATGGAACTAAATGAATTGAAAAAGATGATTATAGTTTTTGTGACTCTTGTTTGAAATATTGCTAGTTCTCTAATGTTTGCTCTTGTAGATCAAGGAAGCTCTCTTAAGATATCTATGCCTTACTGGGCACCTGGGTGGCTCAGTCGGTTGAGTGCTCAACTCTTGGTTTCATCTCAGGTCATAATCTCACAGGTTCATGAGATTGAGCCGCATGTCTTTAGGTTCTGTGCTGACAGCAAGGAGCTTGCTTGGGATTCTCTCTCCCTTTCTCTTTGCCCCTCCCTTGCTCTCTCTCTCTCTCAAAAAAAAATCTATGCTTTACAGAAATGTTATGAAGTATTCATTTGTTAACAAATTAAAATATTTAACTTTTCTGTCTACCTTAACCCTCTGAAATTCAAAAAGTCTCAGTGAGAATTCTTTCTTCCATTACAATCATAGTTATTTGCATAAGTTCAATAATAATCTGTTCTCCTTGAAACAGAACACCATTGGAAACATTAGTCATTTTACCAAGGCTTTGGCTGGATGTCATATTTGAGAGAGACATGCATAGACTCAGATATGAGAAGACAGCCTTAAGGAATTGAGGTTGACTTTATGAAAACATGGAGCCAAAAGAGCCCTTTGGAAATGCTGGCCTGATACCTTGCTTACAGACTTCCCAGCAGCTTTCCTAGGTGAGGAAAGAATGTAACTTCCTGGCAGTGCAGGAACCCCAGGATACTTTGGTCTTAAAGAGGAATTCACCCAAATGTACAGGTATTGCCAGCATGTCTGATGGCAAGTATTTGGCTTGGCTTCTGGTCTTGAGAGGCTACTAAAAGTTCAATCAAGATTCTTTATGAAAAGTTCCAGCAAAGAAAAATTTAAAAGACCTATATAGTCAATCACTATTCTTTCTGAGCTTATGTAAATAATTAGGCCAAGCTTGTTAAATTGGACCTCTTTTGCAAACGAATTGGTCTTGATCTGGCTATCTCTGTAAATAAGGGTGATTTTAGAGAGAAAGGTTATATTTCAATAACACATTGTTATGGATGTTAAATTCTAGTTTTTATTGTGAATGTTTGTTGTTTGCCTAAGCTAGATAACTTGAAGTAAATTTCAGAAAAATTGCCACAATAGCACATGTGTAGACAATCTTTGTGCTTGTTATACTGTGGAGATAATAACAGGACCCCCTGGATATATGATTATTTGAACAGCTGTAAAATGAGATGGATTCCCCAAGAGTTGTATAACTCAACTATCACCTTAACCAATTCTGTGTGGCTGGGATGAGAAAAATCACTCCTTAAAAACCAGAGTGTACCCCACTCCTTGGGATTAACTATAGACCTATGGAAATAATCGATTGCCCCACTTTGCTTATGATTTGATTGGATGATGCAGTTGGGGATCCCATATCCCCAGACAACTCTTCTCCCACTTGCCAGTGATTCCTTGTAATTAGGATATTGTTAAGGTTAAACATCAAAGAGGGCTTCTTGAAGGTTTTTATCCCTTAGCCATATTTGTTATAGGAGCCACTTCTATTTGTGTAAAATTGAAAATAGAGGCTTTAGACAAGCACACAAGAGCTACCTTTAACTAAACCCAACTCATAGTCACACATAAATTCAAAATGTATCTGTCCAAAACTGAATGGCTCTTGATGTCTTGCCTGAAGCTCAAGGAAGAACCTATTATTTATTAAAACAGAGAGTTATGTATTACTCCATATCACCACAAAAATGTGACAGGGTTACTAACTTACATGAATATTCAAATTGCTTTAAATAATTTTCCTTTAATGATTGGTTAAACTCCTGGACTGGGGGAAGATTTTGTCAACTATCACAAGACTCTTAGTTGAGCTTCTTTTACTTTTTGTTGTTCTAATTACACAGTGTGTTATATCCCTAGGGCAAACTGTCTCTACCATGAATGACCACCAAGACCAGTACAATCCAAAACCTGACCCAACTTTCTTTGGTAACATACATCCAAACCTTACATCCCAGATTGGGTGTACCTTAATACTCTTTGTAGGACAAAAAAAACCACTCAAACTTGTCTGGACCGGCCCTATCAAGTTCTCTTGAACACTCCAACCATGGTAAAAATTCATGGCTTCTCCCTATGTTTCAGTCTTTCCAAATCAAGACCATTCAGCTCCAAATGAGGAGCCCTCTGCCAAATACAAATGTCAGCCTGTTGGAAATTTACACCTATTATTAAAACGAGACTCTGGTGATACACACTCAGAGGCCTAGAGGCCTATGAAAGCCAGCCTATTGCCAATCCTGCTCTCTTGCATTTAATATTATCTTAGGAAAAACTCTGTGAATGCTTTCCTCCCCAAACTCTCAAGATTTCTTCCTTCCAATTCCGGGTATAATACCATGCTGTGGTCTATAACTCTAAAGAACCCCTTATGGGCTGACAAGTTTAGGTAGGGACATCTCTATACTGCTCATTAGGCAGGAAGAAACTACTGGAGACCTCTGCCCAAATGCCAAAGATTTAACATTGTTGGTCTGTCAGGTGGGAATGTAGATGCTGTTTTTAGGCAAATGGGCTTGAGCAATGGAATGTAGAAAGAGCCAAAACAACAATCTGGCTAAATACATACAGGCCCATCAGGCCACCCACCTCAAAATATCCATAGTTCTTAATTAACCAATGGGCTCCTTACATCTAGACACAGTTACCAAAAGAGAGATTTCATATGTTGCCGTACCTCCTCATCTTTCCCCTTTATTTTTTTTTCTTTTTGAAATATTTATTTAAATTGTTGTTAGTTAACATATAGTGTAATATTGGTTTCAGGAGTAGAATTTGGTGATTTTCCATTTATATAAAATACCCAGTGCTGAGCATAACAAGTGCCCTCCTTAATACCCATCACCCACTTAGCCCAACCCTCACTCACCTCCCTCCATCAACCCTTAGTTTGTTCTCTATTATTGAGTCTCTTATGGTTCCTTTCCCTCTCCCTTTTTTTCCTCCTTCTGATACGTTAATCTGTTTTGTTTCTTAAATTCAACATATGAATGAAATCATATGGTGTTCATCTTTCTCTGACTGACTTATTTTGTTTAGCATAATACACTCTAGCTCAATCTACATTGTTGCAAATGGCAATATTTCATTGTTTTTGATGGTTAACTATTATCCCATTGCTGCTATAAGCATCAGGGTTCATGTGCCCCTTCAAATCTGCATTTTTGTGTTCTTTGGGTAAATACCAAGTATTACAATTGTTGGATCATAGGGTAGTTCTTTTTTTAACTTTTTGAGAAATCTCCATACTGTTTTCTAGAGTGGCCACACCAATTCCATTCCCATCAAGAGTTTAAGAAGGTAACCCTTCACATCCTCACCAATATCTGTTATTTTCTGTGTTGTTAATTTTAGCTATTTTGGCAGGTGTCAGGTGGTATTTCTTTGTGGTTGATTTATATTTACCTGATTATCAGTGATGTTGAACATTTTTCATATATCTGTTAGCCATCTGGATGTCTCCTTTGGAAAAATGTCTATTCATGTCATCTGGCCATTTTTTAACTGGACTATTTGTTTTTTGGGTGTTGAGTTTGATAAGTTCTTTATAGATTTTGTATAGTAACCCTTAACCAGATATGTCATTTGAAAATATCTTCTCCTATTCTGTAGGTTGCCTTTTAGCTTTCTTGATTGTTTCTTTGGCTGTGCAGAAGTTTTTTATCTTGATGAATTCCCAGTAGTTCATTTTTGTTTTTTGTTTCCCTTGACTCTAGTGCCTTCTCTAGTAAGAAGTTGCTCTGGCAAAGGTCAAAGAGGTTGTTGTTAGGATTTTGATGGTTTCTTGTCTCAGATTTAAGTTTTTCATCCATTTTGAATTTATTTTTTTGTGTATGGTATAAGAAAGTGATCCAGTTTCCTTCTTTTGCATGTTGCTGAAGTTTTCCCAACACCATTTGTTAAAGAGACTTTCTTTTTTCCATTGAATAGTCTTTCCTGCTTTGTAGAAGATCAGTTGACCATTTGGTTGTGGGTCCATTTCTGGGTTTTCTATTCTGTTCCATTTATCTATGTGTCTGTTTTTGTGCCAATACCATGCTGTCTTGATGATGACAGCTTTGTAATATAGCTTGAAGTCTGGAATTGTGATGCCTCCAGCTTTTTTTTTTTTTTCAGGATTGCTTTGGTTTTTTGGGTTTTTTTGTGGTTCCAGACAAAATTTTAGGATGGTTTGTTTCAATTCTGTGAAAAATACTGGTGGTATTTTGATGGATTGCATTAAATGTGTAGATTACTTTGGGTAGTATAGACATTTTAACAATGTTTGTTCTTCCAATCCATGAGCATGGAATGCTTCCCCATTACATTGTGTCTTCTTCAATTTCTTTTGTAAGTGTTCTATAGTTTTCAGAATACAGATTTTTACTTCTTTGGTTAGGTTTATTCCTAGATATCTTATTGTTTTTGGTGCAATTGTAAATAGGATCAATTCCTTGATTTCTTTTTCTGTTGCTTCATTATTGATGTGTAGAAATGCAACAGATTCCTGGACACTGATGTTATATCCCGCGACTTTGCTTAAGTCATGTATTTGTTCCAGTAAGTTTTTGAAGTATTTCAGATTTCCTATTTAAAGTATCATGTCATCTGTGAATAATGAAAGTTTAACTTATTCCTTGCCAACTTTGATGCCTTTTATTTCTTTTTGTTGCGTGATGGCTGAGGCTAAGACTTTGAGTATTATGTTAAATAGTAATGGTGAGAGTGGACATCCCTGTCTTGGTCCTGACCATAGAAGAAAAGGTCTCAGTTTTTCCCCATTGAGGATGATATTACCTGTGAGTCTTTCATATATAGCCTTTATGATGTTGAGGTATATTCCCTCTATCCCTAATTTGTTGAAGGTTTTTATAAAAAATGGATGCTGCATTTTGTCAGATGTTTTTCTGAACATACTGAGGGGATCAATGGTTCTTACCCTTTCTTATATTAATATGGTGTATCATGTTGACTACATTGTAAATACTGAACTGCCCCCACAGCCCAGGAATAATCCCACTTGATCGTGGTGAATAATACTTTAAATGTAATGTTGGAGTCAATTTGCTCATCTTCACCCTTTAAAAACAACTCCCCTCCACTACCTCATTGCAGACAGCCACTTCACTGTCTTGCATGCAGCTCCATTGCAGTGTATTCAATAAACTTCAATCTCCTTTGTTCTGCCTTAGGTGAATTATTTCACCTCTTGTGCCATTGGCTTCCATCCAATCATCACACCACATTTGAGGTCCCCCATCTAATCCAAAGACGCCCCTTTAAACACCACATGAAACATGACTAAAACATAGAGTGAAGGCTGGAAAATGGTTGGAGATAAGATGGAGAATAAGGGTCAGCCAAATTACAGCAGTCTCAAAGCCAAGCATCAGTATTTAGATTTTAAATCCATTGTCCAAACAATAAGGACACCTTTAAGATTTTGGATGAGGAAAATAATGATAAAAATGTCTTTACTTATTTTATTCTAAGGATTTTTATTACCCTAAGTAGGGGTAATGTCATTACCAAAGAAACTAAAAGGGGGATAATTTGGGGGATGATATAAACACACACACACACACACACACACACACAAACACACACACGCAGACATTTTAATAATGTTTGTTCTTCCAATCCATGAGTATGGAGTACTTTTCCATTACTTTGTGTTTTCTTCAATTTCTTTTGGTAAAGGTTCTATAGTTTTCATATATCTATATCTATATTATATATATATATATATTATATTTGTATAATTATATAATATGTATCTCTATATATTATATATATATATATATATATATCTGTCAATATAGAAAACAGAGAAAAAATAAAAAAATAAAACTACCCAAAATTATTTCCTTGAAAAATCAACAGAATTGAAATACTTATTGTTAGACAGACCAAAAAGAAAATTCTAAAATTACTAGAAAAGAGAAATCTCAGATTACTAGAATAATAAATGAAAAATGGTGTGTTATAACTGACATTAATAAATAAATAAGATTACATAAAGATAATAAGATCAATTGCATTAAAATAAATTTGATAACTAATATGAAATGGAAAAATTCCTAGAAAGACACAAACTCCTGAGAATGATTGACCAAAATGGGGTATTTACCCAAGGAAAACAAAAACACTAATTCTAAAAGATATATGCACTCCTACTTTTATTGCAGCATTATTTACAAGTCAAGATATGGAAGCAACATGAGTGTCCATCTATAGATGAATGGATAAAAAATATGGGTTATATGATCATCCAAACATAAAATAAAGAAGGAAACAATGGCTTTGAATGACACACTGGACCAGATGGATTTAACAAATATACTCAGAACATTTCATCCTAAAACAATGAAATACACTTCACATTCATTTGCACATGAAAATTTCTGCAGAATAGATCACAAATTAGGTCACAAAATAAGCCTCAACTAATTCAAGAGCATTGAAGTAATACCATGCACCTTTTCTGACCACAATGCTATGAAATTAGAAATCTAACCCAAGAAAAAGTCTGGAAAGACCACAAATACATGGAAGTTAAATAATATACTATTAAACAATGCATGGGTTAATGAATAAATCAAAGAAGATATTAAAAAAATACATGGAAACAAAAAAAAAAATGAAGACGAAACAATCCAAAACATTTGGGATGCAGCAAAAGTAGTTCTAAAAGGGAAGTTTATAGCAATACAATGCAACCTCAAGAAGCAAAAATAAAAAGATACAAAATGAAAAAAAATAAATAAACAACCTAACCTTACCCTTAAAAGATCTAGAAAAAGAACAAGAAAACAAAACACAAAACCAGCATAAAAAGGAAATAATAAAGTTTAGAGCAGAAATAAATGATACAGAAACTAAAAAAAAAATAGATCAGATCAATAAAATCTTTTGAAAGATCAGCAAAATTAATAATCTTTAGCCAGACTCATTTAAAGAGAGAGAGAGAGAGAGAGAGAGAGAGAGAGAGAGAAAGGGCTCAAATACACAAAATCACCGATAAAAGAGGAAAAGTAAGAGCAAACACCACAGAATACAAACAACTATAAGGGGATATTATGGAAAACTATATGCCAACAAAGTGGACAACTTGGAAGAAATGGATAAATAGCTAGAAACATATAACTTACCAAAACTGGAGCAAGAAGAAACAGAAAATTTGAACAGACCAATTCTCAGGAAGGATATTGAATCATCAATCAAAAAACTCCTAGCAAACAAAAGCCCAGGACCACATGACTTCACAGGTGAATTCTATAAAACATTTAAAGAAGAGTTAATATTATTCTTCTCAACTATTCCGAAAAGTAGAAGAGGAAGGAAAACTTCCAAATTTATTCTATGGGGCCAGTATAACCATGATAACAAAACCAGATAAACACACCATACATAAAAAAGAAGGACTATAGGCCAATATCTCTGATGGAAATAGATGCAAAAATCCTCATCTAAATACTAGCAAACATAATCCAGCATTGGAAAAATTACTCACCATGATCAGTTGGGATTTATTCCCAGAATGCAAAGAGGCTCAATATTCACAAATCAATCAATGCAATACATCATATGAGTAACAGAAAGGATAAAAACCAAATAATCATTTCAATAGATGAATTATCTCAAAAGTATTTGAGAAATAATAACATATATTCATGATAAAAGGCCTCAACAAAGTTGGTTTAGAGGAAACGTACCTCAACATACTGAAGAAAATATATGAGAAACCCACAGAGGACATCATACTCTAGGAATAAACTGAGAAATTTTCCCCAAAGGTCAGAAAGAAGAGAAAAATGTCCATTCTCAACACACTACTGGAAGTCCTAGACACAGCACAGAGGAATCAAAAAGAAATAAAATGTATCCAAATTGGTAAGAAAGAAGTAAAACTTTCACTATTTACAGATGACATATTATCGATAGAAAATCCTGAAGATTCCACCAAAAAATAACTAGAACTGATAAACTAATTCAGTATTCATAGGATTCAAAATCAATAAACAGGAATTTGTTGCATTTTTATACATTAATAATGAAACAGGAGAAAGAAAAATTTAGAAATTTATCCCATTTACAATTGCACCCAAATTAATAAGCTACCTAGGAATAAACCTAACCAAACTGGTGAAAGACCTATACTCTGAAAACTATAAAACACTGATGAAAGCAATTAAAGAAGACATAAAGAAATAGAAAGATATTCCGTGCTCATGGGTTGGAAGAAAAAATACTGTTAAAATTTCTATACTACCCAAAACAATCTACAGATTTAATGCAATCCCTATCAAAATACCAACAGCATTTTTCATATAATTGGAACAAACAATCCTAAAATTTTCATGGAACTAAAAAGACCCTGAATAGACAAAGCAATTTTTTTAATTAATTTTTTTTATTATTTAGACAAAGCAATTTTGAAAAAGAAAAGCAAAATTGTAGGTATCACAATTCAACTACTTAGTATTACAAAACTGTAGTAAATGAAAGAGTATGATACTGCCATAAAAATAAACACATGGATCAATTGAATGGAAGAGAAACCCCAGAAATAAACCCATGATTATATAGTGAGTTTATCTTCAACAAAGCAAGATAGAATATCCAATGAGAAAAAGAGTCTCTTCAACGAATGGTGCTGGGAAAACTAGACAGCTACATGCAAAAGAATGCAACTGGAGCACTTTCTCACATCATACACAAACATAAATACAATATGGATGAAAGACCTAGGGGTAACTGAGTGGCTTAGTTGATTGAACGTCTAATTTCAGCTCAGGTCGTGACCTCGTGGTTCATAAGTTTGAGCCCCACATTGGGGGCGGGGGCTCATCCCTTCCCCACTTGTTCTGTCTCAAAAATAAGTAACATAAACATTAAAAAGAAAAGATATGAATGTGAGACAAGAAACCATCAAAATCCTAGAGAATACAGGCAGTAATTTAGTATTTTATTTTATTTTTTTATTTTTAAATTTACATCCAGGTTAGTTAGCAATGATGATTTCAGAAGTAGATTCTCTAATGCCCCTGACTCATTTAGCACATCCCCCCTTCCACAATTCCTCCAGCAACCCTCTGTTCTCTATATTTAATAGTCTCTTATGTTTTGTCCCCCTCTCTGTTTTTATATAATTTTTGCTTCCCTTCCTTTATGTACATCTGTTTTGTATCTTAAAGTCCTCATATGAGTGAAGTCATATGATACTTGTCTTTTTCTGACTAATTTCGCTTAGCATAAGAACCTCCAGTTCCATCCACACAGTTGCAAATGGCAAGATTTCATCCTTTTTGATTTCCAAGTAATACTCCAATGTACATATATACCACATCTTCTTTATCCATTCATCCATCGATGGACATTTGGGCTCTTTCTATACTTTGGCTATTGTTAAGGGTGCTACTATAAACATGGCAGTGCATGTGTCCCTTCAAAACAGCATACCTGTATCCCTTGGATAAATACTTAGTGCAATTGCCAGGTTGTAGGGTAGTTCTGTTTTCAGCTTTTTGAGGAACCTCTGTACTGTTTTCCACAGTGGCTGCACCAGCTTGCATTCCCACCAACAATGCAAAAGAGATCCTCTTTCTCTGCATCCTTGCCAACATCTGTTGTTGCCTGAGTTGTTAATGTTAGCCATTCTGACAGGTGTGAGGTGGTATCTCATTGTGGTTTTGATTTGTATTTCCCTGATGATGAGTGATGTGGAGCATTTTTTAATGTGTTGGTTGGCCATCTGGATGTCTTCTTTGGAGAAATGTCTATTCATGTCTTTTGCCCATGTCTTTACAGGATTATTTGTTTTTTGGGTGTTGAGTTTGATAAGTTCTTTATAGATTTTGTATAGTAACCCTTTATCTGATATGCCATTTGAAATATATTCTCCCATTCCTTTTGCCTTTCAGTTTTGCTGATTGTCTCCTTTGCTGGGCAGAAGCTTTTTTTATTTTGATGAGGTCCCAATAGTTCATTTTTGCTTTTTTTCCCCTTGCTTCCGGAGACATGTTGAGTAAAAAGTTGATGTGGCCAAAGTCAAAGAGGTTTTTGCCTGCTTTCTCCTTGAGGATTTTGATGGTTTCCTGTCTCCGTTTAGGTCTTTCATCCATTTTGAATTGATTTTTGTGTATGGTGTAAGTGGAAGTGGTCTGGGTTCATACTTCTGCATGTCACTGTCCAGTTTTCCCAACACCAATTGCTGAAGAGACTGTCTTTGTTCTATTGGATATTCTTTCCTGTTTTGTCAAAGATTAATTGGCCATACGTTTGTGGGTCCATTTCTGGGTTCTCTATTCTGTTCCATTGATCTGAGTGTCTGTTCTTATGGCAATACCATACTGTCTTGATGATTACAGCTTGAAGTCTGGGATTGTGATGCCTCCTGCTTTGGTTTCCTTTTTCAAGATTGCTTTGGCTATTTGGGGTCTTTTCTGGTTCCATACAATTTTTAGGATTGTCTGTTCTAGAACTGTGAAGAATGCTGGTGTTATATTGATAGGTATTGCATTGAATATGTAGATTGCTTTGGGTAGTATCAACATTTTAACAATATTTGTTCTTCCTATCCAGGAGCATGGAATCTTTTTCCATTTTTTGGTGTCTTCTTCAATTTCTTTCATAAGATATCTATATTTTTCAGTGTATAGATTTTTCACCTCTTTGGTTAGGTTTCTTCCTAGGTATTTTATGGTTTGTGGTGCAATTGTCAGTTGGATCGATTCCTTGATTTCTCTTTCTGTCACTTCATTATTGGTGTATAGGAATGCAACCAATTTTTGTGCATTGATTTTATATCCTGCAACTTTGCTAAATTCATGAATCAGTTCTAGCAGTTTCTTGGTGGAATCTTTTGGGTTTTCCATATAGAGCATCATGTTATCTGAGAAGAGTGAAAGTTCGACATCTTCCTGGCCAGTTTGGATGCCTTTTATTTCTTTGTGTTGTCTGATTGCAGAGGCTAAGACTTCCAATACTATGTTGAATAACAGTGGTGAGAGTGGACATCCCTGTCTTGTTCCTGACCTTAGGGGGAAAGCTCTCAGTTTTTCCCCTTTGAGGATGACATCAGTGTTGGGTCATTCATATATGGCTTTTATGATGAGGTATGATCCTTCTATCCCTACTTTCTTGAAGGTTTTTATGAAGACAGGATGCTGTATTTTGTCAAATGCTTTCTCTGAATCTATTGAAAGGATCATATGGTTCTTGTCCTTTCTTTGATGTGATGAATCACGTTAATTGTTTTGTGGATATTGAACCAACCCTGCATCCCAGGTATAAATCCCACTTGGTCGTGGTGAATAATTTTTTAAATGTATTGTTGGATCTGCTTGGCTAATATCTTGTTGAGGATTTTTGCATCCATGTTCATCAGGGAAATTGGTCTATAGTTCTCCCTTTTAGTGGGGTCTCTGTCTGGTTTTGGAATCAAGGTAATGCTGGCTTCATAGAAAGAGTTTGGAAGTTTTCCTTCCATTTCTATTTTTTGGAACAACTTCAAGAGAATAGGTGTGAGCTCTTCCTTAAATGTTTTGTAGAATTCCCCTGGAAAGCCATCTGGCCCTGGACTCTTGTTTTTTGGCAGATTCTTAATTACAAATTCGATTTCCTTACTGGTTATGGGTCTGTTCAAATTTTCTGTTTCTTCCTGTTTCAGTTTCGGTAGTGTATATGTTTCTAGGAATTTGTCCATTTCTTCCATTTTGCCCATTTTATTGGCATATAATTGCTCATAATATTCTCTTATTATTGTTTTTATTTCTGTTGTGTTGGTTGTGATTTCTCCTCTTTCCTTTGAGTCCTTTCCTTTTTCTTCTTGATCAAACTGGCTAGTGGTTTATCAATTTTGTTAATTCTTTCAAAGAACCAGCTACTGGTTTCACTGATCTGTTCTACTGTTTTTTTGGTTTCAATAGCATTAATTTCTGCTCTGATCTTTATTATTTCCTGTCTTCTGCTGGTTTTGGGTTTTATTTGCTGTTCTTTTTCCAGCTCTTTAAGGTTTAAGGTTAGGTTGTGTATCTGAGATCTTTCTTCCTTCTTTAGGAAGGCCTGTATTGCTATATACTTTCCTCTTATGACTGCCTTTGCTGCTTCCCAGAGGTTTTGGTTTGTGGTGTTATCATTTTCATTGGCTTCCATATATTTTTAATTTCCTCTGTAACTTGTTGGTTAGCCCATTCATTCTTTAGTAGGATGTTGTTCAGTCTCCATGTATTTGTTAACTTCCCAAATTTTTTCTTGTGGTTAATTTTGAGTTTCATATCATTGTGGTCTGAAAATATGCATGATATGATCTTGATCTTGTTGATCGAGCCCTCTCTCTGAGGGCTGATTTGTGTCCCAGTATATGGTCTATTCTGGAGAACTCTCCATGTGCACTGGAGAAGAATGTATATTCTGCTGCTTTAGGATGAAATGTTCTCAATGTATCTATTAAGTCCATCTGGCCCAGTGTGTCATCAAAGCCATTGTTCCCTTGTTGATTTTTTGATTAGATGATCTGTCCATTGCTGTGAGTGGGTTGTTGAAGTCTTCTACTATTATGGTATTACTTTCAATGAGTTTGTGTTTGTGATTAATTGAGATATATATTTTGGTGCTTCCACATTTGGCACATAAATGTTTACAATTGTTAGGTCTTCTTGGTATATAGACCCCTTGATTATGATATAATGCCCTTCTGCATCTCTTGATACACTCTTTATTTTAAAGTCTAGATTGTCTGATATAAGTTTGGCTAGTCTGGATTTCTTTTGTTGACCATTAGCATGATAGATGGTTCTCCACCATCTTACTTTCAATATGAAGGTGTCTTTAGGTCTAAAGTGGGTCTCTTGTAAACAGCAAATAGATGGATCTTTTCTTATTCATTTTGTTACCCTATGTCTTTTGATTGGAGCATTGAGTCCACTGATGTTTAGAGTGAGTATTGAAAGACATGAATTTATTGCCATTATGTTGCTTGTAGTGTTGGAGTTTCTGGTGGTGTGCTCTGGTCCTTTTTAATCTTTCTTGCTTTTGGTATTTATTTATTTATTTATTTATTATATATTCATCTTTTCTCCCCTCAGAGAGTCCCCCTTAAAATTTCTTGCAGTGCTGGCTTAGAGGTCACAAAGTCCTTTAATTTTTGTTTGTCTGGGAAACTTTTTATCTCTCCATCTATTTTGAATGACAGCCTTGCTGGATAAAGAATTCTTACCTGCATATTTTTATGATTCAGCACGTTGAATATATCCTGACACTCCTTTCTGGCCTGCCAAGTTTCTGTGGATAGGTCTGCTGCAAACCTGATCTGTCTTCCCTTGTAGGTTAAGGACTTTTTTTCCCTTGCTGCTTTCATGATTCTCTCCCTGCCTGAGTATTTTGTGAATTTGACTATGATATGCCTTTTTGATGGTTGGTTTTTGTTGAATCTAATGGGGTCCTCTGTGATTCCTGGATTTTGATGTCTGTGTCTTTCCCCAGGTTAGGAAAGTTTTCTGCTATGATTTGCTCACATATCCCTTCTACCCGTATCTCTCTCTCTTCTTCTTTTGGCCCCCTATGATTCTGATGTTGTTCCTTTTTAATGAGTCACTGATTTCTCTAATTCTTGAATCATATTCTTTTGCCTTAATCTCCCTCTTTTTTTCTGCTTCATTATTTTCCATAAGTGTGTCCTCTATATCACTGATTCTCTATTCTGCCTCATCCACCCTTGCTGCTGCAGCATCCATCCATGATTACAGCTGAGGTATAGCATTTTTTTATTTCATCCTGACTAATTTTTACTTCTTTTATCCCCGCAGAAAGGGGTTCTAATCTATTTTGGACTGCAACTTGTATTCTTATTATCGTGATTCTAAATTCTGGTTCAGACATCTTGGTTGTATCTCTGTTGATTAAATCCCTGGCTGTCGTTTTTTTGTGCTGTTTCTTTTGGGGTGAATTCCTTCGTTTTGTCATTTTGAAGGGAGAAAAGGTATTAATGAGGTAGAAAAAATTAAAATAAAAAAATTACAATTAAAATATGAAAATTAAAAAATTAAAAACAAACACAAAATTGAATAAATGATGCTAGATCCTAGGTGTGTTTTGGTGTGGGTGTTGAAAGCAGTTTGAAAGATTAAAGAAAAAAGGGGAAGAAAAGGAAATCATTTGAGAATTTGAAAAAAATGAATACACTGAGTTAAACTAAAATGAAATGATGGAAGTAAAACGGAATTTGAAAAAATTTTACACAAAAGTAAAGAATATAGTAGAACAAAATGAAAGAAAATTATTTTTAATAAAAATTAAAAATAAAAATGAGTTTTTTCTTTCTGTATTCAAGAAAAAGAAAAGAAACAAAAACTGGAAAAAGAAGAAAAAGAGAAATCGTTTGAAGATTTGAAAAAGTGAATACACTGTAGGAGACTAAAATAAAATGATGGAAGTAAAATATAATTTGAAAACATTTACATAAAAGTAAAAAAATATAGTAGAAAAAATAAAGAAAAATATTTTTAATAAAAATTGAAAGTAAAAATGAGTTTTTTGTTTTTCTGTATACAAGAAAAAGAAAATAATTGAAAAAAAAAGAAAGAAAATTGAATAGATAGACCTGCTAACAGATTGAAATACGACTGAAATTACTTCTTTTTCCCCTAGAAGTCAGAGTATGAAGCACTTTATAGTCCATAAACTAAGCAGGCAGTGAGACTTGTGTTCTTGAATAGTGTGGTTGGCCCATTTGGGCTGGACTTAGTGTAATGGCTCGCTTCTCCACTAGATGGCGTTGCTAGCCTACTGGGGTGGAGTGTTGTGGTGCTCTTAGGTGCATATATGCATGTGCAGGTGCAGTGAAAATGGCATCATCCAGTTACCCAGTCTCTCCTATCAGAACTATGTTCTCCCTCATCAGCAATCGTGCACCTGTCCTTTGTCTTCAGCTTTTATCTACACCCCTGTTTTTCACTGTTTATAACCAAGCCCCAGGTAGTACCTCTCTCCCAAGTTATATCTCAGACGTGGCTGTTTTCCTAGGCCCCTTACTTCTGAAGGACTGCGGTTTTGACCTGTTCCACCCCTCTGTGCAGAGTCTCACCAAGCAATGGCCAAATGCCAGCTACACCCGGGAATGTTCTCAGGACCATGCTGCTGCTGAAGCCCAGAGACTACGTTCTGTGCTCTGCCTCATCCATCCTTGCTGCCACTGCATCCATCCGTGATTGCCGCTCAGTTATAGCATTTTTAATTTCATTCTGGCTGGTTTTTTACTTCTTTTATCTCTGCAGAAAGGGATTCTAATCTGCTTTCGACTCCAGCTAGTATTATCATGATTCTAAATTCTGGTTCAGACATCTTGGTTGTATCTGTGTTGGTTAAATCCCTGGCTGTCTTTTTTTGTGCTGTTTCTTTTGGGGTGAATTCCTTCGTTTTGTCATTTTGAAGGGAGAAAGGAATTAATGAGGTATAAAAATTAAAATTAAAAAAATTTAAGTTAAAAAATATTAAAATTAAAAAATTAAATACACACACACAAATCGAATAAATGATGCTAGATCATAGGTGTGTTTTGGTGTGGGTGTTGAAAATGGTTTGACAGATTAGAGAAAAAAAAGGGGGTGGAAAAGAAGGGAAAAAAGGAAATTGTTTGAGAATTTGAAGAAATGAATACACTGAAGTAGACTAAAATGAGATGATGGAGGTAAAATAGAATTTGAAAAAATATACACAGAAGTAAAGAATATAGTAGAAAAAATTAAAGATAAATATTTTTAATAAAAAATGAAAATAAAAATGATTTTTTCTCTTTCTGTATTCAAGAAAAAGAAGAGAAACGAAAAAGGGAAGAAAGAGAAAAAAGAAAAAAGAAAAAAGAAAAACAAAGGATAAAAAGGAAATCATTTGAAAATTTGAAAAAGTGAATACTTTATAGTGGACTAATATAAAATGATCTAAGTAAAATAGAATTTGAAAAAATTTACATGAAAGCAAAAAATATAGTAAAAAAATTAAAGAAAAATATTTTTGTTAAAAATTTAAGGTAAAAATGAAGTTTTTCTCTTTCTGCATTCAAGAAAAAGAAAAGAAAAAAGAAAAAAAAGGAGATCATTTGAAAATTTGAAAAGCTGAGTACACTGTAGTAGACTAAAATAAAATGATGGAATAAAATAGAATTTGAAAAAATTTACACAAAAGTAAAAAGTATAGCAATAAAAATTAAAGAAAAATATTTTTAATAAAAATTGAAAATAAAAATGAATTTTTTCTCTTTCTGTATTCAAGAAAAAGAAGTGTAAAAGAGAAAAAAAAAGAAGGAAAGCTGAATAGATGGGCCTGCTAACAGATTGAAGTAGGACTGAAATTACTTCATTTCCCCCTAGAAGTCATCTATGTAGTGCTTTATAGTCCATAAACTAAGCCGGCGGTGAGACTTGTGTTCTTGAAGATCGAATTTGGCCCAGTTGGGAGGGGCTCAGTGTAATGGCTCTGCTCTCCACTAGATGGCGCTGTTAGCCTACTGAGGTGTAGTGTTATGGCACTCCTAGGTGTATATGTGCATTTGCGGGAGTGGTGAAAATGGAGCCACCGAGCTACCCAATCTGTTTTCTTGGATCAGCAATCACACACCTGTCCTCTGTCTTCAGCTTTCATCCATTCCCCAGTTTTTCACTCTCCATGACCAGGCCCCAGGCAGTACCTCTCCCCTGAGTTTTGTCTCACATGTGGTTGTTTTCCCCAGCCGGTTACTTCTGAAGGACTGTGGCTTTGACCTGTTCTGCCCCTCTGAGGAAGGGTCTCATGGAGGAATGGCTGAATGTCGGCTGCACCCAGGAACGCTTGCTGTACCCTGCTGCTGCCGGTGCCCTGAGACTGCGGCCAGGTTCCAGCCCGCCCCAGAAAAAGTTGGTGAGATAGTGGGGCAGCAGCATTTCAGGGATTATGGAAGATCACAACACACATCTGGCACCAGGCTTCACCCTTAACGACCTTGTTCCAGCACCAGCGAAGGTGGCTTTTTTGGGGGGTCTGATGGGACCAGGTGGCTTCAACAGTCTCTACTAAATGTTCTTCTAGCAGTGGAACCGCTTTTCCCTGTGTGGCCCCAGATCCTCTCAGACCCTACTCTGTTCCTGGGGATTCACCCTTCCCACCAGAGCACTGCCAGGTAGTGAGCTACAGAGTTGCAAACTGTGTTCCCCTTGTTTACAGTCTTAATGGAATTTAAGCCCTCTCCTTTCTCTTTTGTCCCTTTTTAGTTTCTGCAGCTGATTCCAATTTTCCACTTTCTCTCCAGCTGCTTTTGGGGAGGGGTGCTTTTCCCATATTTTCCTCCTGCCCAGTCACCGTCCTCTCTCCTCTCGCAAGAGCACCTCCCTTCTTGAGCCTTCTTGCCCCCCAAGTTCACTTCTCCACGCTGTGTACCTGCTGAATTCTGTGGTTTAGGTTGTGCAGATTGCTGTGTTAATCCTCCAGTTAGTTTTCTAGGTGTGTAGGATGGTTTAGTGTTGGTCTGGCTGTATTTCATGGATGCGAGACACACAAAAAACTTCCATGGTGTTCTGCCATCTTGGCTTCTCTCCCATGTCTTGTTCTTGACTTTAGGGGAAAAGTTCTCACTTTTTCATCATCATGTTCACTGTGGGTTTTTTGTATAAAGCCTTTAGTATGATGAGATATATTCCCTCTACTACTTTGTTGAGGGTTTTTATCATGATTGGATGTGTCCTTTGTCAAATGCTTTTTCTAGATCTATTGAAATGATCATTTGGTTTTTATCCTTTCTCTTATTGATGTGATGTATCAGGTTGATTGATCTGTGAATATTAAACCACCCTTGAATCCTAGAATAAACCCCACTTGATCATTGTGTATGACTTTTTAAAAATGTATTGTTGGAATCTGTTTGATAATATTTTGTTGAAGAGTTTTGCATCTATGTTCATCAGAGATATGGTAATCCTTTTTTGTAGTGTCTTTATCTGGTTTTGGTGTCAGGGTGATACTGGCCTCAGAATGAATTTCGAAGTTTCCCTCCTCCTCCTCCTCCTGCTCCACCTCCTCCTCCTTCTCCCCTTCTTCTTCTTCTTCTTCTTCTTCTTCTTCTTCTCTTTCTTTTTTTAAGTATTTTCTGGAGAATAGGTATTAACTATTCTGTTAATCTTTGGTAGGATTCACTGTTGAAGCCATTTCATCCTGAACTTTTGCCTGTTGAGAGTTTTTTGATTACTTATACAATCTCCTTGCTCAGAATTGGTCTGTTCAAATTTTCTGTTTCTTCTTGCTTCAGTTTTAGTAGGTTATATGTTTCTACGAATTTATGGATTTCTTCTAGATTGTCCAATTTGTTGGCATATGATTTTATAATATTCTTTCATAGTTGCTGGCCTATGTGTGGTGTTGGTGGTTATTTCTTGCCTTTTATTGGTAATTTTGTTTATTTGGGTTCTCTCTCTCTCTCTCTCTCTCTCTCTCTTTTTATTGAGTCTTGCCAGAGGTTTTTCATTTTTGTTGATCTTTCCAAAGAACAAGCTAGTGGTTTTATTGGTATGTTATATTGTCTTTTAAGTTTCTATATTATTTATTTCTTCTCTAATCTTTCTTTCCTATATCCTTCCTTTCGCTGGTTTGGTTTTGTTTCTTCTTTTTATAGTTCTTTATGTGTAAAGTTAAGTTGTATATCTGATATTTTTCGTGCTTTTTTATGGTAAACTTATAGTGCTATAAACTTCCATCTTAGAAACTCTTTTGCTGCATCTCAAAAATTTTTGACTGTGTTTTTCATTTTAATTTGTTTCCATGTACTTTTTATTTATTTATTTTTTAAATATGAAATTTATTCTCAAATTAGTTTCCATACAACAGCCAGTGCTCATCCCAAAAGATGTCCTCCTCAATACCCATCACTCACCCTCCCCTCCCTCCCATCCCCCATCAACCCTCAGTTTGTTCTCAGTTTTTAAGAGTCTCTTATGCTTTGGCTCTCTCCCTGTCTAACCTCTTTTTTTTTTTTCCACTTCCCCATGGATTTCTGTTAAGTTTCTCAGGATGCACATAAGAGTGAAAACATGGTATACGTCTTTCTCTGTATGACTTATTTCACTTAGCATAACACTCTCCAGTTCCATCCACGTTGCTACAAAACGCCATATTTCATTCTTTCTCATTGCCATGTAGTATTCCATTGTATATATAAACCACAATTTCTTTATCCATTAGTCAGTTAACGGACATTTAGGCTTTTTCCATAATTTGGCTATTGTTGAGAGTGCTGCTATAAACATCGGGGTACAAGTGCCCCTATGCATCAGTACTCCTGTATCCCTTGGGTAAATTCCTAGCAGTGCTATTGCTGGGTCACAGGGTAGGTCTATTTTTAATTTTTTGAGGAACCTCCACACTGTTTTCCACAGCGGCTGCACCAGTTTGCATTCCCACCAACAGTGCAAGAGGGTTCCCGTTTCTCCACATCCTCTCCAGGATCTATAGTCTCCTGATTTGTTCATTATAGCCACTCTGATTGGCGTGAGGTGATATCTGACTGTGGTTTTGATTTGTATTTCCCTGATGAGGAGTGATGTCGAGCATCTTTTCATGTACCTGTTGGCCATCTGGATGTTTTCTTTAGAGAAGTGTCTATTCATGTTTTCTGCCCATTTCTTCACTGGATTATTTGTTTTTCGGGTATGAAGTTTGCTGAGTTCTTTATAGACTTTGGATACTAGCCCTTTGTCCAATATGTCATTTGCAAATATCTTTTCCCATTCCATTGGTTGCCTTTTAGTTTTGTGGATTGTTTCCTTTGCAGTGCAGAAGCTTTTTATTTTCATGAGGTACCAATAGTTCATTTTTGCTTTTCATTCACTTGCCTTAGGGGATGTGTTAAGTAAGAAATTGCTGCGGCTGTGGTCAGAGAGGTTTTTTCCTGCTTTCCCCTCTAGGATATCGATGGCTTCCTGTCTCACATTCAGGTCCTTTACCCATTTTGAGTTTGTTTTTGTGATGGTGTAAGAAAGTGGTCTAGATTCATCTTTCTGCAAATTGCTGTCCACTTCTCTCAGCACCATTTGTTAAAGAGACTGTCTTTTTTCCATTGGATATTCTCTCCTGCTTTGTCAAAGATTAGTTGGCCATACTTTTGTGCACCTAATTCTGGGGTTTCTATTCTATTCCATTGGTCTATGTGTATGTTTTTGTGCCAATACCATGCTGTCTTGATGATGACAGCTTTGTAGTAGAGGCTAAAGTCTGGGATTGTGATGCCTCCTGCTGTGGTCTTCTTCTTCAAAATTACTTTGGCTATTCGGGGCCTTTTGTGGTTCCATATGAATTTTAGGATTGCTTGTTCTAGCTTGAGAAGAATGCTGGTGCAATTTTGATTGGGATTACAATGAATGTGTAGATAGCATTGGGTAGTGTTGACATTTTGACAATATTTATTCTTCCAATCCATGAGCATGGACTGTTTTTTCAATTTCTTTATATCTTCTTCAATTTCCTTCATAAGCTTTCTATAGTTTTGATCATACAGATCTTTGACATCTTTGATTAGGTTTATTCCTAGGTATTTTAGGCTTCTTGGTGCAATTGTGAATGGGATCAGTTTCTTTATTTGTCTTTCTGTTGCTTCATCATTAGTGTATAAGAATGCAACTGATTTCTGTGCATTGATTTTGTATCCTGCAACTTTGCTGAATTCATGTATCAGTTCTAGGAGACTTTTGGTGGAGTCTATCGGATTTTCCATGTATAGTATCATGTCATCTGCAAAAAGTGAAAGCTTGACTTCACCTTTGCCAATTTTGATGCCTTTGATTTCCTTTTTGTTGTCTTATTGCTGATGCTAGCACTTCCAACACTGTGTTCAACAACAGCGGTGAGAGTGGACATCCTTGTCGTGTTCCTGATCTCAGGGAGAAAGCTCTCAGTTTTTCCCCATTGAGGATGATATTAGCTGTGGGCTTTTCATAAATGGCTTTTATGATGTTTAAATATGTTCCTTTTATCCCGACTTTCTCGAGGGTTTTTATTAAGAAAGGATGCTGAATTTTGTCAAATGCTTTTTCTGCATCAATTGACAGGATCATATGGCTTTTATCTTTTCTTTTATTAATGTGATGTATCACTTTTAATTGACTTGCAAATGTTGAACCAGCCCTGCAGCCAAGGAATTAATCCCACTTGATCATGGTGAATAATTCTTTTTATATGCTGTTGAATTCAATTTGCTAGTATCTTTTTGAGAATTTTTGCATCCATATTCATCAGGGATATTGGCCTGTAGTTCTCTTTTTTTACTGGGTCTCTGGTTTAGGAATCAAATTAATACAGGCTTCATAGAATGAATCTGGAAGTTTTCCTTCCCTTTCCATTTTTTGGAATAGCTTGAGAAGGATAGGTATTATCTCTGTGTTAAATGTCTGGTAGAACTCCCCAGGGAAGCCATCTTGTCCTGGACTCTTATGTATTCAGAGATTTTTGATAACTGATTCAATTTATTCACTGGTTCTGGGTCTGTTCAAGCTTTCTATTTCCCCCTGATTGAGTTTTGGAAGAGTGTGGGTGTTTAGGAATTTGTCCATTTCTTCCAAGTTGTCCAGTTTTTTGGCATATAATTTTTCCTAGTATTCCCTGATAATTGCTTGTATTTCTGAGGGATTAGTTTTAATAATTCTATTTTCATTCATGATTTTATCTGTTGCGTCATCTCCATTTACTTTTTGAGAAGCCTAGCTAGACTAGGGTTATCAATTTTGTTTATTTTTTCAAAAAACCAACTCTGGGTTTCATTCATCTGCTCTACAGGTTTTTTAGATTCTATATTGTTTATATTTGCTCTGTTCTTTATTATTTCTCTTCTTCTGCTGGGTTTGGAGTGTCTTTGCTGTTTTGCTTCTATTTCCTTTAGGTATGCTGTTAGAGTTTGTATTTGGGATTTTTCTTGTTTCTTGAGATAGGCCTGGATTGCAATGTATTTCCCTCTCAGGACTACCTTCACTGCAACCCAAAGTGTTTGGATTGTTGTCTTTTCATTTTCATTTGTTTGAATATATTTCTTAATTTCTTCTCTAATTGCCTGGTTGACCCATTCATTCTTTAGTAGGGTGTTCTTTAACCTCCATGCTTTTGGAGGTTTTCCAGACTTTTTCCTGAGGTTGATTTCAAGCTTCATAGCATGATGTCTGAAAGTATGCATGGTATGATCTCAATTCTTTCATACTTATGAAGGGCTGTTTTGTGACCCAGTATATGATCTATCTTGGAGAAGGTTCCATGTGTACTCGAGAAGAAAGTATATTCTGTTGCTTTGGGATGCAGAGTTCTAAATATATCTGTCAAGTCCATCTGATCCAATGTATCTTTATTGATCCTGTGTCTTGTGAGGGGGGGGGGTGGGTGATAGGCATTGAGGAGAGTACCTGTTGGGATGAGCACTGGGTATTGTATGCAAACCAGTTTGACAATAAATTTCATATAAAAAATGAAAAGAAATAAAAAAAGAAATTCAATACCCTTTCATGATAAAAACACTCAACAAAGAAGGAATATCATGGAACTTCTTAAACCTCTTAGAGGGCATGTACAGAACAAAAAGCAAACAAAAGTATAGCTAACATTATGCTTATTGGCAAAAGACTGAAAGCTTTCTTAATATCAGCAACAAATTAAAGTGTTTGTTCTTACCACTTTTTTCAACATTGTACTGGAAATTTTCATCAGGAAAATTAGGCAAGAATATGAGATAAAGGCATTAGTATTGGGGAAAAAAGGAAGCAAAACTATCTTTATTTATAGATTGAAGCCACTCTTTTCCTCTAGGTCTCAGAATTCTGATACTTAAAAAGAGGGAGTTGGCTACATTTTCCCTTAGTTCACCTGGATTATGACAAGAGGGTAGATGCTAATTTTTTTTTTTTAATTTTTTTTAACGTTTTTTAATTTATTTTTGAGACAGAGAGAGACAGAGCATGAACGGGGGAGAGGCAGAGAGAGAGGGAGACACAGAATCGGAAGCAGGCTCCAGGCTCCGAGCCATCAGCCCAGAGCCCGACGCGGGGCTCGAACTCACAGACCGTGAGATCGTGACCTGAGCTGAAGTCGGACGCTTAACCGACTGAGCCACCCAGGCGCCCCGGGTAGATGCTAATTAATGAAGAAGTGGAGTAAGATTGGGGAGGGAAGCTTGGGTGAATACACAGTGGCAAAAAGGGGAGTGGTAAATTGGAGGCACAGACAGAAGACCTATATGACTTTGGAGCTAAAAGCAAGGGTAAGAAGGTCATCATGAGCTTGAAGAAATAAGAAGGGAAAAGGTGTTTCATGGATTTTTAAGCCATGTTGAGACTATTTTAGAATTTATCCTAAATGTAAGATATAGGGTGATTTTAAGTGATAAGACATTTTTTTGTCTGTTTCCAGATATTTGCTTAATTTTTTTTCTTCCACCCATGGAATACAACTATCATGAAGTCAGAGATATTATATTATTGGCTTTTATTTCCTCAGTGATTAGGTGCCTGTCATATGGTATCTATTTTATAAATATTATAAATGGATAAAGAATTATATGTGGAGGTGACATGTTTTTATTTGTATTTAAGAATATTGTTCTTTTTTTAAGAATGGGTTGATATGCAAAGAGAACACAAGACAAGATTTTAGGAGACAAGTTTTGAGGCTGTTGCAAGATTGCAAGTAGTCCAAGTGATAAAAATGTTTTATTGTATTGTAAATTTTTAATGTTTAGTTATCTATTTTTGAGAGAGAGAGAGAGAGAGAGAGAGAGAGAGAGAATGAGTGGGGGAAGGGCAAAGAGAGAGAGAGACACAGAATCCAAAGAAGGCTCCAAGCTCCAGGCTCTGAGCTATCAGCACAGAGCCTGACACAGGGCTCAAACCCATTAGCTGTGAGATCATGACCTGAGCCAAAGTCAGATGCTTTACCAACGGAGCCACCCAGGAGCCCCTGTATTGTAAAAGTTTTAAGACTTAATATTTTCCTTTTGCCTCAATATCTCTATAACAGGCTGAAAACACTCAAACCTGGTATGGTAAGGCTGGTCCCTGCCACAAGTTCAACTTCTTTACCTCCATTCTGACCTAGTGACATTCAAAGGCACCTATGAAATTACCTCATGCCTTTTGCTTGTGTATTCCACACTGACCCCTCAATAAAGGCTCTTTCCAATAAATCCTCATTCTTTCTTGGCTCCCCACCTGCTTGGTTGAGCTCTTTCCCATGATACTCCTATTTTATGACACCCTGTATGGCATGCCATGCCTCTTTATAAAATGAGTATAATAAATCCCTTAATTTCATATACTTCTTTGAGTATAGTTTCTGTGACTGTGTTGGAATGATCCTTAAAGATCCCACAGGCGTCTTTTCCCTCCATTAACAACATATTTATACTCCTGTCTTACTAGATGTGTCAAGAAGAGCCCTTTTTAGGGATACCTGGATGGCTCAATTGGTTGAACATCAGACTCTTGATTTTGGCTCAGGTCATGCATGATCCCAGGGTCATGGCATCAAACCCTACATTGGGCTCTGAGCTGAGCATGAAGCTTGCTTGGGATTCTCTCCCTCTTTCTCTGTCTCTCCTCCACTTGCATTCTCTCTTAAAAAAAAAGAAGAGGCCTTTTTGGAAAAGTTTAACCTGCATTTTCCCCAAATTTTATGGGGACAAAAGACATGTATAATCTCAAGTTTGTAGTTTCCTTATGTTAGTTTCTTGTGGCCACTGCAACAAATTATCACAAACTTGGTGGCTTAAAACAACAGAAATTCATTTTCGTAGAGTTCTAATGGCCCAAACTCCAAAATCACTAATCACTGGTCTGAAATCAAATTGTCATCAACGTTACACCCTCTCCATAGGCTGTATAAATCTATCCCTTGCCTTTTTCAGCTTCTGATGGACATTGGAATTTTTGGCTTGTGGCTGCATCACTCCCATTATTATGGCCAAGTATCTTCAAATTGCTTTCTGCTCAGATTGCTTTCAGAAAGCCTTTCCTGTGTGCGTGTATGTGTGTGTGTATGTACATGAAATCTTCCCTGCTTCTCCCTTATGAGGATACTTATGATTTCATTTACAGATTACTGAGAGAATTAAGAATAACTTTCTCATCTCCAGATTACATCTGAAAAGACTTTTCCATGTGATAAAATATTGATAAGCTCCAGAGATTAGGGTCTGAAATCTCTAGGGTGCACATATCAGCCTGACACATTTATATGAACATCTATTTTATTAGCCATTCAGTGAAGGGCAGGTCACCCACATAACCTTATTTGATAGGTTTATGGAACAATAAAAGGATTGGGTAGTGATATGAATGCCTGCCTTGCATTTTACCCTTTCAAAGACACCTTTGCCAGTTTAGCAACATGTATGGATATCAGGTGTACTCTAAGAGTTCTAGGTAGTGGAATGAGAAATGGTCAATGGTTGTGTTGTGCGTGGGTGAAACACAAAATATAAAAGAGCAGTTGTCAGGTAAATAACCCAGGAGTTGACTTGAGAGAAATTCTCTTTTTCTCAAATATCCTAGACACAAGAACTCTTGAATAAGGCTGATGCTTGGAATCCAGATATAAAACATGTATAACTGCCTGGTTCTCAATAAATAGTAGCTGTTATTATTCTATCAGACTATATGAGAATGATATTCTTTGAAGAATACCCTAATATTTTCTGCTACATGGTGTTTCTGTATCATGCCCTGCTAGATAATCTAACAAAATGGCTGGGGAGTGGACTAACCTGATATATTTCAGATTTATGCAGTAATCATATCATGGACTATTCCGTGATGCACATTGCCACCACCTCCCACCGCTGGTTCCACTCAACTACATTACAGCTCTTTTCCAAGACTGTATCTGATACCATTTCATAAAAATTTCCAGCTTCTAAATACTGCGCTCTAACTGCAGAGAAGCAAATTTAACATTAGATATTTCATTTCATTTAATAATTGGGGGCTTGGGAAATAATGCACAATTAAGATATAATTCAGGCCTCCAAACTGGTTGGAGGGAAAGGATAAATGATGTAGAAAAACACAAGATAATTTGCTGTTTTTTTTTTTTTTAGGATGAATTAAGTGATTTAGTATTTTGAGGGAATAAGGCAAAGGCTTTCTCTTGGTTCAGATGGTGGTAAATACAAATGTGATCATTTACAATTCCTCAATGAGTTGTTAATTATTCTTTCTTTAGTGCTTACCAACCACTGATTATAGCTTTAATATTAAAACTAACCTATTTTGTTTCCAAAACAGAAACACTTGTAGTTAAGAGAATACACATGGAAGCCTTTTGTAGTTAACTCCTGTGATGGTGGCAGTTTATACTTATGATCCTAGTGCATATTAACTATGCCAAGCTTCTGTAAAGACAGGGGTAAAGGCGGTGGTTGTTCTATTATAAATCCATCTCTGAAATCTCAGCCACCCCTACTATTTTGTGTATTGTTTGAAACCTTCTAGTCTATGTTTGGGATGCCCCTCTACACCCACTTCATTTCACAGAGAGCTTAGATGGCTTAGAAAAAATGGCCTAAGATAAACAAATAAGAAAACTGCAAATGATAGCTATAACGGGTGCACACATTACAAGGGAGACATGCTCTGCATGCTGTGTGAAATAATACTGTGTTTAATGAGAACAAATGTCACTTTGGATTTATAATAGAGGGAAGACTTCTGTATGCAATACACATAAGTAGGTAACTTACAGGAAGTAAGAGCTTGCAAAGTAAATTTGGGTTATCTAGTCCAACCTTCTTTTACAGATGTAGAAACTTAGGTCCAAAGACTGAAAACAGCTAACTTAACAATAGTTAAATCTTGAACTTATAACAGAACTCAGGTTATCTTCTTTCCTTCTGAGAGAACCATCTGCTATAGAATACTACCTTCTTTTTACTGTAAGAATTTCTCTGCTTTGGTGGGCAGACAAGCACAGAAATAAAGAGGTGAGACTAACCAGTGTCCAGTTAATGGTAAGGAAATGAGGTCCTAATTGACTGAAAACAACTGTCTTTTCTCTCTCAATGGTTCACCTGGCCTAAATCAGGAGAAGGTGCTTTCAGCATCTATCTAGAAAATGAAGGCAACTCATTTTCATTGGTATACTAGCATGCATAGATTCAGGAGTTAGTAACATTATATCCTTTTTTTAAAATTTTTTAACGTTTTTTATTTATTTTTGAGACAGAGAGAGACAGACCATAAACGGGGGAGGGTCAGAGAGAGGGAGACACAGAATCCGAAACAGGTTCCAGGCTCCGAGCTGTCAGCACAGAGCCTGACGCAGGGCTCGAACTCACAGACTGCGAGATCATGACCTGAGCTGAAGTCGGCCGCTCAACCGACTGAGCCACCCAGGCACCCCCATCCTTTTTGTAACCATAATAGGTGAGTAGAATAATTATCAGGTTGGTGATTTTTCCTCCTCTATCCATTACATTTCTTCTTTCTTTCTTCCAAGATTTTATTTATTCCAGTTAGTTAACATATAGTGTAATACTAGTTTCGGGTGTAGAATTTAGTGATTCAGCACTTACATACAACACCTAGTGCTCATCACAAGTGCCCTCCTTAATCTCCATCAACTCTTTAACCCATTCCCCCACCCACTTCCCTTCTTGTCACTTTCTTTTTGTTCTCTATATTAAGAGTCTTTTTCTTGGTTTGCATCTCTTTTTATCCTTCTCTGCATGTTTATATGATTTCTTCAATTCTACATATGAGTGAAATGATATGGTATTTGTCTTTCTCTGACTGACTTATTTCACTTAGCATAATACTCTCTAGATCTTGCAAATGGTAAGATTTCATTTTTTGATGGCTGAGTAATATTCCATTATATATATATACATATATACGTATATACGTATATATATTAAGAAGATATAGATTAAGAAGATGAAGTGTATATATTATATATATACTCTATATATATATATATATGCTTATATATATATATATATATAAGAAGCATATTTGATTAAGTTCTAATAGTTTCTTGTGGCTTTTGTTTCCCTTGCCTGAAGAGACATATCTAGTAAGAAGTTGATATGTCTGATGCCAAAGAGGTTAACGTTGGTGTTTCCCTTGAGGATATTGATGATTTCAGGTCTCACATTTATGTCTTTCATCCATTTTGAATTTATTTTTGTGTATGGTGTAAAAGAGGTCTAGTTTTATTCTTTTGCATGTTTCTGTGCATATTTCCCAACACTATTTGTTGAAGAGACTGTCTTTTTTATATCAGATATTTTTTCATTATTTGTTGAAGATTACTTGACCATATACTTGTGGGTTTATCTGGGTTTTCTATTCTGTTCCATTGATCTATGTATCTGTTTTTGTGCCAGTACCATACTATCTTGATCACTACAGCTGTGTAATATAACTCAAAGCAAGTAATTGTGATGCTTACAGCTCTACTTTTCTTTTTAAATATTGCTTTAGCTATTAGGGGTCTTTTGTGGTTCCATACAAATTTTAGGATTGTTTGTTCTATTTCTGTGAAAAATGCTACTGGTACTTTGATAGGGATTGCATGAAATGTGTAGATTGCTTTGGGTAGTATGGACATTGTAACAATATTTGCTCTTTTAATCCATGAGCATGGAATGTCTTTACATTTCTTTGTGTCCTCTTCAATTTCTTTCGTCACTGTTTTGTAGTTTTCAGAGTGGAGATTTTCACTTCCTTTTTAAGGATTATTCCTAGGTACGTAATGGTTTTTGGTACAATTGTGAATGGGATTGAATCCTTGATTTCTCTTTTTTCTGCTTCATTATTGCTATATAGAAATGTGACAGATTTCTGTACCTTGATTTCATATCCAGTGATTTTACTGAATTTGTGTTAAAGTTCCAGAAATTTTTTGGTGGAATCTTTTGGGTTTTCTATATAGATTGTCATGTCATCTGCAAATAGTGAAAGTTTGACTTCTTCCTTGCCAATTTGGATACCTTTTATAACTTTTTGTTGTTTTCTGTGGCTAGGACTTCCAGTACTATGTTAAATAACAATGTTGAGAGTGGACATCCCAGTTTTGTTTTTGACCCTAGAGGAAAAGCTCTGTTTTTCCCCATTGAGGATATTAGCTGTGGGTTTTTTGGTATACGGCCTTCATTATGTTGAGGTATATTTCCTCTAGACTTACTCTATTGAGGGTTTTTATCATGAATGGATATTGTATTTTGTCAATTTTTTTCTGCATCTATTTAAATGGTCATATGGTTCTTATCCTTTCTTTGATTAATGTGGTGTATCACACTGATTGACTTGTGAATACTGAACCACCCTTGCAACCAGGGAATGAATCCCACTCGATCGTGGTGAATGATTCTTTTCATGTACTGCTGTATTCTATTTGCTAGTATTTTATTGAGAATTTTTGCATCCGTGTTCATCAAGAATAGTGGCCTGTAGTTCTCTTTTTTAGTGGAGTCCTTGTCTAGTTTTTCTATCAAGGTAATGCTGGCCCCATAGAATGAATTTTGATGTTATCCTTCCTTTTGTATTTTGTGACATAGTTTGAGAAAAAGAGGTAACTCTTCTTTAAATGTTTGGTAAAATTCACCTGTGAAACCATGTGGCCCTGGAGTTTAGTTCATTGGGAAGTTTGATTACTGATTCAATGCTTTGCTGGTTATTGTTCTAAGTTTTCTATTTCTTCCAGTTTCTGTTTTTGTAATTTTTATGTTTCTAGGAATTTATCCATTTCTCCTAGATTGTTCAATTTATTGGCATGTACTTTTTCATAATATTCTCCTATAATTGCTTATATTGCTGTGATGTTGTTTGTTATTTCTCCCTTCTCATTTTTAATTTTATTTGTTTGGCTTTTTTTCTTTTTGATAAGTCTGGCTAGAGGTTTACCAATTTTATTAATTTTTTCAAAGAACCAACTCCTGATTTCATTGATGTGTTCTATTGGTTTTTATTGGTTCTATTGGTTTTTAGGTTCTATATCATTTATTTTGGCTGTAATCTTTATTTCTGTCCTTCTGCTGGCTTTAGACTTCATATGTTGTCCTTCCCCTAGCCTGTTTAGGTGCAAAGTTAGGTTGTTTATTTGGGATTTTTCTTGCTTCATGATGTAGGTCTGTATCCTTTCTTGTTAAGACTGCTTTTGCTGAATCCCAAAAGTTTTGGACCATCATGTTTTTAATTTTCTTTTGTTTCCATGTGTTTTTAATTTATTCTTGGATTTCCTGGTTGAATCATTCATTGTTTAGTAGCGTGTTATGTAGCCTCCATGTATTTGTGGACTTTCCAAATTTTTTCTCATGATTGACTTCTAGTTTCATAGCGTTGTGATCAGAAAAGGTGCATGGTGTTCTATTAATATTTTTGTATTTGCTGAGGCCTGTTTTGTGACTCATTAATCTTGCTATGACTTGGATTCTTTTTCTTGGAAATAGGAAATGACAAATTATAATAAGGCCTTATGAAGTAATGTATCTAAAAATGCTCCGAATATTTCCTGGCACATCATAACTTCTCAAAACTGTTTATATTTTGTCCCTGGAAAGATGCTATATCAGCTAGGGTAGGATAGGCTATGCAGTAGTAACAAATTCTGAAATGTTGGTGGCTTAAGCTAATAAGAATTAATATGAATCAGGCAACCCTCCTGAAACTTTTGCTTAAGCCCCTTAAAACTATCCTCCAATATTATAGCTGCATGGAAAAAAAAGAGAACTAAATTGAGATATCTCTAATAATCAAGACAACATACCATTTATGAGAAAATCATATTGTTCCAACTTAAAAGAGGTTGGAAAATGTAGAGGAACTATAAAAAGTATTTTCCACAGGGGCAGTATGTACATGTTTTTAAATCAGATAGACTTGACTCTGAACCCTCATGATGCTATTTAATGCTCATAGTTTTTTGATAGCTTCTGCCTATAGCTCTCTATAATGTGATAAATGGCCGTACCATCTGCCTACTTCTAAAAGCCAGAATTTATGTCATTCTTGATTCTTCTCCTACCCTTTAACTCCATGTTCAATGTACCAGTCAATCCTGTTGCTTTTATTTCCAAAATGTAGTTCAGAAATATGTCTCTTCATTTTTATTACCATATTACTATAGCAAGCTATCATAATCTCTCACGTGTACTACTGTAATGGACTCCTAAATGTTCTTGCTAATTTCATTCTGCAATCCATTATCAAAATGGCATAAAAAGTTATCTTTTTGATTACCATTAATTGTAGCATATCTAGAAATCTGGGATTGTGATACTTCCAGCTTTGCTTTTCTTTCTCAAGATTGCATTAGTTATTCAGGACCTTTGTGATTCCATATAAATTTTAGTATTTTTTTTGGTAAGTATGTGAAAATTGTTGGTATTTTGAAAGGGATTACATTAAATCTGTATATTGCTTTGGGTGGTATGAACATTTTAACAACATTGGTTCTTCCAATCCATGAGGATGGAATATCTTTCCATTTATTCATGTCATCTTCAATTTCTTTAATAAGCATTGTACAGTTTTTGGAGTACAGGTCTTTCACCCCATTAGTTAAATTTATACCTAGCTATTCCGTTCTTTTTGATGCAATTATGTATGGGATTGTTTTCTTTTCTTTTTTTTTTTAAATTTTTTTTAACGTTTATTTATTTTTTTGAGACAGAGAGAGACAGAGCATGAACAGGGGAGGGTCAGAGACAGAGGGAGACACAGAATCTGAAACAGGCTCCAGGCTCTGAGCTGTCAGCACAGAGCCCGACGCGGGGCTCGAACTCACAGACCGCGAGATCATGACCTGAGCCGAAGTCGGCCGCTTAACTGACTGAGCCACCCAGGCGCCCCTGGGATTGTTTTCTTAATTTCTCTTTCTTCTAGTTCATTATTACTGTATGGAAATGCAACAGAATTCTGTATATTAATTTTGTATCCTGTGACTGTACTGAATTAATTTGTCAGTACTAGTAGTTTTTTGGTGGGATCTTTTGGATTTTCTATATACAGTATCATGTCATCTGCAAATACTGAAATTTTGACTTCTTCCCTGCTGATTTGGATGGCTGTTATTTCTTTTTTGGTGTATGATTGCTCTGGCTAGGACTTTCAGTACTATGTTGAGTAAAAGTGGTGACAGTGAACATCCTTGCCTTGTTCCTGATCTTAGAGGAAAAGGTTTCAGTTTTTCATTATTGAGTATGATGCTAACTGTAGGTTTTTTCAGGCTTTTATTATGTTGTGGTATATTTTTCCTAAACGTATTTTTTGTGTTTATTTATTTTTGAGAGAGAGAGAGAGAGAAGAGAGAACGAGCACAAGGGAGGGACAGTGAGGGATACAGAGGATCTTGAAATGGTCTCTGTGCTGACAGCACAGCCTGTGTGTGGGGCTTGAACTCAAGAACCCTGAAATCATGACCTGAGTCAAAGTTGGACGCTTAAGCCACTGAGCCACCCAGGCAACCCTTCCTAAACCTATTTTGTTGAGAGTTTTTAAAAAAAATCATTAATGGATTCTATAATTGGTCAAACACTTTTTCTGCATCTATTGAGATCTCCATATGGTTTTTATCCTTTTGTTGATGTAATCGATTGATTTGCAAATATTGAACGACACTTTTATTCTTGCAATAATCCTACTTGATTGTGGTGAATGACTTTTTAAAGTTTATTATTGAATTCAGTTTTTTAATATTGTTTTGGATTTTTGCATCGATGTTCATCAGAGATATTGACCTGTACTCTTTTTTTTTGTGTTATCATTATCTGGTTTTGATATCAGAGTAATGCTGGCCTCATAGAATGAACTTGGTAACTTTCCTTTCTCTTCTTTTTTTGTTTGGAATAGAAAAAGAATAATAAGTATTAACTTTTTAAAATGTTTGGTAGAATTGGCTGTCTGATGCTGGACTTTTATTGGGAGTTTTTTTGATTACTGATTCAATTTCATTGCTGGTAATAGGTCTGTTCAAATTTTCTATTTCTTCCTACTTCAGTCTTGGTAAGTTATAAGTTTGTAGGAATTTGTGCATTTCTTGTAGGATGTCCAATTAGTTGGCATGTAATTTTTCATAATATTCTTTACAATTGCTTTTCTTTCTGTGGTGGTGGAGTTTGTTACTTCTCTCTTATTTGTGATTTTGTTTATTTGACTACTCTTTCTTTTTTTTTCTTTTTGATGAGTCTGGTTAGAGGGTTATAAATTTTATTGCTTTATTTCAAAGAATCAGCCTCTAGTTTTATTGATCTTTTTTTCTTTGTTTGTTTTTTAGTTTCTATAACATTTATTTCTGCTCTAATATTTATTATTTCCTTTCTTCTGGTGGTTTCAGGTTTTGTTTGTTCATATGTTTTAGCTCCTCATTTCCATTAATTTGTCTTTCAGGTCATTAATTCATTTCTCTGCATCTGGTAGCCTGCTACTTATTTTATCATATGTGTTTTTCAATTTCTTTTATTCTGTGCTTTATCTATGATTTTTTAAATATTTTGTTAAAGGTCTCACTGATGTCCTCAACTCTTTTTTTTTTCCTCCATTCTTTTCTCAAGTCCAGTGAGTATCTTTATGGTCATTATTTTAATTCTTTATCTGACATATTAATTATATCTGTTTTGCTTAGATCTCTTACCATGGTTTTCTCCTGCTCTTTCATTTGGGACATATCTCACTGTCTCCTCATTTTGTCTAACTCTTTGTGTCTGTTTCTCTGTGCTATGAAAATCAGATAAGTCTCCTGACCTAGAGAGCAATGACCTTATGAAGAAAAGATCCTATAGTTTCCTGTAGTACAGTGTCCCCCTTCCCCAGGGCCTGGTCTTTTAGGGAGTGTCCCCATGTGTGTTGCATGTGCTCTGCTGTTGTGTTATGGCCACTTTTTCCTTTAGTCCAGTCATCTGCTATGGCTCTTTGTTTGTTATAGGCAGTGTTTAGTCTGCAGCAGAGGTTGGAAGCATTTTTACTTGTTTTGCACTGGTCTGCTTGTAAAATGAGATCTGCCGCCACCACCACTACGACTGGAACAGAGGCCCAGCAAAATGTGTGGGTTGGGAGATGTAGTGTTGGTGGGGTTTGCTCTGGTCTACTGGGAAAGGGGCCTGCAGCCCTAGAACTGAAGCAAATATGAGTGGAATAGTCATATCCACCAAAGTATTGGGGGAAGGGCTTGTACACAACTTAGGTAGCAACTGTCAGCACTACTCTGGCTCCCACAGGTGGGCATGTGTTTATGCTGAAGGCAGAGGAGGAAAAAGGTACCTCTCAATTCCTTTGTTCATGAAGTGATCTCCCTATTATTCCTGACCCTCTGGGACACACTCTGAAATGAGTAAATAACTTTTGCTGTCATATTTCCCAGGTGTTTTTCAAACTACTGGTTCCATGCTGTTATATGCATGGACTGTTCATCATATTGTCTCTGTAAGGGCAAGGACTCAGCTTCCTAACACCCTCTGTACTCTTCCAGAGCTAAGCTTGCTGATTTTTAAAATTCCAGGATTTATGTATGGCTGGTTTCAACAACTTATGAAATTTTGCCCCTCTCACTTTCAAAGCCAAATGTTATAGAGACTATCTTCCCTGTGTGGTCTCTTTGGTATGATAGTCTTTTTCTCCCTCTTCTCCATGACCTCTGCTCCCTCCTGACTGCAGAGAACCATGGTCTATTTTGCTCCCAAACTCCATCTCCACTTTTTCTACCTTCTTTAATGTGCTTTCTTCTCTACCTTTAGTTGTGAATTTGTTCTTCCAGTGTTTGGGTCATTTTCTGGATTATTTACACTAAGGTGAGCATTACCTAGTTGTATCAATGGGATGAGGCATGCTTAGGGTACTCCTATCCACCATCTTTCCAGCCTCCCATATTTTATTTTTTTTCTCTTGCAGCATAATTTACAATAGCCAAGATATGGAAGCCACACAAGTGTCCATCACTAGAAGAACGTATAAGGAATATGTGATATACACTCTGAACTATTACTCAGCCATAAAATAGAATGAAATCTTGCCATTTGCAGCAAAATGGATGCACCTAAAGGGTATTATGCTAAGTGAAATAAGTCAGAGAAAGATAAATACTATATCATTTCACTCATATGTAGAATTTAAAAACAAAACAAACAAGATACAGAGAAAGAGACTCAAATACAGAGAAGAAACTGGTGATTGCTGGAGGGGAGGTGGCTGAAGAAATGGGTGAAATAAATAAAATAGATTAAGACTAAACTTATCTTGATGATCAGTGATAAATTCTAACTTAAAAAAGAATGTGAAAGTTATCTTTTAAATGTAAGTCATGTGAAGTCATTCCTCTGTCTAATACTTTTCAATGGGTTCAAATTATTGGTAGCATCACTAACTGGAAAAAAATCAACCTTCTTACCAAAACAGCTAGAAAAACAGAGAAAACTATAAATTCACATATTTATAAGCATCAGGACCTTGAAATAAATTAAGACGTTGAAATCCAGAAAATACCTGTCTTGCTCACCCAGCTTATTCTCAGTAACATGGGGTAACAGTAGGACTTATGTCATATGGATTTTGTGAAAACTCCTCACACAGATTTCAGAGAAAGGATAATTGGAGACAGGTGAGCTGCAGTTGCTTTTTCCTGTGAGATATTTTTAAATTGTAGAACAGACCAGAGGTTGAGGATCCTAGGATTGTTTGGAAGAAAGCTGCCTACTGAGCTTTTAGAATCAATGAAGTGAAATTAAATGAGAGGCCTCAAACACATGTCTATTTTTCTCATCAAGATATTCTCTTAATTCTGAAGCTGTTCAGAACAAGAAACAAATAATGAACAATCAATCAAACTGCTAAACAAATGCCTCAGCCTGAAACCTCTGCAAAACATAAGAGAGTTGTCAACAGTCTTGTGGTGATAAAGAAATAAAGATAAGAAGTCAGGATGTTAGGAGAGGGATGTAACTTGAATGGTAACAAATGAAAGTAACTATATTCCAAATAAATAACCACACTTAATAAATTTAAATACAAAAAAATTCTATACCGTTATTACACTCTAATTAGTAATTTTTTATAGGGGTGTGGTTCAGTAAATCTGAAACTGCTTAGGATGGAGAAAATGAATAAGTAAATAAATAAAGAAACAAATTCTAGATAATAAGAACAGTGCCTCTTACTGTTAGAAAAATGCAAATAAAGAAAAGGTAAGGGCTAAAATCCACCTTGTGATGTTGGATTAAAACAAAGTTATTCATATGAACTCATTGTTTTTAATATATGTACTGATTAATAAATATATAAATACATATAGATATATGTGTATACAATTTAGTATACATAGAATATTTTATATATATCTACCTCTATATATATTCTATAGCTCTGCACAAAGGTTTAGGGCTAATGACAACCTAGTATCAATGAGCACTCCTGGTTTCCATACATTGATTTCTATATACCATTCTATAATAAAAGGAACTAAGCCTACTAAAACAGATGATTGATTACAGGACCAGGACAGGAAAAAATATAAGCCAAGAATATCTTCTGATGTCTGAAAATAAGGAAGTATTCAAACAGAAAAAAAGATGTGGGCATGCTGAAAGGACATGGAAACCAATGTCAGGTGGCTCCCAATGGCTAAGTCTGAACAAAAAAATAAATTACATTATCAAAAGATCATAACCAGTAGAATAAAAGAATGTCTATGACCCCATAGTGAAACAACTGAACAAATGGGTAAGAGGAACAGTTCTTCCTTATAGTAGAATTCCCTATAATAAATGCAGAAAGAATGACAGAAATAGAAAATCCCCATTAGGCAAACACCACAGTAATTATAGTTGCAGGAAAGAATTGTTAAATGCTGATTAGTGGGCAACACTACGAGAAAGAATATTTGCATAGTCACAAAGTATCTGTTCACAAGTTACATATTAAAAAGAAAAAATCAGTAACTTTATAATGAAATCTTGTAGGCACTACATTAACCATAGATCCAAAGTTAACATCGCAAATAATAAAACTTATAGATATTATATATTCTTAAAATAGTATAATTAAAGTGCAAAACATCACTTTTGTGTTCTTACCAAAATTAAATCAGTAAGTAAATAACTCAGGTGTAATTATGAAAAAATATCTGGCAAGTCCAAATTGAGAAACATTCTTTTAAATAATTGACCAGTATTCTTTGAAATAATTCTTTGAAATGATTCACCAGTATTCTTTAAAAGGTGAAAGTCATGATAGTAAAAAAAAAAAAAAAAAAAAAAAAAGACAATGTCACAGATTGGAGAAGACTAAGGAAATATGAACGCTAAATACAATGTGGGATCCTAGATCAAATATTGAACTAAAACCAATCAATCAATAAAAGCTATTAGTGTAAAAACTGGAGGAAAGGCAATTTCAGGTCAATAAATTTGTTCAATTTATATAAAATATACTAATTCCTTGTAAACTACAACTTAGAAAAAATAAGAGCGGAAATGGAAGATTTGAATATATCTATACAGGCAATCATAGATTTAATGGTAAGACAAAGCTGTAAAAATAACTGTGCAAGCTGAAACTGTACAAATTTATTTTAATAATATGTGGGGAAAATGCAATTATTTGATGATCTTTAAGTTTTAGTCAAAACATTAAAAACTTTCTTTTTAATTTTTTACTTTTTATTTGAGAGAGAAAGAGAAAGAGAGAGAGAATATCTCAAATAGGTCCGCTCAGTGCAGACCCCAACGTGGGGCTCAATCCCACGACCCTGGGATCATGAACTGAGCCAAAATCAAGAGTAAGACGCTCAACTGACTAAAGAACTCAGGTGCCCCTTAAAAATTTTCTTGCTGCCAGTTGTATATGGATAGGGGATTTAATAAACATTTAATAAAACATTTACTTAGCATACAGTAACTTAAAACATTACAGACATTAAGAACTGAAATGCTTTATGTCTTTGTAAAGAAACACCTTACAAGTAATTGAACAATGCTTATCATCTTCATCTTCTCGTTGTATAATTTATGGTACAGAGCAAAAATTTTTTTTTCTATGCCTTGGTATAGTGTCATATTTCTTTCTAAACTGAGATCAGTTTTCAACAATTTATCCTTTGTACTTTGTCATGAAACATCTCCAAAATGTCTTTAATGTGAAGTTTTTGCTGGCATCATTTCTCTCTGGAATATTTTTATTATTTTTGTCATAACCACTTGCTTTAAATAATTCCTGGAACTTGGTATTACATTTCACAGATTTCACAGAAGCATCATTTGAGCTATTAGTTTCACTTGTTAGCTTAATATTAATCAATTCATGCTGATCTCTGAAATGCTGAAACTGTTTTTCACTGGCAGTAAAAATGTCTTCACTGTCCTTTCCTATACCATTTTCTTTCATTGTGGCAATTAACTTCATTGCTTTAACCTGAACAGTAGACAGACTGGAATTTTTTTACTATTATAGTTTTTATTCCAAAGTAGACATAAATGCTCCATTTATTTCTTCTTTTTTTGTTTGTGTGTGGGAATGTCTTAGTTTTATTTATTTGTTTGTTTAATTTGAGCATAGTTAAAACACAGTGTTACATTAGTTTCAGATATACAACACAGTTATTCAACAATCTTATACATTATTCTGTGTTCACCACAGCTTTAGCTACCATCTGTCACCATACAGCACTACTTTAATACCATTGATTTATATTCCCTATGCTGTACAATGTATTTCTGTGACTTATTCATTTCATAAGGGCAAGCCTCTATCTCCCACTCTTTCCCTCACCCATTTCCCATTTATTTCCCTTCTACCTACCATCAGTTCTCAGTATTTATAGGTCTGATTCTGCCTTTTGTTTGCTTGTTCATTTTTGTTTTTTAGATTTCATATGTAAGTGATATCATATGGTATTTGCCTTTTTATGTCTGACATTTCATTTAGCATAATATCATCTAGGTCCATTTTTGTTGTCACAAGTGGCAAGGTCTTATCCTTTTTTGTGGATGTGTAACATTCCATTTTATATATTTATATATCTTTATTCATTCATCTATCAATGGACTTTTGGATTGCTTCTATATCTTGGTTATTGTAAATAATGCTGCAATAAACATAGGGAGATATATATATTTGAATTTGTATTCATTTTATTTGGGTAAATACCCAGTAGTGGAATTATTGTATTATATGGTAATTTTATTTTTAATTTCTTGAGTAACATCCATACTATTTTCCAGAAAATGGCAGTACCAATTTACATTACTACAAGTATGCACAAGGGTTCCTTTTTTTAAAATGCTCCACTATAGGGGCGCCTGGGTGGCTCAGTCGGTTGGGCGGCTGGCTTCGGCTCGGGTCGTGATCTCGCGGTCCGTGGGTTCGGGCCCCGCGTCAGGCTCTGTACTGGTGGCTCAGAGCCTGGAGCCTGTTTCGGATTCTGTGTCTCCCTCTCTCTGACCCTCCCCCATTCATGCTCTGTCTCTCTCTGTCTCAAAAATAAACGAAAAAAATATAAAATGCTCCATTATAACTATGAGTTTCTGATCTTAGTGCAATTTAAGCTACAAGATGTTGATACAACTTCATTTTGTTTTTTTAATATAAATCAAAAATTTTGAATATAACATAACTTTATGTAGGCTTAGTTCTCATCTTATCTTCCTTTGCTGTTACCATTTTCAAATTTTCTAACCATATACAATTACACTTACAGCATGATCACTTTTCATTTATTTGTGGCATTTTATCTATGCTGGCCAATTCCTTCTTTCAATGATCTATTTTTGACAAATGACCACTGGGAGAAAAGGAAGCAACACAACTATATGCTTTGTTGTTTGTATCTAAGATAAATTACTCATGTTAACATCAGTAGCAGACTATGAAACAAATGATTTGGTTGGCCACTGATCATGATGTACTTGCTATTTATATAGTGATTTGTAGACTGAAGAGCTAGCAGCAAAGTTTGTACTTAATGCAATTGCTTAAAGTTAACACATTGTGGTTAGTGAAATCTGAATCATGTTAGGGGATTGGTGTTACTTAAATAAATCATTAACTGAAATTTATGCAATACACAAATTATGCAAATCCAGGGCTATCTCTATTTCTTAAAGAAATTTGTGCCATTATTAAAACCTCCCCTGGAAACCAATTTGACAATAAATTTCATATATTAAAAAAATAAAATAAAATAAAAAATTTAAAAAAATTAAAAAAACCTCCTCAAGGAAAACCCAACACAGATGGCTTCAATGGTGAATTCTTGCAACATATGTGGAACACATAACATCAATATTATATGAACTTTTAGAGAATAGAAAAGAAAGAAGCATATTGCAGCTCTTCTTTATTTGTGTTTTTTTTGAAGGTAGAAAATTCTTGATATAGAAAGCTAGATTATAGACAAATTCCTTCATGACCATAGATGCAAATATATTGCACAGAACATTTGAAAATTAACACTGGACTATATTAAAATGTATAATACAGATTGGTGAATTAGGATTTAATCCTGAGATGCAAAGTTGGTGTAACATTTTTAAGTCAATCAATGTAATTCACCTCATTAATAGCAAAAACATGAGAAAAGTCAGAGTCATCTTGATATATGAGTAAAAAAAACAATGGTTAAAAAATTTTAACAAGCTAGAAATTTAAGTGAAATTCCCTAATCTTATAGAAAGTATCTACCAAGACAATCAATAGAAAATATGACATTTAATGTTAAATTTAAAGCTTTTCTATTGTGATTGAGACTGAGACAAAATGTCTGCTGCTATCAGTTCTAACCAATTTTTAAAATTTTTTTATTTGAATCAATGTAATAAAGGAAGGAAAGAAACTATACAGCATAAGAATAACAAATAATGAAATAACATATTTGTCATTAGAATATAGCATGAATTACCATGGAAAATTTCCCAAAAAAATCTACAAACCATGATATGTGGTTTAATAAATAAATTTAGAAAAGTCATTTGATAAAATTCAATATAAAATATTCACTCATCAGAAACACACATATACACACCCACACATTCTCACACAAATCTAAAGAAGATACACCAAACAAAATAAGAAAGTAAAGTACATCACTACCAAAAACAACAACAACAACAAACCAATAAAACACAACAGAAGGCAGCAAGAGAGGAAAAGAACAAGAGATTGACAAGACACAGAATACAATAAAGAGAATCTCAATTCTAAATGCTTCTCTATCAATAATGACTGTGAATGTAAATGGATTAAAACTGTTCAATTAAAAGACACAGAGTGGCTGGATAGTTTTTAAAGGGCAAAATCCAATCACATAATGTTAACAAGACTCTCTCTCTTTAGAAGTAAGAACACACATAGCCTTAGAGTGAAGGGATGGATAATGATAATCTATGCAAATGGTAACCAAAAGAGAGCATTGGTGGCAATACCATATGTATACCAGACAAAAGATACTTTAAAAAGTTGTCACAGGAGATAAAGGATGACATTATGTAATGATTAAAGGGCCAATTCACCAGGAAACATTACAATTATAAATATGTATACACCCAACATCAGAGCACCTAAATGTACAAAGAAAACGGATAGAACAGAGGAATAAGTAGAGAACAATATAGTAATACTCATACACTCTGACAATCCACATAAAACAATGGATAGAAGATCTAGAGAGAAAAATCAATAAAGAGAGAGAAGACATAAACAACACTAAAGATAAAATGGAACTAACAGACATATACAGAACATTCCACTCAACAGCAAGAAAACCCATATTCTTCTTAGCACATATAGAATATTTCTCCAAGAGAGCTGTAAGAAGATTGCAATTGTACCAAATTACTTTCCCGATCATAATATAATGAAAGGAGGCAGGAAGAGCAGGATGATGGTGGTGGAGTAGGAGGACTATAGAGCCATCTCAAGCCACAAAAACAACTAGATAACTATCAAATGATCCTAAATACCTCAGAAATTGACCCAAAGATGTACAGACAAACTCCACACTGAAAGGGAGAGAAATGGCCACATCAAAGAACGCAGGAAGTGTAAAGACGTGGTTTAGGGGAAAAACAGATTGTGACTGCTACAGAGAGGAGGAAGCCATGTATGTGGAGAAGGGTGAGAGAAAGAGGAGCACACAAGGGAACACACAGCAGAACATTTCCCCAAGGCATTTGGCTTAGAAAACGACAGGGGCTGAATTGAAAACCAGCAGGGCTTAAAGCCTGGAGTTTTAAAGTTCAGCAGCTTGACCAAGAGGTCAAGAGGGCCCAGAGGGCATTGCACTGCTCCTGGAGAGAAGGCAGACAATCAGGGGCACACACCAATGTGAAGGGAAACACCAATGTGAAGAGCATATAGGGCACACAGCAGGGAGATTATTTGCTCTAATTGAAGCACTTGTGAGAGGCAGCATTAATGGAGACATCTCTCCAGGAACAAAGGAGCCTGCCAGCACCATTTTGTTCACATACCTCTCAACATAAACACAGAACCACCTGCAGGAAGCAGTGCAGTGCTGACACTGGCTTCCTGGCTTTCTGACACCAAACCCCACACCGCCTAGCTCTACTGAAACTGCCCTTCTCAGTCACCTTTGCCTCAGTCCCAGCACAGCAGGGCCCTCTCCCTGAAGACCATCACAAACACTTGCCCACACCATGTCTCCCAACTAGAGAGTTTTTCAGGGGCCTCAGCTCCAGTGTAGGTGGTGACAGGTCTCATTTCAAAAGCATATGAGAACACACCTATTTAAAATTCACTACATTCAGACCAGGGACCAAACAGGGTCCACAGCAGACAAGGAGAGCATCTGCAGGTTACTGGCTTGAAAGAGCAGCCATAGCACAATAAAGAGAGCATGTAGAACACACCAGAGACACTCCCTGAAGCCCCAGGCCCTGAGCATTACATGATCTTTTCTTTATAAAGCCATTAGTTTCTGAAGCAGGAGACTCAATGGGCTTTTCTAACACACAAAAGAAGGCAGAGACTTAGACAAAATGCCAAGATGGAGGAATGTATCCTAAATGAAAGAACAAGATAAGGACACAACCAGAGATCTAAGCAAAACAGATCTAAGTAACATGCATGATTTGAAGCAATGTTCATAATGATACTCACTGGGATTGAGAAAAGAAGAAATCAGAGAGACCCTTACCACAGAAATAAAAGAGTTAAAAAAGAATCAGAAATGAATAGTGTAATAAACAAGATTGGAAACAGGCTTGATGCAATGAACACAAGGCTGGAAGGAATAGAGGAACAAATTAGTGACCTAGAAGACAAAGTAATGGAAAATAATGAAGCTGAACAAAAGAGAGAAAGAATTATGGAACATGATAATAGACTTAGGGAACTCAGTGACTCCATCAAACATAATAACATTTGTATTATAGGAGTCAAAGAAGAAGAAGAGAGAAGAAAGAGGGCAGAAAATTTATTTGAAGAAACAATAGCAGAAAACCTCCCTAATCTGGGGAAGGAAACAGACATCCCAATCCAGGAGTCACAAAAAACTCCATTCAAAATCAACAAAAGCAGGCCAACACCAAGACATGTTGTAATTAAATTTGCAAAATATGGTGATAAAGACAAAAATCTTAAAACAGCAAGACAAAAGAAATCTTTAACTTACAAGGGAAGACCAATAAGGTTAGCAACAGATCTCTCCATAGAAACTTGGCAAGCCAGAAGGAAGTGTCATGGTATATTAAACGTGCTGAATGGAAAAAATCTGCAGCCAAGAACACTCTATTCCACAAGGCTATCATTCAGAATAGAAGGAGAGATGAAGAGTTTCCCAGACAAACAAAAACTAAAGGAGTTAGTTACAGCAAGAAATATTAAAGGGGACCTTTTGAGTTCAAAGGAGAGACTAAAAGTGACAAAGACAAGAAAACATCAGAGAGTTCTTCTGAAATGACAAAACAAGTAATAAAATGGCACTAAATATCTATCTATCAATAATTACTCTGAATGTAAATGGACTAAATGCTCCAATCGAAACATATATGGTGTCATAATGGATGAATAAACAAGACCCATCTATATGTGCCTACAAGACATTTGTTTTAGACCTAAAGACACTTTAAGATTGAAAGTGAGGGGGTGGAGAAACATTTGTCATGTAAGCGATGTCAAAAGAAAATCAGAGTAGCAATACTTGAATCAGACAACCTAGATTTTAAACAAAAACTAACAAGAGACAGAATGACACTATGTTATTTATAATAAAGGGGATAATCCTACAAGAAAATATAACAATTGTAAATATTTATGCACCCAACACTGGACAACCCAAATATATAAAACAATTAATAACAAACATAAAGGAACTAATTGATAATAACACAATAATAGTAGGGGACTTTAACACCCAACTTACATCAATGGACAGATTATCTAAACAGGAAATAAATAAGAAAATTATATCTTTAAATGACATACTGGACCAAATGGACTTAACAGATATATTCAGAACAGTCCATTCTGCAACAGTAGAATACACATTCTTTTTTTTAAATTAATGTTTATTTATTTTTGAGAGAGAGAGAGTGAGGAAGGGAGAGAGAAAGAGGGAGACACAGAATCTGAAGCAGTCTCCAGGCTCTGAGCTGTCAACACAGAGCCCGATGCAGGGCTCGAACTCACAAACAGTGAGATCATGACCTGAGCTGAAGTCAGACACTTAACCAACTGAGTCACCCAGGTGCCCCCAGAATACACATTCTTAACAAGTTCACATGGAACATTCTCCAGAAAAAAAATCACATATTAGGTCAAAAAACGGGCTTCAACAAATACAAAAAGATTGAAATCATACCATGTACCTTTTCTGACCACAACACTATGAAGCTAGAAGTCAAGCACAAGAAAACATTTGGAAAGACCACAATACATGGAGGTTAAACAACATGCTACTAAACAATGAATTAGTCAACCAGGAAATCAAAGAATAAATTAAAAAAATACATGGAAACAAATTAAAATGAAAACACAATGGTCCAAATCCTTTGGGATGAAGCAAAAACAGTTCTAGGAGAGAAGTATGTAGCAATACTGATCCTCTTTAAGTGGTATGAAAAACCTCAAATAAACAATATAATCTTAAACCTAAAGGAGCTAAAAATAAAAGAGCAACAAATGAAGCCTAAATACAGGAGAAAGAATGAAATAATAAAAATTAGAACATGAGGAATGATACAGAAACTATTATTTACTCAAATTTTCTGACCCCTTTCCTCTCTCCTTCTGTGACTCCTATAATATAAATGTTATTGCATTTGATGGAATAACTGAGTTCCCTAAGTCTATTCTCAAGTTCCATAATTCTTTCTCTCTTTTGTTCAGCTTCATTATTTTTCACTATTTTGTCTTCTAGGTCCCTAATTCATTCCTCTGCTTCTTCCAGCCTTCAGTTCATGACATAAGCATGTTTCCAATCTCTCTCTCTCTCTCTTTGTATTCTTCTTTTCTGATTATTTTTAAGTCTTTTATCTCTGTGGTAAGGATTTACTTGATGTCCTCTGTTCTTTTTGTCATGTCCATAAGTGTCCTCATGATTTTTGCTTTAAATTATCTATCAGGCAGTAACTTATATCTGACTCACTTAGGTCTCTGGCCATGGCCTTATCTTGTTCTTTCATTTGGGATAAATTCCTCTGTCTTGGCATTTTATCTAAGACTCTGCCTTCCTCTGTGTGTTAGGAAAGCCAGTTATGTCTCCTCCTCCTCCTGAAAGTAATGACCTTATTAAGAAGAGGTCATGTAGGGGCGCCTGGGTGGCTCAGTCAGTTGAGCATCCGACTTCAGCTCAGGTCATGATCTCATAGTTTGTGGGTTCAAGCCCCATGTCAGGATCTGTGCTGACAGTGTGGAGCCTGCTTGGGATTCTTTCTTCCACTCTCTGCCCCTCCCTGACTTGTACTTTCTCTCTCTCAAGATAAATAAATAAACTTAAAAATAAAAGAAGAGGTCATGTAGTACCTAGGGCCTGGCACTTCAGGGAGTGTTGATGGTGTGTGCTTTGTGTGCTCTGATTCTGTGTTTTGACTGCTCTATCCTTCAGGCCAGTCATCTTCAGAGGCCCTCCTTGCCTGCTATGGGCATGTTTGGTCCCTGGTCTGAATGTGATGAGTTTTAACTAGGTCTGCTCTGATCTGCTTGTGAAATATGACCTGACTGCACTTCCAGAAGAACTGAGTCCCTGCTGAACTCTCTGGTCTGGAGATGTATTGTGGGCAGAGGTTTATGCTGGTCTTCTGGAGGAAGGGCCCACTGCACTGGGACTGAGACATGCTTGGCTGAGAAAGGCAGTTCTGCCAGAGTGTTGGGGGGTGGGTTTTGGTGTTAGCAAGTCAGGAAGCCTTTGTGGGTGCTGTACTACTTCCAGCAGTTAGGTCTGTTTATGCTGAGTAGCAGTGAGGGAAATGTTGCCAGCCAGCTCCTTTGTTCCCAGAGAGGCATCTCCATTAAAGCTGCCTCTCAGGGATACACTCCAAGAAGAGTGAATAATCTCCCCCTGTGTCCCCTAGGGATTCTTCAAATCACCGCTTCCATGCTGTCCCCCCACCACAACCCTACATCGTTTGCCTTTTTTCTCTCCAGAAACGGGGTAGTACCTGCCTGGCTCTATCAAGGCAAAGGCCACTGACCTTTAAAACTATAGGCTATAAGCCCCAGTATCTGCAAGAACTCATGAAATTCAGCCCCTTTCATTTTCCAAGCCAATTCTTTGGGAAAACATTCTCCTTGTGTTCCCCTGTGTGTTCCTCTAACTTTTGCCTATCTCTGTGACCACAGATTCCTCCTCTCTGCAGCATCTGTGATCATTTTCTCCCCTAAACCATGTCCCTGCACTTCCTACCTTCTTCAATGTGGCCACCTCTTTCCCTTTAGTTATGTGTCAGTCTTCTGGTCAAATTCTGGGTTTGTTAGTATGATTGGATAGTTATATAGTTATGTTTGTGGGATGAGAGGAGCCTAAGGTCCTCCCACTCTACTTCTATCTTTATCAGAAAACCTAAAGATGTTACTTGAAAGAGGTCATGTTGGGGCAATTTGGTGGCTCAGTTGGCTAAGCGTCTGACTCTTGATTTAAGCTCCAGTCATGATCTCGAAGTTCATGAGGTTGAGCCCCGCTTTAGGCTCTGCACTGATAGCATGGAGCCTGGTTAGGATTTTCTCTCTCTGTCTCTCTGGCCCCAGCCTGCTCACTCTTTCTCTCTCAAAACAAACAAACAGATAAGAAAGTGGGTCATGCTTGGGGCGCTTGGGTGACTTGGTTAAGTGCCAGACTTTAGCTCAGCTCATGATCTCACAGTCTGTGGGTTCGAACCCCTGGTCAGGCTCTGTGCTGACAGCTCAGAGTCTGAAGCCTGCTTCAGATTATTTGCCTCCCTCTTTCTCTTCCCCTTCTCAGCTCAAACTCTGTCTCTCTTTCTCTCAAAAATAAAGAAGCATTAAAAAATTAAAAAAAAAAGAAAGTGGGTAATGCTTGACTCTTAAGGTTTTATGTGGATTTAGAGTCATAAGTTCCATTTACTTTTGAGCTTTCCTATACTTTTTGTTTTTTTATCATCTTTTTCTCAGTGAAATTTGAGTTGGTGAACATGGCAAAGGAAACTGTACTCATATTACCCCCCTTTTGTTTCTCTCGCTCCTCTGTTATTCTTAGTGCAAAGAAAATGCACATTGGCTTTAGGATAACATAAAATAGTTTTATTTTTTTATTTTTTTTATCCTTATCTTTTTATTTTTTATTTTTTTTATTTTTTATTTTTATTTTTATTTTTTTTATTATATGAAATGTATTGTCAAATTGGTTTCCATACAACACCCAGTGCTCATCCCAAAAGGTGCCCTCCTCAATACCCCCCTCCCACCCTCCCCTCTCTCCCACCCCCCATCAACCCTCAGTTTATTCTCAGTTTTTAAGAGTCTCTTATGCTTTGGTTCTCTCCCACTCTAACCTCTTTTTAATTTTTTTTTAATTTTTTGTTGAGAGTGCTGGTATAAACATTGGGGTACACGTGCCCCTATGCATCAGCACTCCTGTACCCCTTGGGTAAATTCCTAGCAGTGCTCCTGCTGGGTCATAGGGTAGGTCTATTTTTAATTTTTTGAGGAACCTCCACACTGTTTTCCAGAGTGGCTGCACCTGTTTGCATTCCCACCAACAGTGACAGAGTGTTCCTGTTTCTCCACATCCTCGCCAGCATCTATAGTCTCCTGATTTGTTCATTTTGGCCACTCTGACTGGCGTGAGGTGATATCTGAGTGTGGTTTTGATTTGTATTTCCCTGATGAGGAGTGACATTGAACATCTTTTCATGTGCCTGTTGGACATCCAGATGTCTTCTTTAGAGAAGTGTCTACTCATGTTTTCTGCCCATTTCTTCACTGGATTATTTGTTTTTTGGGTGTGGAGTTTGGTGAGCTCTTTATAGATTTTGGATACTAGCCCTTTGTCTGATATGTCATTTGCAAATATCTTTTCCCATTCTTTTGGTTGCCTTTTAGTTTTGTGGATTGTTTCCTTTGCTGTGCAGAAGCTTTTTATCTACATGAGGTCCCAGTAATTCATTTTTGCTTTTAATTCCCTTGAGTTTGGGGATGTGTCAAGTAAGAAATTGCTGTGGCTGAGGTCAGAGCAGTCTTTTCCTGTTTTCTCCTCTGGGTTTTGATGGTTTCCTGTCTCACATTCAGGTCTTTTATCCATTTTGAGTTTATTCTTGTGAATGGTGTGAGATAGTAGTCTAGTTTCAACCTTCTGCATGTTGCTGTCCAGATCTCCCAGCACCATTTGTTAAAGAGACTGTCTTTTTTCCATTGGATATTCTCTCCTGCTTTGTCAACGATTAGTTGGCCATACTTTTGTGTATCTAATTCTGGGGTTTCTATTCTATTCCATTGGTCTATGTGTCTGTTTTTGTGCCAATACCATGCTGTCTTGATGATTATAGCTTTGTAGTAGAGGCTAAAGTCTGGGATTGTGATGCCTCCTGTTTTGGTCTTCTTCAAAATTACTTTGGCTATTCGGGGCCTTTTGTGGTTCCATATGAATTTTAGGATTGCTTGTTCTAGCTTCGAGGAGAATGCTGGTGCAATTTCGATTGGGATTGCACTGAACGTGTAGATAGCTTTGGGTACTATTGACATTTTGACAATATTTATTCTTCCAACCCCTGAGCACGGAATGTTTTTCCATTTCTTTATATCTTCTTCAATTTCCTTCAAAAGCTTTCTATAGTTTTCAGCTTACATAGCTTTTACATGTTTAGTTAGATTTATCCCTAGGTATTTTATGCTTCTTGGTGCAATTGTGAATGGGATCAGTTTCTTTATTTGTCTTTCTGTTGCTTCATTATTAGTGTATAAGAATGCAACTGATTTCTGTACATTGATTTTGTATCCTGCAACTTTACTGAATTCATGTATCAGTTCTAGCAGACTTTTGGTGGAGTCTATCGGATTTTCCATGTATAGTATCATGTCATCTGCAAAAAGTGAAAGCTTGACTTCATCTTTGCCAATTTTGATGCCTTTGATTTCCTTTTGTTGTCTGATTGCTGATGCTAGCACTTCCAACACTATGTTAAACAACAGCGGTGAGAGTGGGCATCCCTGTCGTGTTCCTGATCTCAGGGAAAAAGCTCTGTTTTTCCCCATTGAGGATGATGTTAGCTGTGGGCTTTCCATAAATGGCTTTTATGATGTTTAAATATGTTCCTTCTATCCCGACTTTCTCAAGGGTTTTTATTAAGAAAGGGTGCTGGATTTTGTCAAATGCTTTTTCTGCATCTATTGACAGGATCATATGGTTCTTCTCTTTTCTTTTATTAATGTGATGTATCACGTTGATTGATTTGCAAATGTTGAACCAGCACTGCATCCCAGGAATGAATCCTGCTTGATCATGTTGAATAATTCTTTTTATATGCTGTTGAATTCGATTTGGTAGTATCTCATTGAGAATTTTTGCATCCATATTCATCAGGGATATTGGCCTATTGTTCTCTTTTTTTACTGGGTCTCTGTCTGGTTTAGGAATCAAATTAATACAGGCTTCATAGAATGAATCTGGAAGTTTTCCTTCCCTTTCTATTTTTTGGAACATCTTGAGAAGGATAGGTATTATCTCTGCTTTAAACGTCTGGGAGAACTCCCCTGGGAAGCCATCTGGTCCTGGACTCTTGATAACCGATTCAATTTCTTCGCTGGTTGTGGGTCTGTTCAAGCTTTCTATTTCCTCCTGATTGAGTTTTGGAAGTGTGTGGGTGTTTAGGAATTTGTCCATTTCTTCCAGGTTGTCCAGTTTGTTGGCATATAATTTTTCATAGTATTCCCTGATAATTGTTTGTATCTCTGAGGGATTGGTTGTAATCATTCCATTTTCATTCATGATTTTATCTATTTGGGTCATCTCCCTTTCTTTTTGAGAAGCCTGGTTAGAGGTTTGTCAATTTTGTTTATTTTTTCAAAAAACCAACTCTTGGTTTCGTTGATCTGCTCTACAGATTTTTTAGATTCTATATTGTTTATTTCTGCTCTAATATTTATTATTTCTCTTATTCTGCTGGGTTTAGGGTGTCTTTGCTGTTCTGCTTCTATTTCCTTTAGGTGTGCTGTTAGATTTTGTATTTGGGATTAGTCTTGTTTCTTGAGATAGGCCTGGATTGCAATGTATTTTCCTCTCAGGACTGCCTTCGTTGCATCCCAAAGTGTATGGATTGTTGTATTTTCATTTTCGTTTGTTTCCATATATTTTTAAATTTCTTCTCTAATTGCCTGGTTGACCCATTCATTCTTTAGTAGGGTGTTCTTTAACCTCCATGCTTTTGGAGGTTTTCCAGACTTTTTCCTGTGGTTTATTTCAAGCTTCATAGCATTGTGATCTGAAAGCATGCATGGTATGGTCTCAATTCCCTTATACTTATTAAGGGCTTTTTTTGTGACCCAGTATGTGAGCTATCTCGGAGAATGTTCCATGTGCACTCGAGAAGAAAGTATATTCTGTTGCTTTGGGATGCAGAGTTCTAAATATACCTGTCAAGTCCATCTGATCCAATGTATCATTCAGGGCCCTTGTGTCTTTATTGACCGTGTGTCTAGATGATCTCTCCATTTCTGTAAGTGGGGTGTTAAAGTCCCCTGCAATTACCACATTCTTATCAATCAGGTTGCTTATGTTTGTGATTGTTTTATATATTTGGGGGCTCCCATATTCGGCGCATAGACATTTATAATTGTTAGCTCTTCCTGTTGGATAGATCCTGTAATTATTATATAATTCCTTTCTTCATCTCTTGTTACAGCCTTTAATTTAAATTCTAGTTTGTCTGGTATAAGTATGGCTACTGCAGCTCTCTTTTGACTTCCTGTAACATGATAAATAGTTCTCCATCCCCTCACTTTCAATCTGAAGGTGTCCTCAGGTCTGAAATGAGTCTCTTGTAGACAGCAAATAGATGGGCCTTGTTTTTTTTATACGTTCTGATACCCTATGTCTTTTGGTTGGCACATTTAGTCCATTTACATTCAGTGTTATTATAGAAAGATATGAGTTCAGAGTCATTGTGATCTCTGTAGGTTTCATGCTTGTAGTGATGTCTCTGGTACGTTGTCTCACAGGATTCCCTTTAGGATCTCTAGTAGGGCTGATTTAGTGGTGATGAATTCCTTCAGTTTTTTTTGTTTGTTTGTTTGGGAATACCTTTAACTCTCCTTCTATTCTGAATGACAAACTTGCTGGATAAAGGATTCTCAGCTGCATACTTTTTCTGTTCACCACATTGAAGATTGCCTGCCATTCCTTTCTGACGTGCCAAGTTTCAGTAGAGAGATCCATCACGAGTCTTATCGCTCTCCCTTTATATGTTAGAGCACGTTTACCCTTAGCTGCTTTCAGAATTTTCTCTTTATGCTTGTATTTTGCCAATTTCCCTATGATATGTCATGCAGCAGATCAATTCAAGTTATGTCTGAAGGGAGTTCTCTGTTCCTCTTGGATTTCAATGCCTTTTTCCTTCCCCAGACCAGGGAATTTCTCAGATATGATTTCTTCAAGTACCCCTTCAGCACCTTTCCCTCTCTCTTCCTCCTCTTGAATACCAATTATGCGTAGATTATTTCTCTTTAGTGCATCACTTAGTTCTCTAATTTTCCCCTCATACTCCTGGATTTTTTTCTCTTTTTCTCAGCTTCCTCTTTTTCCATAATTTTATCTTGTAGTTCACCTATTCTCTCCTCTGCCTCTTCAATCTGATCTGTGGTTGTCTCCATTTTATTTTGCAGCTCATTTATAGAAATTTTTAGCTCCTCCTCGTTGTTCCTTAGTCCCTTGATCTCTGTAGCAATAGATTCTCTGCTGTCCTGTATACTGTTTTCTAGCCCAGCGATTAATTTTATGACTATTATTCTAAATTCACTTTCTTTATATTGTTTAAATCCTTTTTGATCAGTTCTTTAGTTGTCATTATTTTCTAGAGATTCTTTTGAGGAGAATTCTCCAGTTTTGTCATTTTGGATAATCCCTGGAGTGATGTGGCACTGTGGGGCACTTCCCCTGTGCTGTCTTGAATAACTTGCATTGGTGGGTGGGGCCGCAGTCAGACTTGATGTCTGCCCCCAGCCCACTGCTGGGGCCCCAGTCAGACTGGTGTGTACCTTCTTTTCCCCTCTCCTAGGGGCAGGATTCACTGTGGGGTGGTGTGGCCCATCTGGGCTATTTGCACACTGCCAGGCTTGTGGTGCTGGGGATCTGGTGTATTACCTGGGGTGGGTCGGCAAGGTGCACAGGGGTGGGAGGGGCAGGTTCAGCTTGATTTTCCTTTGGTGATCTGCTTCGGGAGGGGCCCTGTGGCACCGGGAAGGAATCAGACCCACCGCTGGAGGGATGATCTGCAGAAGCACAGCATGGGGTGTTTTCGTGGTGCAAGAAAGTTCCCTGGCAGGAACTGGTTCCCTTTGGGATTTTGGCTGGGAGATGGGCGAGGGAGATGGCACTGGTTAGCACTTTTGTTCCCCACAAAGCTGAGCTCTGTCACCCGGGGCTCAACAACTCTCCCTCCCATTGTCCTCCAGCCCTCCTGCTCTCCGAGCAGATCTGTTAGCTTATAACCTTCCAGATGTTAAGTCCCACTTGCTGTCTGAACACACTCTGTCCAGCCCCTCAGCTTTTGCAAGCCAGACTCAAGGGCTCTGCTTTGCTGGTGGGCTGCCCCTCCACCCCGGCTCCCTCCTGCCAGTCCGTGTAGCGTGCACTGCTTCTCCACCCTTCCTACCCTCTTCTGTCGGCCTCTTGTCTATGATGGCTCTGGAGAATCCATTCTGCTAGTCTTCTGGTGGTTTTCTGGGTTATTTAGGCAGGTGTGGGTGGAATCTAAGTGATCAGCAGGACGTGGTGAGCCAAGCATCCTCCTACGCTGCCATCTTCCTCCAAAATAGTTTTAATAGGACACATGCTCTTCCTAATTTATTATTTATGTTTTGAATCTTTCAGGGTCTTGCTTTTTGATAACTATGCTCCCCTGGGCATAATGTATGCTTCAACTTTTAGTTTGAATAGGGAGGAGTACACGGTAAGCAGTAATAACTAGAAATTAAAACACTTTTTTACATGTTTTAAAGTATAAGGAGTGTATGTGTAGAAGCTAGTAAGGCTAAAAAATAGAATTGGGAATCATTTCAAATGTACATAAGAAATATACAGAAGTCTAGGGACTCTTACTATATTTGGATACTAAGGAGAGTTTTCACAGCCTTTCATGGCTTAAATCTATGTCTTTTCCATTGATTCTTTCATTATTCTAATGCACACATTTTGTATATTTAAGTTAATTTGTTAAACCTGGATGTTTGACTTAATGATTATCCTATTTAAATTCCATGTTTTTATGCGTGGTCTATCCATTCAGACCATTAAGATACTTCTATTTCCCAGTTATACTATTTGATATATATTTCCTCCAATATCCACTTCTTGTGTATGTTTAATCAAAATGTCATCAAGTTGGGGGGCCTACATGGCTCTTAGGTCTATGAAGACATCGCTTAAGAAAATGAGCAGCAGGGGTGCCTGGGTGGTTCAGTTGGTTAAGCGTCCAAATCTTGGTTTTGTCTCAGGTCATGATATCATGATCATGTTTGTGGGTTTGATGGCATGGAGGCTGCTTAGGATTCTTTCTCTATGCCCCTCCCCTGCACATGCTTTCTGTCTCTCATGTGCCCATGCAGAAAAACAAATTCATTGACCTGCTCATTGCTGGGTATAATCTTCAACTTGACTGACCAGGGAATCTGACCAGAATGCACAAGGAGCAGTGTAGCTCACCCAGTAGCTCTGCGTACACAGCCATGTAAACAGAGAGCAAAGCCCATGGCATTTCCCATCTGCAGAGCAAAAGCAATGGTCTCATCTGATCATGGAATTTTGTGCAAACACTTGCCTGAATCCAGTGCCCAAACAACAAGCTGTATAGGCTCTGAGTCTTGTCTGGCTTCTCTACCAGGACACGGAGTAAATTAATAGACTCCCCTACTGAAAAAAGTATACTACACACTTGTAAAGGTAAATAAATATTTAAACTTAGAAAACTCTAACTCTGTTAATAGGATGGTGTGTTAACCACTTAACTATATTATAAAGGTCATAGAAAAATAATATTAAAAATAGTTATACATACAACTTGTTAAAGAATACAAATATAAAAAAGTAAATAATTACATCAAAAATACAAATGGAGGTAAAAGTGTGAAACTTTTGTAGGTGATAAAGTTGCTATAGGCTTCAAATGGACTGTTTTATCTATGAGATGTATTACATAAGCCCCATTGTAACCAAAAAGCAAAAACCTAAAGTGTATTCACAAAAGACAGAGGGGAAACAGAGGATACCACAATAAAAGATCATGAATTAAAAATATAAACAAAATCAGGAAAAAAACAATGCAAACACAAAACATATCAGATATCAATTAATAAGACAGCATTAGTAAGTCCTTTTATATCTATAAGAACTCTAAATGTAAATGGATTTAATTCTGATTCAAAAAGGCCTACAGATTGCAGGAGCCTGGGTGGCTCAGTTGGTTGTCAGACTCTTGGTTTCAGCTCAGGTCATGATCTCACAGTTCATGAGTTTGATCCCCATATCAGGGTCTACACTGGCAGTGTGGGATTCTGTGTGTGTGTGTGTATGTTTGTGTGTGTGTGTGTGTCTCCATCTCTGTCTCTGTCTCTCTTAAAAAAAATAAACAACAAAAAAAAAAACCCAAAAGGCACAGATTGACTGAATGGATATAAAAAACAGAACCAATTATATGCTGCCTATGATAGACTCACCTCTGCTATAAGTACACACTTATGCTCAAAGTGAAGGTATGGAAAAAGATATTCCATTCAAGAGAAAACCAAAAGAAAGCAGGGATAACTATACTTATATTAGATGATATAAAATATATCAAAAACTATTGAAAAAAACAAAGAAATTTATCATGTAGTGATAAAAGCAAGTTTTCAAGAAAATGTAAAAATTGTAAGTATATATGCACTGAACATCAGAGCACATAAATATAAGAAGCAAATATTAATAGACATGAAGAAAGAAATAGTAAAATAATAGGATCACTCTTCAATACTCCATGTTCAGTAATGACCAAATGAACCTAATAGACATCTTGAGATGTATTGAGAACATTCCATCCAACAGCAGCAGTATACACATTTTTCTCAAGTGCACAAGGAAAATTGTCTAGTATAGATTATATGATAGGTCACAAATCAAGTTTTAGTAAATTTTTAAAAGATTGAAATCTTACCAAATATCTCTTTCTGACCAGAATGGTATGAAACTAGACATCAATAAGAGCAAAGTTGGAAAATTTATAAGCATGTGGAAACTAGCACACTACTGAATGACCAATGGATCAAAGAAGAAATCAAAAGGGAAATAAACAAATATCTAGGAACAAATGAAAATCGAAACATAACAAAACCTTTTGGATGCTACAAAGCAGTTTAATTACATATATTAAGAAAATTGAAAGATAACAAATAAACAACCTAAATTTATGCCTTAATAACTATAAATTGAACCAGTCAAAATGACTGATACAAAAAAGGTGAGACATAACAAGTTTTGGTGAAGATGCGGTAAAAAGTACAACTTTGTGCACTGTTAGTGGGACTGAATTGAGGCAACCGCTGTAGAAAGCAGTATGACAGTTCTACAAAAAATTAAAAATTAAATCTGTCTTTCTGTATCTGACTTTTTTCACTTAGTATAATAAACCTCTAGCTTTATCCATGTTGTTGCAAATAGCAAGATCCCATTCCTTTTTATGTTTGAGTAGTATTTTATTATATATATATTTTATTATATATTTATTATATAGTCATATATTTCATTATTTATATCATCATTATATACATAACATTATATATATAGTCTCCTTTATTCATTACTGATGTATACTTAGATTGCTTTAATATCTTGGCTATTATAAATAATACAAACATAGGGGTGAATATATCTTTTCAATTAGTGTTTTATTTTCTTTGTATAAATACCCAGCAGAAGTACTAAATCCTCTGCATTTCTTTTAAAAAAACAAATGAACAAATAAAAATAACAGTAAATACAGAGAAAAAACTGGTGGTTGACAGAGAAGAATGGGGTGGGGGAATGGGAAAAATGAGTGTAGTGTAGTGTAGTGTAGTGGGAGGAATAGCTTTCCGATTATGAAAAAAAAATAAGTCACAGGGTATAAGGTACAACATATGGAATATAGTCAATGTTATTGAAATGCCATTGTATAGTAACAATGGTTGCTTCATTTGGAGTGAGCATAGTATAACGTAGAATTGTCAATATGTTGAACACCTTAATCTAATGTAATGTGTTAACTATATGTGAATAAAAAATGGAAATGTATTATCCAGTAATTCCATTACTATTTACCCAAGAAAATAAAACCATTAATTAGAAAAGATATAAGCACCTCTATGTTTATTATAGTATTATTTCATTATTTACAATAGACAAGATATGAAAGCAATATGATGGAGGCATGGATAAAGAAAATACACACATATATGGATATATATATATATATATAAAATGGATATATATATGTAATGAATATATATACATATATATTATGGAATATTATGGTATATAAATATATATTATATATAATTGTATGTATACTGTATATGGCATACATAGTACACACACAAATGGAATATTACTCAGTCACAAAAAGGGAAATCTTGCAATTTATGACAACATGGATGAAACTTGTGGGCATTATGCTAAGTAAATAAGTCAGACAGAGACAAATACCATATAATCTCACTTATATGTGAAATCTAACACAAATACACACACAAATAAACAGAACATATAGACTCAGTGAACAGAGACAGGAAAAGAGGTTAGGCAAAATGGGTAAATGGTGTCAAAAAGTACCAACTTCCAGTTATATAATAAATAAGTCATAGGATGTAATGTGCAGCTACTGTGTATACATCAAATTTATCAAATGTTTATTTGATATACAAACATGTCAAATGTATATTCGAAAGTGGCTAAGAAAATAGTTTTTAAAAGTTTTCATCACAAGAAAAAAATGTCCTAACTATGTGTGGTGATGGATAACAATTAATTATCGTGGTGATGATTCCATGATATATACACATATTGAATAATTACATTGTAACCATGAAACTAATATGTTATATGCCAGTTATATCTCAAAAAACTTAAAAAAATAATGAAGTGCATTGTGCTTCTATACACGATGAAAAACCTATCCCATTAAAAATAACATCAAACAATAAAATATTAAGTAATAAACTGAACCAAGGAAGTGAAAGTTCTGTACAATGAAAACTCCATGACTTTGATGAAATTTGAAAAAAAAATTGAAGACACAAACAAATGGCAAAATATACAGTGTTTATGGAGCTGCATAATTAATACTTTTAAAGTGTCCATAGTATCCTAAGCAATCTGTTGCTTCAATGCAATCTCTATAAAAATTCCAATGATTTTTTTATATAAATGGAAAAAATAACCTTACTATTTGCATTGAACCAGAAAAGACTTTGAATATCCAAATCTATCCTGCCAAGGAATAAATTTGGAGATCTGTGCTTCCTCATTCCAAACTATATTACAAAGCTATGGTAAATAAAACTGTATGATACTGGCATAAATAGACTAATAGATGAATGCAACAGAGTAGAGATCACAGAAATTAACTTCCATATATATGGTCAGCAAATATTCACACAGGAACCAAGTACACTCAATGAGGAAAAGATAGTCTCTTCAAAAAATGATGCTGGGAAAACTGAATACATGCACAAAAATTAAATTGGACAGACCATTTTCTTACACCACTCACAGAAATTAACTAAAAATGTATTAGAGACTTAAACATAAGACTCTATACCCTTAAATTTCTAAAGAAAACAGGGAAAAATCTCCTTGACATTGGTCTTGGCAATGAGTTATGGATATGAAGCCAAAAGTACAAGCAACAAAAGCAAATACCACCAAGTGGAGCTATATCAAAATAATAGTGTTTTGTGTGAAAAAATAAAAAATCAGAATGAAATGGCAACCTAAGGAATGAGATGAAATATTTGCAAACCATATATCAAATAATGGATTAATACTCAAAAAGTGTAAAAACACATACAATTCAATAACAACTAGAAAAACCCAATTAAAAAAGGGAAGAGAAACTAGACATTTCCAAAGAAGACATTAAAAGGCCATTAGGTACAAAAAAGGTACTCAACATTACTAATTATCAGGGAAATGCAAATCAAAAGCACAATGAGATATGACCTCACATCTGCTAGAATGACCATCATCAAGATGACAAAAGTTAGCTAGTGTTAGCCAAGATGTGCATAAGATCTTTGTGTACTATTGGTGAAAATGTAAGTTGTTTCAGCCTCTGTGGATAACTGTATGGATGTTCTTCAAAAAATTAAAACCAGAAAATACAAAAATTTGTATAGAACTACAGAAGACCCTGACAGCCAAAGCAATCCTGAGAAAGAAAAACGAAGCTAGAGGCATCACAATTCCAAATTTCAAGATATACTACAAACCTATAGTAATCAAAATAGTATAGTACTAGCATAAAAATAGACACATAAATCAATGGAACAAAATAAAGATCTCAGAAGTAAAGCCACATTTTTAAGGTCAATTAATCTATGACAAAGGAGACAAGAATATAGAAAAATCAGCCTTGTCAATAAATAGGAAAACTGGACAGCTATATGAAAAAGACTGAAACCTGATTACTTTCTAACAGCATACAGAAAAATAAACTCAAAATGGATTAGAGACCTAACCGTGAAACCTGCAATAATAAAAATACTAGAAGAGAACACAGGCAGTAATTTCTCTGACATCAGCCATAGAAACATTTTCATAGGTACGTTTTCTAACACAAGGGAAACAAGAGCAAAAATAAACTATTGTGACTACATCAAAATAAAAAAAAAACCTTCTGATAGCAAAGGATATCATCAAGAAAGCAAAAAGACAACCTACTGCATGGAAGAAGATATTTGTAAGTGATATATCCAATAAGAGGTTAATATCCACAATATATAAAGAAATCATACAACCCAACACCAAAAAAAAAATACAATTCAAAAATGGTTGGAGGACCTGAACAGATATTTTTCCAAAGAAGATATACAGATGGTCAACAGACACATGAAACGTTGCCCAACATCACTCATCATCAGGGAAATGCAAATCAAAACTGCCATGAGATATTACTTCATGCTTGCCAGAATGGCTAAAATCAAGAAGGCAAGAAACAAGTGTTGGAGAGGGTGTGAAGAAAAAGTACCCTCATGCACTGTTGTTGAGAATGTAAACTGATGCAGCCACTATGGAAAACAGTATAGAGGTTCCTCAAAAATATTAAAAATAAAAATACCATATGATCCAATAATTCCACTACTGGGGGTTTAACCAGGGAAAATGAAAACACTAACTCAAAAAGATATATGCATCTCTATGTTTATTGCAGCATTATTTAGAATAACCATTGTTATGGAAACAACCTAACTCTCCATCAATAGACAAATGGATAAGGAAAATGTGATATATATTTACACACACTCACATACACGCACACACACAATGTAATATTACATATCCATAAACAAGGATGAGATTGTGTCATTTGAGACAACATGTACTATGCTATGTGAAATAAGTCAGGCTGAGAAAGACAAATACCATGTGATTCTATCCATAAATGGAATCTTAAAAAATGAATAAACAAAAACAGAACCAGAACTATAACAAACCGATGTTTGTTAGAGGGGAGGGTGTGGGGGGTTGGACAATACGGGTGAAGGGGACAGGGAGATACAGGTCTCCAGTTATGGAATGAGTAAGTCATGGGAATAACAAGTAGAGCATAAGGAATGCAGTCCATGATACTGTAATAGCAATGTAATGGGACAGATGGTAGCTATACTGATGGTGAACATAATATAATGTATAAACTTGTCAAATCACTAAGTTGTATACCTGAAAAAATAATGTAACATTACGTGTCAACTATACTCAAAAAGAAAAAAATGACATGTGGTCCAATAAGCTGTTAAAATAAAAAGCAATAGGAAATCAGCATTAAAAATTCCCTGAGCAGACAAAACCTGTTATATAAACAGAGCTTATTTTTAGTTTGTTTTGCAAAATTAACTTGCCATGGGTTTTCTTGCTTACACCTCTGGAAATCATAAGAAAAACTTGAACTGTTTCCCAAGCTTGATAAGAGGTAAATATCGACCACTTTTATGTTATTTATGAAAATTGTAACATAACCAGTTACTGTGAAGAATAAACAGTCACTGCTTTCTCATTATATAAGGTTCTTTATAGCAATATATCCCTGAACCTCATTCTATGCTTTTGCTTTAATGTTCCCAGTATACATATATTCTTTTGATGTGTACAAAATAAATTTTAGTAATTACTACTTTGGTGATTAATTGGTTTTATTTCTGTTATCTCTGAACTTTTTGAATTTTATGACATTAGAAGTGAGATCCAAAATAGATCCTTGGTGACTCCAAGGTCAGTGAGAAAACAGGTGCTGGTACCCACAGAGCCCATTGACATCATTGTTTTCTCATAAAACCTGGAATTTGAGTGTAAGGCTCTTGGATCTGAGCTCAGCTTTCTCTGCATTTTAAACTCTCTGATTTTATTATGCATATATATTTTTTGATTATTGAAGCTTCTTGGTAAGTCATCCTATTCTGTTCAAAAGAAAGGGAACATATGATTCCCTGCGTTTTGGGATAGCTTTTTTTTTTTTTAATTTTCAATTTTTAAAAGTATTTATTTACTTTTGAGGGAGAGAGAGAAATAAAGAGAGAGAGAGAGCATGAGTCAGGGAGGGGCAGAGAGAGAGAGGGAGACACAGAATCCAAAGCAGGCTCCAGGCTCTGAGCTGTCAGCACAGGGCCTGACATGGGGCTTGAGCTCAGGAACTTTGAGATCATGACCTGAGCTGAAATCAGACGCTCAAGCAACTGAGCCACCAACGCACCCCAAGATATGACTCTTTTTTATGGCTAATCCTCCATTATGTGTGTATATCCATTCATGATTGCATGGGCACTTGGAATACTTCCATATCTGGGCTATTGTAAATAATGCTGCAATAAATGTAACAATTAACAATAAACAAACAATAAACATTATAAATAATGCTGCAAAAATATTTTGTTTTCTATGTGTAACTACTCACTAGTGGAATTACTGGATCGTATGGTAATTTTATTTTTAATTTTTTGAGGAACCTCAATATTGTTTTCTACAGTAACTGCACCAATTTTCAATCTGCACCAATTTACCAACAGTGCACGAGGGTTCTTTTACTCCCTATCCCTGTCAACACTTGTTATTTATTGTGTTTTTGATATTAGCCATTTTGACAGGTGTAAAGTGATATCTCATAGTGATTTTAATTTGCTTTTCCTTGATGATTAGTAATGCTGAGTACCTTTTCATGTGTTTGTTGGCTATCTGTATATTCTTAAAATATCTATTCGGGTTCTCTGCCCATTTTTAATTGAGTTATTGTTATTATAAATGTTGAGTTGTATAAGTGCTTTATGTTTTTTAATATTAAACACTTATCTGACACATCATTTGCAAATATATTCTTCCATTCACTAGATTTCTTTTTCTTTTGTTTATGATTTCCTTCACTGTGCAAAAGCTTTTTATTTTGGTGTAGTCCCAATAATTTACTTTCACTTCTGTTATCCTTGCTAAAGGCTACATTTCTAGAAAAATATTTCTATGGCTGATGTCAAAGAAATAACTGCCTAAGTTTTCCTCTGGGATTTTTATGGTTTCAGACTTCATGTTTAGGCCTTTAATCCATTCTGAGTTTATTTTTTTGTATAGTGTAAGAAAGTGGTCCATTTTCATTCCTTTGCATGAAGCTCCCCTGTTTTCCCAGCACTATTTGTTGAAGAGATTGTCTTTTTCCCATTGTATATTCTTGTCTCTTTTGTCATAGATTAACTGACCATAAAAGCAAGGGTTTATTTATAGGATATTTACTCTGTTCCATTTACCTATGTGCTTATTTTATGCCAATATCATATTGTTTTTGTTACTACAGCTTTGTAGTGTATCTTGAAATCTGGGATTGGGATACCTCCAGCTTTGTTCAGCTTTTTCAAAATTGCTTTGGCTTTGAGCTAATTTGAGGTTCCAAACAAATTTTAAAATTATTTTTTCTAGTTCTGTGAAAAATATTATTGGTATTTTTATAGGAATTTCATTGGACCTGTAGATTGCCTTGCTAAGGGCATTTTAACAATATTGGTTTTTTTCAACACATGAGCATGGGATATCTCTCTGTGTCATCTTCAATTCCATTCATCAGTGTGTTATACTTTTTGTAGAACAGATCATTCACCTCAATTATTTTTTAAGTTTATTTATTTTGATGAATGGATAAAGAAGATGTGGTATATATATATATATATATATAATTGAATACCACTTGGTTATGAAAAAGAATAAAATATTGCCATTTGCAACAACATGGATGAAACTAGAGGGTATTATGCTAAGTGAAATAAATCAGTCAGAGAAAGACAGATATCATATGATTTGACTCACATGTGGAATATGAGAAACACAACAGATGAACATAGGGGAAAGGAGGGAAAAATAGGACAAAAATAGAAAGGGAAGCAAACCTTAAATACAGAGAAAAACTGAGGGTTGCTGGAGAGGAGATGAGGGGTGGATGGGGTAAATGGGTGGTGGGTATTAAAGAAGAAACTTTTTGGGATGAATACTGGGTATCATATGTAAGAGATGAATCACTGGGTTCTATTCCTGAAGCCAAGACTACACTGTATGTTAACTACCTTGAATTTAAATAAATAGATGGATAGATATAGATAGATAAATAAATAAATAAATAAAATTTATTTATTTTGAAAGAGACAGGTACAGGGAGAGAGAGAGAGAGAGAGAGAGAGAGAGAGAGAGAGAGAATCCCAAACAGGTTCCATGCTCGGCGCAGATGCAGGGCTCAGTTTCACACCCAGGAGATCATGCCCTGAGCTGAAATCAAGTTGGATGCTCAGGGCACCTGGGTGGTTTAGTTGGTTAGGCGTTCGACTTTGGCTCAGGTCATGATCTTACGGTCCATAAGTTTGAGCCCTGTTTTGGGCTCTGTGCTGACAATTCAGAAGCCAGATCCTGCTTTGGATTCTGTGTTTCCCTCTCTCTCAGCTTCTCCACCATTCATGCTCTGTCTCTCTCTCTCTCAAAAATAAAATAAAAGCACTTTAACAAAGATAGCACAGCTATTCTATAAAAATAAAAAAGAGTCAGATGCTCAACCAACCGAGCCACCAGGCTGCCCCACCTAAATTCTTAAGTTTATTCCTAGGTGTGTATGTATGTATGTGTGTATGTATATTATTTATTTATTTGTTTTTTTTTTTTTTGAGGTTTTAATTTAATTCCACTTAGTTAACATACAGCGTAATATTACTATGAGGTATACAATATAGAGATTCAACACTTCCATACATCATCTGGTCCTCATAACAACAAGTATACTCCTTAATTACGATTGCTTATTTAATACATCCCCCTCCCCCAACGTCCTCTCTGGTAACCATCAGTTCTCTATATTTAAGAGTCTGTTTCTTGGTTTGTCTCTCTCTTTTTTACCCCTTGGGCCATTTGTTTTGTTTTGAGATTCCATGTATGAATGAAATCATATGGTATTTGTCTTTCTCTGACTGACTTATTTCGCTTAGCACAATATACTCTAGCTCTATCCATGTCATTACAAATGGCAAGATTTCATTCTGTTTCATGGCTGAATAATATTCCATGGTAATATTCTATGCCACACCTTTTTTATCCATTCATCAGTTGATGGACACTTGGGCTGTTTCAATAGTTTAGCAATTGTAGTTAATGCTTCTGTAAACATTTGGTGCATGTATCCCTTTGAATTAGTATTTTTGTATTCGATAAATATCTAGCTAAATATCTAGTTAAATATCAATTGTTGGATCAGAGGATAGTAATGGTTAAACTTATAATGTTTTCCCTACTGGCTGTACCAGTTTGCATTCCTACCAACAGTGCAAAGGGGTTACCCTTTTTGGTTACCATCCTCACCAACATCTGTTGTTTCTTGTGTTGATTTTAGCCATTCTGACAGAAGTGACATGATATATCATTGCAGTTTTTATTTTGCATTTCCCTGATAGTGATTGATGTTGAGCATCTTTTCATGTGTCTGTTGGCCATCTGTATATCTTTGGAGAAATGTCTATTCATGTTTTCTGCCATTTTTAAATTGAATTATTTTTCTTGGGGTGTTTAGTTTTATAAGCTCTTTATATATTTTAGATACTAACCCTTTATCAGGTATGTCATTTGCAAATATCTTCTCCTATTGTATATGTTGCTTTTAGATTTTTTGAATAATTTTCTTTGCTGTGAAGAAGCTTTTTATTTTGATGTAGTCCCATGAGTTATATTTGCTGTTGTTTCCTAAGGAGACACATCAAAAAGAAGTTGCTACTGCCTGTGTCAGAGAAGATATTGTATGTGTACTCTTCTAAGATTGTTATGGTTTCATGTCTCATATTTAAGTATTCAATCCATTAAGAATTTATTTTTGTGTATAGTGTAAGAAAGTTGTCCAGAGTCATTCCTTTGCATGTTGTCAGCCAGTTTTGTTGTCTTTTTTTCCATTCTATATTCTTTCCTGCTTTGTTGATTTGTTCATTATATAGCTGTGGTTTCATTTTTGAGATTTCTATTTTGTTCTATTGATCTATTTGTCTATTTTTGTGCCGATACCATACTGTTTTGATCAATATAGCTTTGTAATATAACTTGAAGTCCAGATATGTGATGTCTCCCTTTATTTCCCATTTTCAAGGTTGCTTTGGCTATCTGGGGTTTTTTGTAGTTGCATACAAAATTTAAGATTGTTTGTTCTACCTCTGTGAAAAATTCTGGTAATATTTTGATAGGTATTGCATTATATGTGTAGATTGCTTTGCGTAGTATAGACATATTAACAATATTTTTTCTTCCAATCCATGAACATGAAATGTCTTTTTATTTCATGTCCTCTTCAGTTTATTTCATAAGTGTTGTGTAGTTTTCAGAGTACAGATCTTTTACTTCTTTGGTTAAGTTTATTCTTAGGTATCTTATGTTTTTTTGTTTGTTTTGAAACAACAAATTTCTTTTAAAATTTTTTTAGTTCATACTTCTTTTCTTCTAGCTTTATTTAAATTCCAGTTAGTTACCATATGTGTAACATTAATTTCAGGTGTAGAGTCTAGTTATCACTTACATACAACACCCAGTGGTCATGACAACAAGTGCCCTACTTGATACCCATCACCTATTTAACCTGTCCCCCCACCCACTTCCCCTCCAGTAATCCTCAGTTTGTTCTCTATAGTTAAGAGTATGTTTTGCTTTCTTTTACCCACATGTTCATCTGTTTTTTTCTTAAATTACACAGATGAGTGAAATCATATAGTGTTTGTCTTTCTCTGACTGACTTATTTCGCTGAGCATAATACTCTATAGCTCCATCCACACTGTTGCAAATTACAAAATTTTATTCTTCTTTATGGCTGAAGAATATCCATTATATATATGTATATATGTATGTATATTATGTATACATATATATGTATATTATGTATGTATATATGTATACATATGTATACATATATGTATAATATGTATGATATATATACATATATATATCACATCTTGCTATCACATATTTGTTAAAGAGTTAGTATCAAAAACATGTAAAGAACTTATAAAACTCAATATCTAAAAACATATAATCCACTTTAAAAATAGACAGAAGGACCTTGGTAATTATAGCACCATTATTAATAGTGAAATTATGGAAAGAGCCCCAATGTCCAATGATTGATAAGTGGATAAAGAAAATGTGATATATATATATATATATATATGTATGTATATATATACACACACACACACACACAACGGAATGTTAGTCAGTCATTAGAAAAATGAAATCTTGCCATTTGCAATGTTTTGGATGGAGCTAAGGAGTATCATGTTAAACAAAATAAGTCAGGCAGCAAAAGACAAACATATGATTTCACTCACATGTGGAATTTGAGACACAAAACAGATTAACATAGGGAAAAACAGAACAAACCAGAAAACAAACTCTTACCTATGGAGAAAAAACTGAGGGTTACTGGATGGGAAATGGGCAGTGGGATAGGTTAAATGGGTGATGGGTATTCAGGAGGACATTTGTGATGAGAACTGGGTGTTGTTTGTAAGTAATGAATCACTAGACTCTACACCTGAAACTAGTATTACACTTTATGTTAAGCAACTGGAATTTAAATAAAAAGTTGGAAAACATATGTAATGGGATTAAGCAGTGCACTTGTGATGAGCACTTGTGATGTATGGAAGTGTTGAATTGCTATATCATACACCTGAAACTAATATAACACTGAATGTTAACTAATTGGAATTAAAATAACCCCCCATATATACCTTTTTGTTTCTTTGTGATAAAAAGCCAAAAGTAGGTAAATATATATTTAATATTAATGTTTTAGTATTTTATCTTATTTGGAAATGATTTAGATATTTAATAAATTTAACTTAACTAATCACTAAAATTAACTCAAAAAACTTTAAGGTTTTAAGTTACCAAAGTATTTTTGAGAAACTATTTATGTAAACATAAATGTTGCTGAAAATTTCATTTATAAATGAAATTTATAAACTTCATTTTATCTTATTTATATCTATTTAATTTGATTGTTCTTAATAATTGTGTTTATATAAATTACAACATCTTTATTAACAGTGGAAAAAGCCATTATACTAATGATGTGGAGAACAAAGGCAAAAGAAATGTAGATAACATTAAATTTCCTTATAACCTGCATCCCATTGACAAATACTTGAAGCAGGCAGAATATAACATTCTTCCAAAATTCCCAACTTTCTTAATAGTAATACTTTGCTAGAGGGGAAAAAACCCTTAGCTGACAATAGGTAGACCTCCAAGATCCTGTAAATCTTCTTTAGTATATGAAAATCCTTTTGGAAACTTCCCTTGTCTTTACCTCCCCCAGCTCCAAAATATATAATCAATTGCTCTTCACACCAAAATATATAAACAATTGCTCTTCACAATCCCAGTGCAGCTCTTTCTGCCCCTGAAACCTTTCCCTGTGCTATAACAAAACCACCTTTTTGCATCAAAAATGTCTCCAGAATTCTTGGCTGTTAGTTCCACACCCCAACATGTTAAATAATCATTTTGGTGCCCAACGTGGGGCTTGAATATTCTCATCAGAACTCTGGGCTTCAGTAAAAACTTGGTGAATAATTCCTCTCCCCTCCCTTTATTTTCATTTCAGGGGCTTTTCAAGGAATATGGTCTTATTGGAACACTTTCATGTTGATTGCTCAGGCTGCAATCCTCTAGCCCATGGCTACTCTGTGGGGAAGTAAAGCCTGTCTTTTGGCTAGAAGTCAGTACCATAGCCACAATGGTAATACAATGAAGAAACTTTATGCCCTGCCTGCATTTTTGTCCCTATTCAATGTTGTCTGTATTAGGCACAGGACAGCCAGCTAAGTTGCTAGAATGGCTGCTGATCTTAAGACTCCCACGTGAGGTTTCCTCCTCAGTCATCTAATGCGATCCCTTTCACATCCTTGGTATAACCATTCTGGCCATAAGACCTCCACTTGGAGCCAGCTGAAACCAGTACCTGATTGAATTCAAACCCAACTGGGGACCATTTCCTAGGGAAGTTTGCTGTAAAATACTACACGTGTTGGAACATTGCTTAGATCACAATGGATTTCCACACTTACTATTTTCCATCAATGTCCCCTACTAACTACTTAAATTACAAAATTGGGTAATTTCCCCTTGCAAAACTTTTCTATTGTCTTCCATGGATTGAAAATGGCAGGTTCATGGACATATGGAGGAGTCAAGACAACAGAGTATCAGGGGTACCTTGGGCTTGTCTCATCCCTCAAACACAGTTTGATCAACATAAAATAATTTTGAACATCTAAGAAATCCATCTGAGGATTAAAAGAACAATATGCTTAATTTGAGGGACAAAATGTGGCAGGTACATGTTGTAGAGAGGGTAATTGGGGGGAAATAAAAGCCGTGGTGCCACAGAGAGTCGGGACCCCTTTTCACAGAGAGATAAAGAAAGAGGGGAAGAGAGAGCAGTGCATCAGGTTTGTGCAACAAAAGCATCCTCCCTGAAAGTAAAGAGAAAGAGTGAAAAAAAAAAAGCAAAAACATGCTCAGGGGACTGCACAAGAAACTGTTTCCCAAAACCTTTGATGGGAAAAAGAGGAATGTTTCAATCCTGCCAGTATTTTATAAACAGCGGAACACAGATTCTGAAGTTTCAGAGATATGTGCCTGGCAGTGCTCTGGCAAAGAGAAGGACAGACCTGGGAATGGGCAGTGTGGTCTAAGGGTCCCCTGGGTTGCATGCAGAGAAGCAGTTCTCCTGGCTTGAGTGCATTTGGTAGACACGATATGGCGTCTCCATGGGAAAAAGACCTGATGGGTGACATAGAGCTGCCAGGAACAAAGATGCCAGCTGAGGGCAGCAAACTTTGGCGCCGGCTATATGTTGAGATTTACCATAAGCTCTGAGCCACTTTCACTGCACAGTAACTTGACTATTTTCTGGGACAAGCTGGTACTAGTCACAGCACAGCAAGACCCTTCCCCAGAGGATCAGTGCAGGTCCAAGCCGTGGGAGTCTCTGAAGTGTGGGATTTTGAAACACAGCCACATCTGAAATAAAACACAGAGTGCAGCACTGCCTGGCAGGCAGACAGCTCACACACAGTGAGGGCAGGGAGCTGACAGAAACCAGGGACACAGGAGGGGTAATTGATTGTGCATCTGTGAGGGTGCAAACTTCCCATTCCAGACACTAGAGAACGGGGTGAAGCCATTTGTACCCACCAGCACTTATTGACCCTAGTGAGCTAAATAGCTCCAGAAGTGGAGAATAGAGCCATTACAACAAGCTGCACATCCCTGTGCCCTCCAAGCATATCTCCACTAGTGTAAGTCAGCTGGAGAATCAGAGAAGCAGGCTCCTCCTCCAGTAGACCAGCACAAACTCTTTCTACACATTAAGTCTACTGACAATAGAGTGCTCTAAAGCTTCAGCTCTAGGAGAAACTGGATCCAGGTTCTTTTGAGGCTTTTTGTTTGTTTTGCTTCTGTTTTTCTTTTTCTTTTTGTTTTTTTTTTTTCCTTCTTGGATATAGAAGGAACAAATTTTTTATTTTATGTTATTTTATTTTATTATTTTTTTAATTTTTAATTTTTTCTCTTTGTTCTTTTTCTATCAAGCTTTTCTTTTAAAAAAAATTTATTGTTTATTTTATTTTTGAGAGAGACACAGAGTGCAATTGGGGGAGTGGCAGAGAGAGGGAGACACAGAATCTGAAGCAGGTTCCAGGCTCTGAGCTGTCAGCACAGTGTCCAACACAGGGCTCAAACCCATGAACCATGAGATCATGACCTGAACCTAAGTTGGATGCTCAAGTGACTGAGCCACCCAGATGCCCCATCTATCAAGCTTTTCTTAACAAGCAGACCAAAACAAAACTAAGAATTAGCTTCCTTTATTATTTTTAATTTTTAAAGTTGTATTTATTTTTTTAATTTATTTAAAATGTTTATTTATTTATTTTTGAGAGACAGTGAGCAGGGGAGGGGCAGAGATAGAGGGAGGCAGAAAATCTGAAGCAGGCTCCATGTCATCAGTGTAGAGTCCAATGTGGGGCCCAAACTCATGAACCATAAAATCATTATATGAAATGAAATAAAGAGTTGGATGCTCAACTGACTGAGCCACCCAGGGGCCTCTAAATTTTTGTTTTATTTTACTACTTTTATTTTATTTTATTTTATTTTATTTTATTTTAATGTACTCCAAAATGACAATACAGAGGAAGTTAACACAAAAGAAAGAATAGGAAGAAATGACTGCCAGGGGTTTAATCACACAGATATAAGATGTCTAAACTATAATTTAAAACAACCATTATAAGGATTCTAGCCAGGCTTGATAAAGCATGGAAGACACTAGAGAATTCCTTATTACAGAGATAACAGAGCTAAAAACTAGGCAGGGTTCAAATTAAAAACTCTACAACCAAGATGAAAACCTGAATAGGTGCATGACAATGCAGGATGGATGAAGCAGAGGAATGAGCTAGTGATTAAGAAGATAAAATTATGAAAAATAATGAATCTGAAAAGAATAAGGAAACAAAGGTAAAGGAACATGAAGATAGATTTAGGGAACTCAGTGACTTTTTTAAATGGAATAACATTCATATCACAGGAGTCCCAGAAAATGAAGAGAGAGAAAAAGAGGCAGAAGGTGTCTAAGAGCAAATTATATCTGAAAACTTCCCTAACTTGGGTAAGGACACAGATATCAAATTCAAGGAAGCATAGAGAACACCCACTAAATTTAACAAAAGCTGGTCATTGCCATGGAAAATGGCAAAAATAGTCAAATTCATAAAATACACACACAAGGAAAGAATCCTGAAAGCAGCAAAGGAAAAAAGTCTTTAAACTACTAGGGAAGAGAGATCAGGTTCACAGCAGATCTATCCACAGAAACTTGGCCCACCAGAAGGGAGTGGCAGGATATATACAATGTGATAAATGGGAAAAATGTGCAGCAAAGAATATTCTATCCAGCAAGGCTATCATTCAAAATAGGAAAGATAAAGAGTTTGCCAAACAGAAACTAAAGAAGTTCGTGACCACTAAACCAGCCCCACAAGAAATATTAAGGCAGGGAGCCTTCTGAATGGGGGGAAAAAAGACCAAAAGCAACAAAGACTAGAAGGGAACAGAGAACATCACCAGAAACACCAATGCTACAGGTAACACAATGGCACTGTACTGATATATTTCAATAACACCCTAAATATAAATGGACTAAATGCCCTTGCAATCAAAAGACATAGGGTATCAATATGGATTAAAAAACAAGACTTATCCATATACTGCCTTTAGGAAACTCATTTTGGAACTAAAGTCACCTTCAGATTGCAAGTGGGGATGGAAAACATTCTATCATGCTAATGGATGTCAAAAGAAAGCCGGAGTAGCCATACTTATATCAGACAAACTAGATTTTAAACCAAAGACTGTAACAAGAGATGAAGAAGTGTATTATATCATAATTAAGGGGTTGTAAGCATCAAGAAGGTCTAACAATTGTAAATATTTATGCCCCCAAGTTGTAACACCCAAATATGTAAATCAATTACTATGAAACACAGAGAAACCCATTGACAATAATACAATAATAGTAGGAGATTTTAACACTTTACTTACAACAATGGACAGATCATATAAACAGAAAATCAACAGGGAAACAGTGGCTTTAAATGACACACTGGACCACATGAACTTAACCGACACATTCAGAATATTCCATCCTAAAGCAGCAGAATAAACATTCTTTTCAACTGCACACAGAATATCTAGAATAGATCACATACCGGGTCAAATCATGCCTCAACATTTATAAAAAGATCGAGATCATGTCATGTATATTTTCAGATCACAATGCTATGAAAGTTGAAGTCAATCACAGGAAAAAAAATTTGGAAAGACTACAAATACTTGAAGTTAAAGAGCATCATATGAAAGAATGAATGGGTTAAACAGGAAATTAATGAGGAAATAAAAAAAACTTTATTGAAGTAAATAAAAATGAAAACATGAGAGACCAAAATCTTTGGGATACAGCAAAGGCAGTCCTAAGAGGGAATTATATTGTAATACAGGCTTACTTAAGAAGCATGAAAGGTATAAAATATTCAACCTAACATTACAGCTAAAGATGCTAGAAAATAAACAGCAAATAAAGCCCAAAGGCAGAAAACGAGGGAAAAAATAAAGACCAGAGAAGAAATAAATGATATAGAAACAAACAAACAAACAAACAAAAAAACACCCACAATAGAACAGATCATGAAACTAAGACCTGGTCCTTTGTAAAAATTGATGAAATTGATAAACCCCTAGCCAGACTTATTGAAAAGTAAAGAGAAAGGAACCACATAAATAAAATACAAATGAAAGAGGTGGAATTACAAGCAACACCACAGAAATACAAACAATTTTTAGAGAATATTATGAAAAGTTATATGCAAAAAAAACAGGGAAATCTGGAGCAAATTAATAAATTCCTAGAAACATACAAACTACCAAAACTGAAAGAGGAAGAAATAGAAAGTTTGAGTAGACTCATAACTAGCAAAGAAATTGAATGGACATTCAAAAATATCCTAACAAAATCCAGGGTTATAGTCCAGGGCTTCCCAGGGGAATTCTACCAGACATTTATTTATTTATTTATTTATTTATTTTTATTTAATTTTTTTAAAATTTATTTATTGTTTAATTTACATCCAAGATAGTTAGCATATGGTGCAACAATGATTTAAGGAGTAGGGTCCTTAATGCCTCTTATCCATTTAGACCATCCCCCCTCTCACAACCCTTCCAGGAACTCTCTGTTCTCTGTATTTGAGAGTCTTTTGTGTTTTGTCCCCTCCCTGTTTTTATGAAATTTTGCTTCCCTTCCTTTATGTTAATCTGTTTGGTATCTGAAAACCCTTATTTGAGTGAAGTCATATAATATGTCTTTCTCTGACTGACTTGGCTTAGCATAAGACCCTCCAGTTCATCCACATAGTTGCAAATGGCAAGATTTCATTCTTTTTGATTGCCGAGTAATACTCCATTGTATATATATACCACATCTCCTTCATTCATTCATCTGTCGATGGACAACTAGGTTCTTTCCATATTTTGGCTATTGTCAGTAGCACTGCTATAAACATTGGGGTGCATGTGCCCCTTCAAAACAGCATACCTGTATCACTTGGATAAATGCCTAGTAGTGCAATTGCTGGGTTGTAGGGTAGTTCAATTTTTAATTTTTTGAGGAAACTCCATACTTTTTTCCAGAGTGGTTGCACTAGTTTGCATTCCCACCAGCAGTGCAAAAGAGATCCTCTTTCTCCACATCCTCACCAACATCGGTTGTTGCCTGAGTTGTTAATGTTAGCCATTCTGACAGGTGTAAGTTGGTATCTCATTGTGGTTTTGATTTGTATTTCCCTGATGATGAGCGATGTGGAGCATTTTTTTATGTGTTGGTTGGCCATCTGGATGTCTTCTTTGGAGAAGTGTCTATTCGTGTCTTTTGCCCATTTCTACATTGGATTATTTTTTGGGGGGGTATTGAGTTTGAGAAGTTCTTTATAGATTTTGGATACTAACCCTTTATCTGATATGTCACTTGAAAATATCTTCTCCCATTCCATCAGTAGCCTTTTAGTTTTGCTGATTGTTTCCTTCGCTGTGCAGAAGCTTTTTATTTTGATGAGGTCCCAGGAGTTCATTTTTGCTTTTGTTTCCCTTGTCTCAAGAGATGTGTTGAGTAAGAAGTTGCTGCAGTCGAGGTCAAAGGAGTTTTTTCCTCTAGGATTTTGATGGCTTCCTGTCTTACATTTAGGTCTTTCATTCGTTTTGAGTTGATTTTTGTGTATGGTGTAAGAAAGTGGCCCAGGTTCATTCTTCTGCATGTCGCTGTCCAGTTTTCCCAACACTACTTGCTAAAGAGACAGTCTTTATTCCATGGATATTCTTTCCTGCTTTGTCAAAGATTAGTTGGCCATACATTTGTGGGTTCATTTCTGACTTCTCTATCCTGTTCCATTGATCTGAGTGTCTGTTTTTGCACCAGTATCATACTATCTTGATGATTACAGTTTTGTAATACAGCTTGAAGTCTGGGATTGTGATGGTTCCTGCATTGGTTTTCTTTTTCAAGATTGCTTTGGCTATTCAGGGTCTTTTCTGGTTCCATACGAATTTTTAGGATTGTTTGTTCTAGCACTGTGAAGAATGCTGGTGTTATTTTGATAGGGATTACATTGAACATGTAGATTGCTTTGGGTAGTATCGACATTTTAGCAATGTTTGTTCTTCCAATCCAGGAGCATGAAATGTTTTTCCATTTTTTTGTGTCTTCAATTTTTTTTGTAAGATATCTATAGTTTTCAGCATACAGATTTTCACCTCGTCGGTTTTGTTTATTCTTAGGTATTTTATGGTTTTTTGTGCAATTGTAAATGGGATCGATTCCTTGATTTCTCTTTCTGCTGCTTCATTGTTGGTGTATAGGAATGCAACCAATTTCTGTGCATTGATTGTATATCCTGCTACTTTGATGAATTCATGGATCAGTTCTAGCAATTTTTTGGTAGAATCTTTTGGGCTATCCATATAGAGTTTCATGTCATCTGTGAAAAGTGAATGTTTGACTTCCTCCTGGCTGATTTGGATGTCTTTTATTCCTTTGTGTTATCTGATTGCTGAGGCTAAGACTCCCAATACTATGTTGAATAACGGTGGTGAGAGTGGACATCCCTGTTGTGTACCTGACCTTAGGGGGAAAGCTCTGTTTTTCTCCATTGAAGATGATATTAGCAGTGGGTCTTTCATATATAGCTGCTATGATCTTGAGGTGTGATCCTTCTATCCTTAATTTCTTGAGGGTTTTTATCAAGAAAGGATACTGTATTTTTTGTCAAATGCTTTTTCTGCATCTATTGAGAGTATCATGTGGTTCTTGTCCTTTCTTTTACTGATGTGATGAATCACTTTGATTGTTTTGCAGATATTGAACCATCCCTGCATCACAAGTATAAATCCCACTTGGTTGTGGTGAATAGTTTTTTAATGTATTGTTGGATCTAGTTGGCTAGTATCTTGTTGAGGATTTTCGCTTTCATGTTCATCAGGGAAATTGGTCTATAGTTCTCCTTTTTAGTGGGGTCTTTGTCTGGCTTTGGAATCAAGGTAATTCTCACTTCATAGAAAGAGTTTGGAAGTTTTATTTCCATTTCTATTTTTTGGAACAGGTTCAAGAGAATAGGTGTTAAATCTTCTTTAAGTGTTTGGTAGAATTCCCCTGGAAAGCCATCTGGCCCTGGACTTTTGTTTTTTGGAAGATTCTTGATTACAAATTCTATTTCCTTACTGGTTATGGCCCCATTCAAATTTTCTATTTCTTCTTATTTCAGTTTTGGTAGTGTATGTGTTTCTAGGAATTTTTCCATTTATTCCAGGTTGCCATTTTAATGGTGTATAACTGATCATAATATTCTCTTATTATTGTTTGTATTTCTGCAGTGTTGGTGTGATCTCTCCTCTTTCATTTTGATTTTATTTATTTGGGTCCTTTTTTTAATCAAACTGGCTAGGGGTTTATCAATTTTGTTAATTCCTTCAAGGTTCCAGCTCCTGGTTTCATTGATCTGTTCTCTCTCTCTCTCTCTCTCTCTCTCTCTTTTTCCTGCTCTAATCTTTATTATTTCCTGTCTTCTGCTGGTTTGGGGTTTATTTGCTGTTCTTTTTCCAGCTCTTTGAGGTGTCAGGTTAGGTTGTGTATCTGAGACCTTCTTACTTCTTTAGGAAGGCCTGCATTGCTATATACTTCCCTCTTATGACTACCTTTGCTGCGTCCCAGATGTTTTGAGTTGTGGTGTTATCATTTTCATCGGTTTCCATGTGCTTTTTAATTTTCTCTTTAACTTTTTGGTTAGCCCATTCATTCTTTAGTAGGATGTTCTTAGTCTCCAAGTATTTGGTATCTTTCCACATTTTTTTATTGTGGTTGATTTCGAGTTTTGTAGTGTTGTGGCCTGAAAATATGCACGGTATGATCTCGATCTTTTTGTATTTGTTGAGGGCTGATTTGAGTCCCAATATGTGATCTGTTTTGGAGAATGTTCCATGTGCACCAGAGAAGAATGTGTATTCTGCTTCTTTAGGATTAAATGTTCTGTATATATCTGTTAAGTCCATCCGGTTCAGTGTGTCATTCAAAACCATTGTTTCCTTGTTTATTTTCTGTTTAGATGATCTGACCATTGATGTAAGTGGGTTGTTGAAGTCCTCTACTATTATAGTATTATTATCAATGAGTTTCTTTATGTTTGTGATTAATTTATGTATATATTTGGGTGCTGTCACATTTGGAGCATAAATGTTTACAAGTTTTAGGTCTTCTTGATGGATAGACCCCTTGATTATGATATAATGCCCTTCTTTATCACTTTATCATTTTATTACAGTCTTAATTTAAAATCTAGATTATCTGATATAAATATGGCTACTGCGGCCTTCTTTTGGTGACCATTGGCATGATAGATGGTTCTCTATCCCCTTATTTTCAATCTGAAGGTGTCTTTACATCTAAAATGGGCCTCTTGTAAACAGCATATAGATGGATTTTGTTTTCTTATCCATTCTGTTACCCTATATCTTTTGATTGGGTGTAAAACTTTCCTAACCTGGGGAAAGACACAGGTTCAGTGTGAGTACTGATGTTTATCTCGAGTACTGAAAGATATGTATTTATTGACATTATATAACCTATAGAGTTGGAATTTCTGATACTGTTCTCTGGTCCTTTCTAGTCTTTGTTGCTTTTGGTATTCCTTTTTTTTTTTTTCATCTTTTGTCCCCTCAGAGAGTACCCCTTAAAATTTCTTGCAGGGATGGTTTAGTGGTCATGAACTCCTTTAATTTTTTTTTTCTGGGAAATATTTTATCTGTCCTATTTTGAATGGCAGCCTTGCTGGATAACGAATTTGGGTTGCATATTTTTCTGTTTCAGTACATTGAATATATCCTGCCTCTCCTTTCTGGCCTGCTAAATTTCTGTGGATAGGTCTGCTGCGAACATAATTTGTCTTCTCTTGTACATTAAGGACTTTTTTCCCTTGCTGCTTTCATGATTCTTTCCTTGCCTGAGTATTTTGTGTATTTGATTATGATATGCTTTGTCGGTTTTTGTTGAATCTAATGGGAGTTCTCTGTGCTTCATGGATTTTGATGTCTTGTCTTTCCCCAGGTTAGGAAAGTTTTCCACTATAATTTTCTCACATAACCCCTTGTACACCTTTTTCTCTCTCTTCCTCTTTTGGGGCTTCCTATGATTCTGATGTTATTCCTTTTTAATGTGTCACTGAGTTCTCTAATTATTATTTCATGTTCTTTCGCCTTAGTTTCCCTCATTTTTTCTGCATCATTATTCTCCATAAGTTTGTCCTCTATATCATTGCTTCGCTGCTCTGCCTCATCCATCCTTGTTGCCCTGGCATCTATTCGAGATTGCAGCTCAGTTATTTGCAGCTCATTTTTTTTATTTCATCCTGACTAGCTTTCACTTCTTTTATCTCCATGGAAAGGGATTCTAATCTATTTTCAACCCTAAGTAGTATTCTTATTATCGTGATTCTAAATTCTGGTTTATACATCTTGCTTGTATCTGTGTTGATTAAGTCCCTGGCTGACGTTTCTTCTTGTTCTTTCTTTTGGGGTGAATTCCTTAATTTTGTCATTTTGAAGGAATAAAAGGAATTAATGGAGTAAAAAATAACCCTTAAAATTAAAAAAAAAAATAAAAACAACATAAAGAAATCAAATAAAGGATGCTAGATCCTAGGTGTGATTTGGTCTGGTTGCTGAAAGATGCTTGATAGATTAGAGAAAAAAGGGAAAGATAAAAAGAGAAAAAAAGGACAAAGAAAAAAAGGGAAGAAAAATGTTTGAAAATTTGCAAAAATGAATACCATATAGTAGAATAAAATGAAATGATGAAAGTAAAATAGAATTTTAAAAATTTGTAAAAAAAAAAGGAAAACATATAGTATAAAAAATTATAGGAAAATATTTTTAATAAAAATGGAAAATAAATTGGGGTGCCTGGGTGGCTCAGTCAGTTGGGCAGCTGACTATGGCTCAGGTCATGATCTCATGGCCTGTGAGTTCGAGCCCCGCATCATGCTGTGTGCTGACAGCTCAGAGCCTGGAGCCTGCTTCTGAATCTGTGCCTCTTTCTCTCTCTGCCCCTTCCCTGCTTAGTCTTTGTCTGTCTGTCTCTCTCTCAAAAATAATAAACATTAAAAAAATTAAAAAAAAATAAAAATGGAAAATAAAATAAAGACTTTCTCTTTCTGTATTCAAGAGTAAAAAAGAAAAAAAATTAAATAAAAGGACCAAAGAACAGAATGAATTACAATTTAAATTACATATGGTGTCATATAGAAGTGAAGCTATGAAGCACTTTGTAGTCCGTAAACTAAGCAGACAAAGAAACTTGTGTTTGTCAAGAGCACTGTTGGCCCAGTTGGGCAGGGTGTAGTGTAATGGCTCCATTCTCCACTAGATGGCACTTCTTAGCTTACTGGAGTGGATTCTTGTGTTGTATCTAGTCATGTATGTACATGCATGGGAGGGATGAAAATGGTGTCACCCAGCTACCCAGTCTGTAGTATTGAAACTCTGTGTTCTCCATGCCTGGAAATCAGGCACCCCTCCTTTGTCTCCTGTTTCCATCCACTCCCCACTACTACTACACTGTTTGTGATCAATCCATAAGGTGGCACCTCCCTCCTGAGTTTTATCTCAAATGGAGCTGTGTTTCCCATCACCTCACTTCTGAGGGACTGTGGCTTTGACCTGTTCAGATCCTCAGGGGAGGGTTTGGTTGAGCAATGGCCAGGTGCTGGCCCACCCCCTGGAACATTTGTGAGACCGTGCTGCTGCCAATGCCCAGTGACTGCAGCTGGGTGCCTGCCTACCCCAGAAAATGTTCATGCAATCATGTAGCAGGAATATTTCAGGGTTTATGAAAAATCACAACACACATCTGGCACCAGGCTTCACCCTTAACATCCTTGTTCCAACACCAGGGAATGTGGCTGTTCTCTGGGGTCCACTGATACCTTTGCCTGTGGGGTGGCCACACAGTGCCTACTAAATGTCCTCCCAGCAGGGGGACTGCCTCTCCCCGTTTGCTCCATGGACCCCTTAGACCTTGCTCTCTGCTCCTGGGGATTCGCCCTTCCCACCAGAGCACTTCCAGGTATCAAGCTGCAGAGTTTCAGACTCTGTACTCCCCCTGTTTATATAGTCTTAATGGAATTTAAACCCTCTTCTTTCTCATTTCTCCCTTTTTTGTTCAGTCCCTGTGGCTGTTTCTACTTTTTCACTTTCTTTCCAGCTGCTTTTGGTGTGTGTGTGGGGGGGGTGAGTGCTTTTCCCATACTCTCCCCTGCATCTCCGTCCTCTCTCTGCAAGCAAAAATAGCTCCCTGCCCTCTGCAGCTTCTCTCTCCCCCAGTTCACCTCTCCATGCTGTGTACCTGCTGAGTTCTGTGGTTCAGGTTGTGCAGATTGTTGTGTTAATCGTCAAATCAGTTTTCTAGGTGTGCAAGATGGTTTAGTGTTGATCTGGCTGCATTTCAGGGATGAGAGGCACAAAAAACTATGCTGTTCTGCCATCTTGGCCTCTCCCAGGATTCTACCAGACTTTTAAAGAAGAGTTAATACTTATTCTTCTCAAACTATTTCAAAAAATAGAAATAAAGGAAAACCTCAAAACTAATTCTATGAGGCCAGCATTACCTTAATTCCAAAACCAACGATCCTACTAAAAAGGAGTACAGGCATTCTCCCTGATGAACATGGATGCAAAAGTTCTCAACCACTATCAAATCAAATCCAACAGTATATTAAAAGAATTGTTCACCACAATCAAGTGGAATTTATTCCTGGGCTACAGGCCTGGTTCAATATTCACAAATCAATCAAAGTGTTACACCACATTAACAAAGAAAGGATAAGAACCATATGATCCTTCCAATAGATGAAGAAAAAACAATTGACAAAATACAGTATCCATTCTTGATAAAAATCTTCAACAAAGTATCAATAGATGAAACATACTTCATCATAATAAAGGCCATATACAAAAGACCCACAGCTAATATCATCCTTAATGGAGAAACTGAAAGCCTTTCTCCTATTGTCAGGAACAAGCCAAGGATGTCCACTCTCACCATTAGTATTTAACATAGTAGTGAAAGTCTTAGCCTCATCAATTAGACAACCAAAGGAAATAAAAGGCATTGAAATTGGTAAAAAAGAAGTCAAATTTCATTATTTGTAGAAGACATGATACTTTATGTAGAAAACCTGAAAAACTCCATGAAAAAATTGCTAGAACTATTCATGAATTCAGCAATGTATATAAAATCAATGTATAGAAATCTGTTGTATTTCTATACACCAATAACAAAGCAACAGAAAGAGAAATCAAGGAATCAATCCCATTTACAATTACACCAAAAACAATAAGATACCTAGGAATAAACTTAACAAAGGAGGTAAATGATCTGTATTTTGAAAACTATAGAAGACTTATAAAGGAAATTGGAGAGGACACAAGGAAATGGCAAAGGATTCCATGCTCATGGATTTGAAGAACAAACATTGTTAAAATGTCTATAGTACTCAAAGCCATCTACACATTCAATGCAATCTCCATCAAAACACCACCAGCATTTTTCACAAGTGTAGAACAAACAATGCTAAAATTTGTAAGGAACCAAAAAAGACCACAAATAGCCATAGCAATCCTGAAAAAAAATGGAGACATTATGATTCCTTATTTCAAGCTATATTATTAAGCTATAGTCATCAAGACACAATGGTACTGGCACAAAAACAGACAAATAGATAAATGTAACAGAATAAGAAACCCAGAAATGGTCCCACAACTGTATGTTCAACTAATTTTTGACAAAGCAGGAAAGAACATCCAATCAAAAAGACAGTTTCTTCAACAAATGGCGTTGTGAAAACTGGACAGCAACATGCAGAACAATGAAACTGGACAACTCTCTTAAGCCATATACAAAAATAAATTGAAAATGGATGAAAAACCCATATGTGAGTCAGGAAACCATCAACATCCTAGAGGAGAAAACAGGTAGCAACCTCTTTGGCCTTGGATGGAGCAACTACTTACGAGACAAGGAGCTGGACTACTTACTAGACAAGGAGCTGGAGGCAAAGGAAGCAAAAGCAAAAATGTGCTATTGGAACTTCATCAAGATAACATGCTTCTACATACCAAAAGAAGCAGTCAACAAAACTAAAAGGCAGACTATGAAATGGAAGAAGATATTTGCAAATGACATATATGATACAGTGTGTGTATCCAAAATCTATGAAGAATATATCAAACTTAATGCCCAAAAAACAATCATGTTAAGGAATGGGCAGAACACGTGAATGAACAATTTTCCAAAGAAGTCATCTAGATGGCTACTAGAACATGAAAAGATGCTCAACATCACTCACCATCAGGGAAAATATAAATCAAACTGCAATGAGATACCACCTCACACCTGGCAGAATGGATAAAATTATCAATGTAAGAAACAATAGGTGTTGGTGAAAATGCTGAGAAAGGGGAACCCTCTTACACTATTGGTGGGAATGCAAACTGGTGCAGCCACTCTGGAGAACACTATGGATGTTTCCTAAAAAGTTAAAAATGGAACTACTCTGTAAGTCGGTAATTGCATTATTAGGTATTTACCCAAGTATACCAAAATAGAGATTCAAAGGGATACATGCACCCCAATGTCTATAGCAGCATTATCAACAATAGCCAAACTATGGAGAGAGCCCAAATGTCCACTGATTGATGAATGGATAAAGAAGATGTGATACACACACACACACACACACACACACACACACACAATGGAATATTTCTCAGCCATCAAACAGAATGAAATCTTGACATTTGCATTGACATTATGGAGCTATTCCACTTATTCTATGGAGCTATTTCACTTATTCTAAGTGAAATATGGAGCTATTTCACTTATTCTAAGTGAAATTAGTCAGACAGAGAAAGACATATCACATGATTTCACTTGTATTTGGAACATAAGAAAAAAAACAGATGAACATTTGGGAGAGGGAAAAAAGAGAGAGGTAAAAAAATTATGAGAGCCTCTCAAAGATGGAGAACAAACTGAGGGTTGATGGGGGAGTTGGTAGGGGATGTGTTAGATGTGTGATGACTATTAATGAGGGCACTTGTTATCGTGAGCACTTGGTGTTGTGTGTAAGTGGTGAATCCCTGACTTGTACACCTGAAACCAATATAGCACTCTATGTCAACTAACTAGAATTTAATTGAAAATTTGAAAAGAAAAAATTAAAAAGTAGGAATGGCAGGTTCGTAATGACCTTCATGGCATGGCCTTTATGGCAAGGCAAGTCAAGGCATGGTATCTCATTCCAATCACAGGTACCTATTTATAGCCTAGGATACAGTGGGGAAGTTGGTCGACACTAGCATCCCTCTTAGAGAGTCTTTATGGTGGGACAGTGATCAACACCAATTTTGTTCAAGGGAATCCTCTGTCTGCTTTTGACACCCAGAATCTCTGACATATCCTGCATGGGACAACACCTGGGAATTGTGGTGGATTTTTGGTAATGGACCTTCTCTAGGCTTCTTGTTCAGTTCCTAAGGACTCTTCCTTGGGATGCCTTTTAACCCACTGGAAACAATTCAGATTACAAAATATAAGAAAGGACCAATATTCTGTAACATTGCACAGCCTCAGTATGATTTATCAGTTAGATCTCTCCGATAAGAAACTACACAAATTGGTGGAGGTACCCTAGCTTCTGGCCTTCATGGCCCTCAATCAGGACACTGATCTAAGAACTTCTTGCATAATGTGTTTTCCCTAATATGTTTGGCTAGTAAACCCCCTCATGATATATTGGATGATAGTTGTCTAAACAGGCCTCCTCCCAATATACCTAAGTTTCTGAAGGAAACACAGGACATTCCTGATGAAGGGGATGTTTCTCACTGTTTCTCCTAATCGGCCCAGGTTACTCTAGCTGTATGTGAGGGTTTCTCCCTTATCCATCTCCCAGGTTAATGGCTATGATAATTGTAACCAACTGTCTGTGGTTAGTCTACCTTGGCATGGGGACTTGAAGGAAAATTCCCAAGCAGCTGCTGAAACTCTCTCTGTTTCGGGGAAGTTACCTGTCTTCTCTGGCCTGACATGGACTGCCTATTTCCACTGTAGTGGAAAGTAAACCTGTGTTTTAATCTATCCAAGTGAATGAGCTTTAGGAATGTGAAACCCCTTTCTCTGCCATCTGGACTTTTATCTGCCTCCAGCCTTCCTGGCAGCACCTCACATTTTCTGCCTCCCTATCCCCCTCTGTTTCTGCACCATCTTGGGTGCAGCCTGAATTACTAACTCCTATACCAGTGCCTCTGGCACCATTGGCTCCTTCTGCTTCCTTTACTATCAAGGAGCAAAGAGCCCCCCATTGGACTTACACAGCCCACTTAAGATTTCCCAACCAGTGTCCAGGTAAAGAGTAACAGTGGAGAAAAAATTGATTTATAAAAAAGGATCCAAGTGGAGCATATTTTGTTATTTAAACTAATTTAAGTTTGTTGGCTCAATTAAGATAGACATGTCTTTAGAGTTATCAGCATTAAATGTGAAATTTTTATTCTATCTAGGTTTACTAAAGGACAAATAAGCTAATATTATCTCTTGCAATTGGTCAGCAAAATATGACTTAAAATTATGGTTAATTTTTTCTGTCTCAAAGTTTTCATCGGTAATTGTTAAGATAGCTTTCAAAGTCTTTGGTAACCTGATACTTTAAAGTTTTCCTTGGATAATAAATGGGATTTAATTCATTGGATATTTAGGACTTTTCCAAATGAGATAAAATAGTAGAGCATTGATTACTGAATGTGGGTTTGCACTTTTGGTTTCTTAGTGTAGAGAAGCTGAAGGTACTTGGGTCTGATAGTAAACATACTTTGTACTTTATTAAAAGATTATACTATGGAAAATATTTTTTATTATTAAATGTGTTCATAAATTTGCCATCTAAAGAATTCTGGTATAACAGTTCACAATTGATTGCTACTTAGTTTTCACTGGAGACAGACCCTTTTAAGAGTTAAAATTCTTCTACTAAATGTAATTAAGACTGATGGAAATAAGGGAAGCAACTCTGAATAAAAAAAAAGTTGTGGAAGGTTAATGAATAGAAATCTTTGGAAAGGAATTTTATATGTGATCAGGACTAAAGTTGAAATGAATGGATTTTAAAGGTACACTGGTATAAGACTGAAATTCTGCTTTTCTTTGTGTTCAAAAGACAAAGTTTTCTTGGATTCTTGGTCTGCTCTTGATTAGAAAATGTAAACAAAGGTTTTGTCTCTTTTGTATGCCCCTCCAAAAACAGTTTCTCTCTTCTTAAATATTTTGTCTTTATCCGGTCTTTGATTACTTAGTTAATAATTTTCAATATTAAAGGAGCTAAGTTTTTCTAACAACTATATAACCCTACATATTTACCTTTGGAATCTCTTATTGTCACCTTGGTTAAGTAATTAAGTTTTAAGTTTTGTAATGATCTGTAATCCTATTTAGGCATCTGCTTTAAAAACTTTCTAAGATTTTTTAACAAACTTCTCAAAGATTTAAATTGTAAATGAAGTCTTTTTGACGGATTAGACTTCTTTGCTATGTTAAGTTCCTTGGAAAGCACTGTCAAACAATGATAAGCCTTAAGTTGTATTGGTTGGGCAAAGTTTTAATATATTTTGGTCATAAGGTTTTCACTTAACATTCTAATTATTTAAGTATTAAGTGTCACAGAAATAACAGAATTTCCTTGTCAATTGCATTATATTCTTTTGTCATTTGCAAAATAAGTTTCATCTTCAAGGAGATTTATAAAAAGGATCTTTTGACAAATACAGGTTTTTGATATTATTATAACCCTCTCATTAAAATTGGTAAGAATTTCAAGAATTAGCTAAAAAGCTGCAAACTGTACCAAGAATTAGTAACATGGGACGGAATGAACTAAGGAAGATGATATGTTTTTTGTGACTCTCGTTTGAAACATTGCTGGTTCTCTAATGTTTGCTCTTCCAGATTAAGGAAATTTACTCATAAAATATCTATGACTTACAGAAATTTGATAAAATATTCATTTTTGAACAAATTAAAGCATTTAACTTTTCTTTCTATCTGAACCAGCTGAAATTTAAAAGTTCTCAGTGAATATTTTTGTTTCATGGCAATTATAGTTATTTGCATAAGTTCAATAAGAATCTATTCTCCTCGTAACAGGACACCATTGGAAACATTGGTTATTTTACCAAGGCTTTGACTGGAATGTCATATTTGAGAGACACACATTGATGCAGATATGACCATTCAGATTTAAGGAACTAAGGTTGACTTCATGAAGCATGAAGCCAATAGAACCACTTAGAACTGTTGGCCTGATACCTTGCTTACAGAGTTATCAGCAGCATTACTGGGTGAGTAAAGAATGTCACATCATGGCAGGTGCAGGAATATCAGGATATTTTGGGGATCTCAAAAAGAGGAGATTTTTTTCTGTTTCTTTCTTTTCTTAATATGAAATTTTTTCTCAAATTGGTTTCCATACAACACCCAGTGCTTATCGCAACAGGTGTCCTCCTCAATACTCATCACACACCCTCCACTCGCTCCCACCCCCCATCAACCCTCAGTTTGTTCTCAGTTTTTAAGAGTCTCTTATGCTTTGGCTCCCTCACTCTCTAACTTCTTTTTCCTCCCCCTCCCCCAGGGTCTGCTGATAACTTTCTCAGGATCCACATAAGACTGAAAACAAATGGTATCTATCTTGCTCTGTATGGCTTATTTCACTTAGCATAACACTCTTCAGTTCCATCCATGTTGCTACAAAAGGCCATATTTCATTCTTTATCATTGCCACATAGTATTCCATTGTATATAAAAACCACAACTTCTTTATCCATTCATCAGTTGATGGACAGGCTCTTTCTATAATTTGGCTATTGTTGAAAGTGCTGCTATAAACATTGGGGTACAAGTGCCCCTATACATCAGCACTCCTGTATCCCTTGGGTAAATTCCTAGCAGTGCTATTGCTGGGTCATAGGGTAGATCTATTTTTAATTTTTGGAGGAACCTCCACACTGTTTTCCAGAGCGGCTGCACCAGTTTGCATTCCCACCAACAGTGCAAGAGGGTTCCCGTTTCTCCACATCCTCGCCAGCATCTATAGTCTCCTGGTTTGTTCATGTTAGCCACTCTGACTGGCATGAGCTGATATCTCAGTGTGGTTTTGATTTGTATTTCCCTGATGAGGAGCGACGTTGAGCATCTTTTCATGTGCCTGTTGGCCATCCAGATGTCTTCTTTAGAGAAGTGTGTATTCATGACTTCTGCCCATTTCTTCACTGGATTATTATTTTTTTTGGGGTGTGGAGTTTGGTGGGTTCTTTATATTTTGGATACTAGCCCTTTGTGTGATATGTCACTTGCAAATATCTTTTCCCATTCCGTTGGTTGCCTTTTAGTTTTGTGGATTGTTTCCTTTGCAGTGCAAAAGATTTTTATCTTGATGAGGTCCCAAGAGTTCATTTTTGCTTTTAATTCCCTTGCCTTTGGAGATGTGTCAAGTAAGAAATTGCTGCGGAGGAGGTCAGAGAGGTTTTTTCCTGCTTTCTCCTCTAGGGTTTTGATGGTTTCCTGTCTCACATTCAGGTCCTTTATCCATTTTGTGTTTATTTTTGTGAACGGTGTAAGAAAGTGGTCTAGTTTCATCCTTCTGCACGTTGCTGTCCACTTCTCCCAGCACCATTTGTTAAAGAGACTGTCTTTTTTCCATTGGATATTCTTTCCTGCTTTGTCAAAGCTTAGTTGGCCATACGTTTGTGAGTCCAATCCTGGAGTATCTATTCTATTCTATTGGTCTATGTGTCTATTTTTGTGCCAATACCATGCTGTCTTGATGATTACAGCTTTGTAGTAGAGGCCTGACTTAAGCCAAAGTCAGATGCCAAACCAACTGAGCCACCCAGGTGCCCCAAGCAAAGACTATTTAAATAAGTATATTCATGTCATGTTTATGTATTGGAAGACTCAATAAAGCAATAATATCAATTTTTCCTCACAATTATATATAGATTTAATACAAATCCCATCAAAATCCTAGCATTATTTGTTGTAGATACGGATAAAATTCTTCTAAAATTTATAGGGAGAAGCAAAAGTAGTAGAATTGCTAAAACAATCTTGAAAAAGGGGTGATAAAGTTGGAGGGATGACTCTATTTTATATGAGGGTTACTATATACATACAATATTCAAGACAGTATGATATTGTTGGAGGGATAAATATATGAATCAATGGAACAGATTAAAGAGTTCAGAAATAAACCCTTTTAAATGTGCCCAATGATTTTTGACAAAACTGGAAAAGCAATTCAATGGGTCAAAAATAGCTTTCTTAATAAGCGTTTGTATAGCAATTGGAAATCCATATGTCAAAAGAAAAAAATTCAGGTTGCCTTCATATCTTGGCTATTGAAAATAATGCTGTAATAAATGTAAAGGTGCATATATCTTTGCTTTTTTAATTTAAATTCATGTTAGTTAACATATAGTATAGTACTGGTTTTGGGAGTAGAATTTAATGATTCATCACTTACATATAACACCCATTGCTCAGCCCAACAAGTGTCCTCTTTCATGCCCATCACCCATTTAGTCCATTCACCCACTCACCACCCCTCCAGCAACCCTCAGTTTGTTCTCTGTATTTGAGTCTCTTATGGTTTGCCTCCTTCTCTATTTTATCTTATTTTATTTTCCCTTCCCTTCCTGGATGCTCATCTGTTTGGGTTTTTTAATTCCACATATGAATGATATCATATATTTGTCTTTCTCTGATTGACTTATCTCACTTAGCATAAAACACTCTAGTTACATCCGTGCTGTTGCATAGGCAAGTTTTTATTCTTTTTTGAGCACTGAGTAATATTCCATTGTATGGATATATCACATCTTCTTTACCCATTCATCAGTCAATGGACATTTGGGCTCCTTCCATAATTTGTCTATTATTGATAGTGCTGCTATAAACATTGAGGTGCATGTGCCTCTATGAATCAAGACTTTTGTATCACGTGGATAAATACCTAGTGGTTCAATTGCTGGATCATAGTTCTGTTTTTAACTTTTTGAGGAACCTCAAAAAAAGAGTGGCTGGCACCAGTTTGCATTCCCACAAACAGTGCAAGAGTGTTTCCATTTCTCTGTATCCTCACCGACATCTCTTGTTTCCTGAGTTGTTAATTTTAGCCACTCTGACTAGTGTGAGGTGGCATCTCATTGTGGTTTTGATTTGTATATCCCTAAAGATGAGTGATGTTGAGTATCTTTTCATGTGTCTGTTGTCCATGTGAATGTTTTCTTTGGAAAACTGTCTATTCACATCTTCTGCCTATTTTGTAACTGGACTATTTGTTTTTTGGGTGTTGAGTTTGATAATTTCTTTATTGATTTTGGATACTAACTGTTTATCCAATATGTCATCTGCAAATATCTTCTCCCATCCCATCAGTTGCCTTTTAGTTTTGTTGACTGTTTCCTTTGCTGTGGAGAAGTTTTTATCTTGATGGGGTACCAATAGCTAATTTTTGCTTTTGTTTCCCTTGCCTCCAGAGACACCTCTAGCAAGAAGTTCTGGGGCTAAGTCCAAAGAGGTTGCTGCTTGTGTTCTCCTCTAGGATTTTGATGGTTTCCTGACTTATATTTAGGTCTTTCATCCATTTTGAATTTATTTTTGTGTATAGGGTAGGAAAGTGGTCCAGTTTCATTCTTTTTCACGTTGTTGTCCAATTTTCCCAACACCATTTGTTGACGAGACTGTCCTTTTTTCCATGGGATACTCTTTCCTTCTTTGTCAAAGATTAGTTGGCCATACATTTGTGGGTCCATTTCTGGGTTCTCTATTCATTTCCATTGGTCTATGGGTCTGTTTTTATGCTAGTACCATACTGTGTGAATGGCTACAGCTTTGTAATATAGCTTGAAGTCAGGAATTGTGATGCCATCAGCTTTGGTTTTCTTTTTCAACATTAATTTGGCTATTTGGGGTCTTTTCTGGTTCCATAAAAATATTAGGATTCTTTGTCTTAGCCCTCTGAAAAAGGCTGGTGGTATTTTTATAGGGATTACATTGAATGTGTGGATTGCTTTGGGTAGTATACATATTTTAACAATGTTTCTTCTTCCATTCCATGAGCATGGAATGTTTTTCCATTTTTGGTGTCTTCTTAGATTTCTTTCAGAGGCATTGTATACTTTCCAGCATACAGATCTTTTACCTCTTTGGTTAGATTAATTTCTAGGTATCTTATGGTTTTTGGTGCAATTGTAAATGGGATTGATACCTTGATTTCTCTTTCTGTTGCTTCACTATTGGTGTATAGAAATGCAACAGATTTCCGTATATTCATTTTTTATTCTTCAACTATGCTGAATTTGTGTGTCAGTTCTAGCAAATATTTGGTGGAGTCTTTCAGGTTTTCCATGTAGACTGTCATGTCATCTGTGAAGAGTGAACGTTTGACACCTTCCTTGCCAATTTGGGTGACTTTTATTTCTTTTTCTTGTCTGATTACTGAGGCTAAGACTTCTGCACTGTGTTAAACAACAGTGGTGAGAGTGGACATCCCTGTTGTGTTCCTGATCTTAGGGGGAAAGCTCTCAGTTTTTCCCCATTGAGGATGATATTTTGGGGTCTTTTGTATAAGACTTTTATAATGTTGAGTTATGTTCCTTCTATCCCCACATTCTTGAGGGTTTTATCAATAATTGATGCAGTGTTTTGTCAAATGCTTTTTCTGCATCTATTGAGAGGATCAAGTCGTTCTTATCCTTTCTTTTATTAATGCGATGTATCATGTTGATTGATTTGCAGATAATGAACCAGCCCTGCATAACAGGAAAAAATCCAACGTGAACATGGCGAATAATTCTTTTAATGTATTGCTGGATTGATTTGCTAGTACCTTTTTGAAAATTTTTGCATACATGTTTATCAGGGAAATCAGTCTGTAGTTCTCCTTGTTAGTGGGGTCTTTGGTTTTTGAATCAAGGTAATGCTGGCCTCATAGAATGAGTTTGGAAATTTTCCTTCCATTTCTATTTGTGGGAAAAGTTTCAAAAGGATAGGTATTAATTTTTATTTAAATGTCTGGTAGAATTCCCCCTGGGAAGCCATCTGACCCTAGATTCTTGTTTGTTGGGAGATTTGTGATTACTGATTCAATATCTTTACTGGTTATAGGTCTGTTCAAATTTTCTGTTTCTTCCTGATGCAGTTTTGGTAGTTTATATGTTTGTAGGAATTTATCCATTTCTTCCAGATTACCCAACTTGTTGGCATATAATTGCACATAACATTCTCTTATAATTGTTTGCATTTCTGCAGTGTTGGTTGTGATCTCTCCTACTTCATTCGTGATTTTATATATTTGGTCCATCCTTTTCTTTTCTTTTTTTTTTGATGAGTCTAGGTAGGGGATTATCAATTTTGTTAATTCTTTCAAAGAACCAGCTCATAGTTTCATTGAATTGTTCTACTGTTTTTTTTATTTCAATATTTTTATGTATGCTCTCATCTTTATTATTTCCATTCGTTTGCTTGTTTGTGGCTTTATTTGCTGTTCTTTTTCCAGCTCCTCAAGTTGCAATGTTGGGTGGTTGTGTATTTGAGACCTTTCTTCCTTCTTCAGGAAGACCTGGATTGCTACATACTTCCCTCTTATGACCACCTTTGCTGCATCACAAAGGTTTTGGACTGTTGCATTTTAATTTTCATTGGCTTCCAGTGAAATTTTTATTGGAAAAATAAACTTTTTATTTCCTCTTTAAATTCTTGGCTAACCCATTCATTCTTTAGTATGGTTTGTTTTAACCTCCAAGCATTTGAGGAATTTCATGTTTTTTTCTTTTTGTTGACTTAAAGTTTCATAGAATTGTGGTCTAAAAATATGCATGGTATGATCTCAGTCTATTTGTACTTGTTGAGGGTTGATTTGTGACCCAATATGTGATGTATTCTGGAGAATGTTCCATGTGCACCTGAAAATAATCTACTCAAAAAGACTGTGTATTCTTCTGCTTTAGGATGAAAAGTTCTGAATATATCTGTTAAGTCCATCTGGTCCAGTGTGTCATTCAAAGCCATTGTTTCCTTGTTGATGATTTTCTGCTTAGATCATCTGTCCCTTGGAAGAGTGCATATATCTTTTCAAATTAAGCATCCATCAATAAATGAATGGAAAAGGAAGCTGTGACACACACACACACACACACACACACACACTGGAATATTATATAGCAATAAAAAAGGATGAGATCATGCCACTTGAGACAACATGGATGAACCTAAAGGGTATTAACCATATGAATGTTTATCCCAATGAATGAACAAACAAAAATCAGAATCAGATCTAAAAATACAGAGAACAAATTGATGATTGCCTGAGGGAAGTGGGTGATGGATTGGGCAAAATTGGTGAAGGGAGTGAGAGATACATTATTTCAGTTATGGAGCACGTAAGTCATGGGAATAGAAGGTGAAAATAGGGAATGAATAAGCCAGTGGTATTGTAATAGCGATATTGGGACAGATGGTAGCTACACTTGTGAACATAGCATAATGTATAAACTTGTCAAAGCACTATGTTGCATATCTGAAAGCAACATAACATTATGTGTCAACTATACTCACAATATATAAATAAATGAATAAATAAATAAATAAATAAACAAAATAATTAATTAATTAAAATGCATATAGAATAAGGTTCTCCAAAAAACAATCTTAGCCTAAGCCTCATACCCTACATAAAAATAAATTTAAATTAAAAATGAGCATAAAAGCAAATGTAAAGCTATAAAACTTTTGGAAAAAATACGAAAATATTTCAGTTATGGGAGAGGTGAGAAGTTCTAATCTTGACACCAAAATCATGATCCATATAAGGTAAAGTTGGTAAGTTATACTTTACAAAATAAAACAAAACTTTTTTTTTTACTGTGAAAAATCCTTTTAAGATAACGAGGAGAAAACCAGTTCATTGAGTGAATATATTTGCAAACCACAAATTAAACAAATGACCAGTATCTAGAATATATAAGTAATTTGACAGTCCCAACATAAAAAAATGAAATTAGAAAATGGGTGAAAAACATGAATATATATGCCACTGAAGATGACATATGGATCAAAAGTAAACACATGGGAAGATATCCAACATTATTAGTCAAAAGGAAAATGTAGATTAATAACACCATGAGATATCACTATGCACTTATCAAAATTGCAGAAATAAATAAATAAATAAACAAATAAATGACAGCCCCAAACTGGAAATAACCCAGATATCTCAGCAGGTGAATGGTTAAACAAATGGTGGTACATTCATACTATAAAATATTACTTGGTACTAAAAAAATGAACTTTGATTACACACAACTTTGATGAATCTCAAGGGCATTGTGCTGTGTGAAAAAAAAGACAGTCTCAAATTTATGTACTGTGTCATATAGAAATGGAGAATAGGTTAATAGTTCCCAGAAATTAAGGATCGTGTTGGAATGGGAGAGAAGTAGGTACGGATGTCAAAGGGCAACATGATAAATTCTTATGAAATTGGAAATGCTCTGTTTATTGATTGTATCAAACTCAATACCATGGTTCTGCAGGATGTTTCTGTTGAGGAAAACTGGATAAAGTGGGTATAGGATCTATGTATTATTTCTTTCTTCCCCCTTGAGACTTTCTTTTTGACCAATGGATTTTTTCAATATGTCATGTATTTAGAGGTTTTTCTGTTATTTATTTATTTATTTATTTATTTTGGTGGTTGATTTTGAGTTTGAATACATGTGTTCAGGAAACATACTCTATTATTTCAGTTATTTGAAACTTGCTGAGGTTTGTTTTATGGTACAGAATATGGTCTATTTTGGTGTATATACCATGGGTTCTTGAAAGAAAATGTGTGTTTTGCTGTGATAGTGGCATGTTCTATAAATATTAATTGGATCATGTTGGTTGATGATGTTGTTGAGTTTTTATATATACTTACTAAATCTCTTTCTAGTTTTTCTATCAGTTTTTGAGAGAGAGGTGGTTGAAGTCATACTTGTGGATTTGTCTATTTCTCCTTTTAGATCTATCAGTTTTGCCTCAAATATGTTGCAGCACTGTTGCTTGGTGAACACACTTATGATTGCTATGTCTTCTATCTTCTAAATATATTGACAATTTAACACTTATGTAATGTTCTTTTATTATCTCTGGTAATACTACTTTTTCTGGAGTATATTTAATATAGCCAATCCTGCTTCCTTTTAATTATTTGGATACAATATCTTTTCCTATTATTTTATTCCAACCTACCTATGTTATTATAGTTAAAGTGAATCTCTTGTAGGTAGCACATAGATGGATAAATTTTTTGTTTGTTTTTTATCTATTCCACTAAACTCTATCTTTTAATCTCTGTTTATAGACCATTACATTTAATACATTTTAATATTTTTAAAGCTGAAAGTTTGCCATTTTATATATTTTTTGTATTCTGTTTGTTCTCTTTTTCTATTTTTCTGCCTTGTAGTATACTTGAATATTTTTATAATTTCATTTTAATTTATTGATGATGCTTTCAGTATATCTTCTTTATACATACTTTGTATATACTTTATATATACTTCTTAAATTTAAGTATAATTAACATGCAGTATTATACTTTATATATACTTTTTAAAAACTTTTTAAAATAGGAAATTTATTGTCAAATTGGTTTATGCAACACCAAGTGCTCATCCCAACAGGTGCCCTCCTCAATACCCATCACCCACTCTCCACTCCCTCCCACCCCCCATCAACCCTCAGTTTGTTCTCAGTTTTTAAGAGTCTCTTATGCTTTGGCTCCCTCACTCTCTAACTTCTTTTTTTTTCCTTCCCCTCCCCCATGGTTTTCTGTTAAGTTTCTCAGGATCCACATAAGAGTGAAAACATATGGTATCTGTCTTGCTCTGTATGACTTATTTCACTTAGCATAACAC